>NC_057796.1:287005151-287155806 GCF_018294505.1 Triticum aestivum
AAGGTTTCATTCCGTTTGGACTCCGTTTGATATTCTTTTTCTACGAAACTCTGAAATAGGCAAAAAACAGCAATTCTGGGCTGGGCCTCCGGTTAATAGGTTAGTCCCAAAAATAATATAAAAGTGTATAATAAAGCCCAATAATGTCCAAAACAGAATATAATATAGCATGGAACAATAAAAAATTATAGATACGTTGGAGACGTATCACTTGGTTCCAGGGACTAAACATGGACTAGAGGTTATTAAATGACATGCCAAAAGACCATGTTACCCCTAGTAGTGAACTAATAGAGAAAAGGTGCGATGCGTGGCAGGGGAAACTATTGGAAAAAGTCCCAAAAAGACTCCCTCGGGCTCTTCTTTCTTTAGTCCCAAATGCCCACTTTTAGTCCCTAAAAGTCCCTCCTGTTTGGTTTAGATGGGACTGACACGGAGTTTTTTTAGTCCCTCCACCAAAATGTCCCTGTAAACAAACACCCTCTAATAATGCCGCTGGAAAATTGATGCAATGCCACAGTTAAAAGCAAATTACATGTTTAACGAATTTTATTGTTAATATAATCTCTCTATTAATATTAATCAATGCCACAGTTTGAGAAATGCTACTGTCTTGCTTTCTTTCCCATTTAGATAAGGTAGATGCTTCTTTTTGTTGGCTTTTGTGTCATCCACCGTTATTGACCACTAGTTGTTTCCTTTGCACCTCTGTGTAAACAGGGTTATCTACTTCACCTCGTTGCCATTGTGACCTTTTGTTGCACTGCACAAAACACTTTTGTTTTAAGAGTGTTTTGTGCAGTTCAACCAAATGTCACACCGATAACGTTGCTTGATTGCTTGATCTTAGTGGAACTGCACAAGAGGAGATCTTACTTCCTATCCGTGTTGGCAAATTTGGTTCAGAACTTCTTCTTGTGAGTTGTTTGAATTCCGCGTCATGAGAGGTCAGTACTAGCCTTCTTTCACATGATTCTGCAGTGTGCTTTCACATGTTGTGCTACTTGTACGGTAATGTTGCTTGATTTTAGTGAACTGCACAGATGGAGACAAGACTTCCAATCTGTATGTGCACGGTAATATCCCATTGAGGTAAGATAAGGGTATTTCACAACTGTTGGCCTGTATTTTGCCACTTTCATCAGAAAATTAATGTCATTGTTTAGTGCTATACTTGTGCAAGCTAATTGACATGCCAAATCTTACATTGAAGGCGAAGCTTGTCTGTTATTGAACCAAGTGATGAAGGGGAAGAACAAGCGGAAGAAAAACAAAAATAAACTCCTGGTGCTGTAATGAAGCACTGAAACTGTGATGACACAAGTAATGATATAGTTTTGCATCTTAATTTATTGCTATGGCTGGAACGAGCAATTGTTTTGCCACTGATTTGATGCCACTCTTAATGTAATACATAATTATCTCTACTTGTGCAAACAGGGATCTTCTTTGAAGATACCATATATTTTAGTGGAACTGCACAAGAAGATGTTGGAAACATTAATCTAATCGAGGAGTATATAGTAAGCATGGACACCACAGTAGATAGCAACAGATGGTTCCGGAGAAGTGCTTCATCTGTATGCTCTACACAATAAGCCTCCTGACAAAGGTTGGTACTCGCCCACTGATTTCATCCATATGATTGAGCTTTGTCATCTCTATTGGTGTTGTGCTACTGTTTAGATGCTGTCATCAAAAAGTGGTATTGTCCTTGAGAAGTGCTTCATCTGTGGTGTTTTAAATATTTCCTTTCCTTTTTTTCAAGCAAATAGGGATGCTAGCATTTAGTTATCCTCTTGTCTTTGCACAACAGGATCATCCTCCTCTAAAGAAGAATATGGAGTACGTGAAGTGACTAGTTCCGATTATGCCAGGATGAAGAAGCCCTGTCTATCTTCTCATCAGAAGGAGCAGTTGAAGGATGGTTACATTACCCCCCCCACAAGACCAAACTAACTTCAGCTCAGAAGGACTGACAAATCTCCATTTTCTTGTTGTGATGCGCGAGTACAATGTTGTTCTAGGATTCTTTCCGGTGAGTTCCATTTTTGTAAAAGTGTGCTCTACATGGACCATGTAGGTGCCTGTTTAAACTGTCAATTCATAGTACAGTTTGCTTTATACTAATCACTTTTTTGTATTTGTGCAAACAGGGGTGCTCAGCTTGATTTCAATGGGAACTGCACAAAATGTTCATGAATACATCGAATCATTCATTTCCACCACAAGAAAGGAGGTGCCGATAAGTTCAAGGCGTTGCAACATATAAGGGCGAAATCATACAAGCTACGCGCGAATTTGGTTGATTTTGGTGGAACTGCACAAAAAGAACAGCTGGTTTATTTAGCACGAGGTGCCATGTCAATGTCCGAACTGATGGCAAACCCTGCCCATTCCACAATCGTAGGCATTTGATATTTTGGAATGGGAAAACATTGTCAAATTTTGCTCATTGATTTTAGCAAGAAGACATGTGTTTGATATTTTCGAATGGGACGCTCTTTGCTGTCAGCAGCATCGATCCATTTTTTCTTTATTCTTTAGTTGTGAAGTAAATATTGGCTCTGACATGTGAATCGCTGAGATGCATAATCATCGATTGTTTTGAATGTTCTCCATGACATGTGAATCGCTGTGATTGCAATGTACAGGAACGCTAAAAAGCTGCTCAAACTCTTTGTACTCCTTCTGTTCCTTTTTACTTCGCACATTGTCTGGTAGCATACAACTGAAGCGCTCAAGTTCTCTAGCAAATGACTGTATCTCATGAGCTTGCTCAACCACGGAGCGCTCTTCAATCAGCCTGTAATCATAGAATTGCTCCATGATGTACAGCTCAGTGCCAGCAACCGGAGGGTAGCAGCGGTGGCCTTACTTGGACCCGAGCGGTGGCGACCTACCGTGTTCTACTCTTCCTCATTTTCTGTGTGGTGCGGCCTCGTTGGCAGCGGGGCGGGGCCTTGGCGGAGCTGGTGATGTCCTCTGTCTCGTTGCCGGCGGGCGGCGCCTCGGCGAAGCGGGGGAAATCCTCCCCCTCGTTGCCGGCAGGGTGGGGCCTCAGCGGAGCCGGCGGTGCCCTCTGCCTCGTTGTTGGCACCGCGGGGCCTTGGCGGAGCAGGGCCTCGTCCTCGGTCTCGCCAAATGGCGCCTCGGCCGCTTCATCGCCCTCTTTGTAGGCGGCCGCAGCCTCCGCCACCCGCATGCGGTACCGCCAGCGCTCGTGGCGGCCCTCGCGGGCGGAGCGGTATGAGTCGAGCAGCGCCTCCTGCTCCGCCCGCTCCGCGGCGATCTGCTCCTCCGCCTGCAGGTGCTCCTAGAGGAGATGGTGGTTGTAGGCGGCGTGGGCCTGCGCCTCCCGGAACTGCTCCTCACGCTTCTGCCTCACCGTGTCCATATATTGGGCACGGGCCTCGCCGATGGTCATGGTGCAATGCACCGGCGAGGATGGCGTGGAGGAGGGGGTTGGCGCCGGATCGTCGACTACCATGTTCTCCATTGGGACGTCGTCGTCCTCCGGCTGCTTGCCGGCCAGCCAGTCGGTAGCAATGGCTGCCATCTCCTTGTGGTCCGTCGTCCGCCCGTCCCGAAGAGCGCTGGAGCGCGAGGAAGCCATGGTGGGCAGTAGTGGTGTGGGCAGGAGAATAGGAACGGATGCGGATGACTGCGGCTATGGCCGGCGCAGCAGTTTATATAGCAATGGTGGGCGGCGGAGGGATGGACGTGTAGCGCCGGAGTAGCCGCCTCGGCAATCGCGTATCATTAATGTGGGCGGCAGAAGGACGGACGGACGACACTTGTGTCGTTTGAAGGCGGAGCAATCGCATGCACCGGGAAGCGGGGCGGGCGGCGCTGACCATTTCGGGTGGAAAGCGTGCGCAGGCGAGGGAGGCGGTCTGGGTGGGCCAAGGCAGTCAGACTCGTGCTTGGCAGCGGGTCGGTCCAGCAGCCGGACATGCTGGCTCGCCAGCTACCTCACCGAGCTGAGCGACGACAATCAGACCAGGAGCCGGCGCCACTGTCCAAGCCGGTTCATGCCATGTTCACCATAGAGCAGGTGCGGCCGCACTTCGACGCCCTAATGGAGGAAGAGCTACCAGCGCAGGAGGACCTGTGCTGCAACCTCCGTCTCCTCAATGAGCACCGGTGAACAAGCGAACGATAATGCCGTCGCGGACATGTGGCCCTATGATCCTGGCTTCCCGAATGAGCAGCGGGCGCTGTATCAGACCATCCGTAGGGCCCGTGAGGCCCTCTCCGTCGTCCTTCGAGTTGTTGCGCTCGCCGTGGCGCCGCCGTCTCGCGTTGTCAACATGGTCAACGGACATGAGGATGAGGAGATGACTTTACTTGGAGAGGATGACAGCAAGTGCCTCCTTATTAGTATATAAAACTATAATTTTATTTGCTTCCTCCTGGTTTCCTGACATCACGGTCCCACACCATTGTGAACCTATGTAGTCAATAAACGAGAGAATTGCACAAGAAGCGACCGACAGCTGGGACCAAGCAGCTCGAGCAGTATTTGTGTTTTCGAGGTATGAGCACTGCAGAGTTTTTCTTGAGCGATGTTTAGCCCAGATATTAATTTTTCTCCTCTGAACAACAACAAAAACATCGATGCAGCTATTAACTGGGCGGGCTGTGGGCCGTCTAGCCCAGGCCAGATATCCAGCCCAGATATTAATTTTTTTCAAGCTGAAAATGGCTAGCCCAGCTATACTTTTTTTAGGAATACCCAGGCAAGGTCAAGTTGTTATTCTCCGCCCCGCTGGGCTGCAAATCTTTCCTAGGAGGGATGCATTAGGCTTAACAAGAAAATGGGCTTTAAGAAATAATAAATGGGATGTAATTATAAAAACTGGGCAGTAACTATAAAAATGCACCAAACACGTAATTACTTTATAAAATATTATTTTTGGATATTGAAAATTTTAATTTCATTAATTGTTGCGTGCGCAATGTTTCGTTGAATTTTTACGTAATATAAATTTATATCGAAATTGTATTTAATCTGACTAGAAATTTCGGGATAAAAATATTTCGGATCCCATCAAAATGTGGGAAATTTTTATTGAATTCTGTTTTGAATGGTTGGTTGAAATGGGCTGTACTTTTAACAAACTGTAAATGGGCTGCAGTAAATTCCATTAGAATTCAAAAATTGGCTGCACATTCTTACAAATTACAAATGGGCTATAAGTTCTCTGCCACACACTTGTGGCCTTACTAAGTTGACGCGTCCCCTCAAAAAAAAGAGAGAGTTGACGCGTATGCAAGGCTTTGTCAACTTATAGTCAACACACGGTTCTAGCAGCAGTGGCCGTTGGATGTCCATCCAACGGATGCCGTGCTTCTTCTTCAATCTCGGATATTCTAGCTTCACCCGCCCAAAAAATGATTCCTCCCCCTGACATCTGGGGCGCACCGTTTCGGAAGCTGACCTGTGGGCCTACTAAGTTGACGGGGACGGAGTGCTTTGTCAACTTAGTCAATATGAACGATTCTAGCTCTAGTGACCGTACGATGTCCATCCAACGGCCGTCGTGCTTCTTCAATCTCTGCTCTTCCTGCTCTAGCCGCTCAAACAAGCGCTGGCGGGACTGCCTGCTCCCTCCTCCCCGCGGCCGGCTGTGCTGCCGCGCAGGCCTCACTGCCCCACCATACTCCCATCGCTGGCCTAGCCATCCCTCTACTCACCCACACCTGTTATTATTCTCTGGCGACGGCAGGAAAACCAGTAAACCCTCGTACTGTCGTACTCCCCTCCGTGTGGGAAACAACTGCCAAGTCTTCCCCGCCTCCGTGTCATTCCCTTCCTAGGCCTCGCCGTCGTCCACCGCCCTGGTGCTCTCGACGCGGCCTGGTCAACATGGTCAACGACCGACATGCATCTGAAGTGGACTGTATGTGGAGAGGCCGACAGCTGGGTCCACGGCCGCACGCAAGGAAATGCCTCCTTATTATGCGCAAAATAATGATTCCTCCACCTGACATCAGGGACCCACCGAAAGGGCCTCTGTATTTCACGAAAAAAACGTTACCGCCACTGACAGCTCAGACCCACCAGCTATATCTTCGCACGCAAGGAAGTGCCTCCTTATTACGCACAAAAAAATGAATACTCCCCCTGTTAGCTGGGACCCAGTATATTGGTAGGCTGACTTGTGGGCCTACTAAGTTGACGAGGACGGAGGGCTTTGTCAACTTAGTCAATATGCACGACTCTAGCTCCAGTGACCGTACGATGTCCATCCAACGGCCGTAGTGCTTCTTCAACCTCTGGTCTTGTTGCTCCAGCCGCCCAAAGAAGCGCCGGTCGTGCCGCATGCTCCTGCCTCCCGTGGCCGGCTATGCTGCCGCGGAGGCCTCACCGTCCCCTACTATTCCCACCACTGGCCAGGCCCTGCGGCGACGGTAGCCTCACACCGCAGCCGAACTAGTGAACCCTCGTACTCCTCTCCGCGCGGGCTTCCACTGCCGCGTCTTCCCAGGCTCCGCGTCATCCCCTTCCTAGGCCTCGCCGTCGTCCATTGCCCTGGTGCTCTCGGCGCGGCGTGGTCAACATGGTCAAGGAATGACTTCCATCGGACGTGGACTGTACGTGGAGAGGCTGACAGCTGGGTCCACGGCCGCAGCAAGGAAGTGCCTCCTTATTACGCGCAAAATAATTATTCCTCCACCTGACATCGGGGACCCACCGGACGGGCCACCGTATTTCGCGAAAAAAACGTTTTCCCCTGACTGCTGGGACCCACCAGCTACATCTTCGCATGCAAGGAAGTGCGTTCGGGCAAAAACAAAACAAAAACGATTCGCCCCCTGACTGCTGGGACCCACCAGCTACATCTTCGCAGGCAAGGAAGTGCCTGACAGTCGGGACCCACCTGGTCGAAGCGTACGTAGCGTTGTCATTCTGGCCGCGAACGTGTACTTACATACCGGTCGATGTAGAGGCGCGCATGTGTCGTAGTAGAGGCGCGCACGTAGCATGTACACGTACGTACAGCGGCCAGGGTGCGAGAAAGTAAATACAACCACGTACGCACATACGGGCGGGGTCTCTAACGCCTACTCGCGCGTATGTACGACCAGGGCTCGTGTACATGGCTAGGTCGGAACGGAGAAACAGCGTCGTCGTCATGTTCATGGGGAGGCAACGGAATGCGTCGTGTTCATCGGGAGGAAACGGAACGCGTGGGAGCCAACCGGCTTGGATGGTACAGCCGATGGAAACGAGGCCTGGCGTACCGCAGAACGGAGGAAACGGCCTTGTGTTCGACCGGCCACGTTCGAAATGGGATCCTGTTCATCGGGAGGGTTCCGGCGTACCGCAAAACGGAGGAAACGGACCTCCTACGGTCGAAATGGGGGTCCTGTTGATCGGGAGGGGTGTGGCGTACCGCAAAACAGAGGAAACGGACTTGTGTTGGAGCGCTACGGTCGAAACGGGGGTCCTGTTCATCGGGAGGGGTGTGGCGTACCGCAAAACGGGACTCCACGGGATACTGTTCATCTCCACCGTCGACCCCCTCCAGCCTCCACGGGCTACTGTTCATCCACCGTCGACCTCCTCCAGCCTCCACCTGCGACTGTTCATCCACGGCTCCTGTTCATCCAGCCTCCACCACGCGCTACTCCACCGGCTACTGTTCAACCAGCCCTCTCCACGGGCTCCTGTTCAACCACCCCTCCACGGGCTAATGTTCATCCTGCCCTCCACCGTCTACTGTTCATCCTGCCCTCCACGGGGTGGTCCTATTCATCCTGCCCTCCACGGGGTCCTGTTCATTCAGCCCCAACCGGCTCGAACGATCGGGGTCCTGTTCATCCACCCCCACCGGGAACTGTTCATCCAAACCCCCCAGCAACGCTCACTGTTCATCCAGAGGCAACACCACGGGGTCCTGTTCATCCACCCCCACCAGGAACTATTCATCCGAAACCCCCCGCAACGCTCACTGTTCATCCAGAGGCAGCATCGATCGGCTTCAGTTAGCAGCAGTAGCGAAGGAATCGCTCGATCGGGTTCAGTTAATAGCCATCGATCGATCGCTCGGGTTCAGTAACGCGTAGCCTCCAGTGCAATCGCTCGGGTTCAGTTAGAGCCCAACGCCTCGTCCGGGTTCAGTTAGAGCCCAACGCCTCGCACACACGCGCGTACGTACGAGAGAAACGTGCATCGCTCGGCCCCCGACCACCCACCGTAACCGGGGACTCCCCGATATTTTCCGCGCCCTTGCTTCTACCACAGTTTTTTCCGTCATGGATGGCCCAAAGAATGTCATGCAGCTGCGTCTCTGGCCCGCGCAGGATGAAAAGCCCATTTTCTGTCATGATTTTTTGTCATAGAAGTAGGACCCCACCACATCTATGATGATACCGGGTTTTGTCACAATTATCGTCATAGAAGTGTCATAAGTATGACAGAAAAGATTTTTGTTCGGCCCAAAATGTCACGGATGTGTCTTTTTTTTCTAGTGTAATGAATAAATACTTTGAGTCGTAGAGTTTTGTTGTGATGCCATGTTGTATTTGCACATATCGAGCATATTGTGTGTATGATTTTGAAATGCTTGGTATGTGTGGGATCCGACAACCTTGTTGTCTATCCTTGGTAGCCTCTCTTATGGGGAAATGTAGTCTAGTGCTTCCACTGAGCCATGGTAGTCCGCTACAGCCCGGTCTACCGGAGTCCTGTTAACCCAGTTGCTACTACTCCGGAACACTTAGACTGGCCGGCATGTGTCCTTCTTCGATCCTTTGTTTGTCCCTTTGGGGAAATGTCACGCGGTGTCTTTCGGAGTCCTGTTAGCCTGCTACAGCCCGGAATCCCGGGGTCCTGCTAGCCCAGTTGCTACAACCCGAAATCACTCACTGATGACCGACACGTTCATTGCTGGGTCATGTATGCCTGTCCCTATAAGTTAGTGCCATTTTGGGTTCACGACTAGTCATGTCGGCCCGGGTTCTCTGTCATATGGATGCTAGCGACACTATCATATACGTGAGCCAAAAGGCGCAAACGGTCCCGGGCCAGGTAAGGTGGCACCCGTGGGAATACCGTGCGTAAGGCCGCAAAGCGATATGATGCGTTACATGCTAGATCGATGTGGCTTAGGATCGGGGTCCTGACATCCAATATGCTAGTGAAACTCTAGACAGTGCCCAAAGAAATTATGCTACTACTGAAAAAGAATTTTTAGCAGTTGTATTTGCTTGTGATAAGTTCAGACCTTATATTATTGATTTTAAAGTAACTGTTCACACTGATCATGCTGCTATTAAATATCTTATGGAAAAGAAAGATGCTAAACCTAGACTTATTAGATGGGTTCTCTTGCTACAAGAATTTGGTTTGCATATTATTGATAGAAAGGGAGCTGAGAACCCCATTGCAGACAACTTGTCTAGGTTAGAGCATGTTCTTGATGACCCACTACCTATTGATGATAGCTTTCCTGATGAACAATTAGTTGTCATAAATGCTTCTCGTACTGCTCTATGGTATGCTGATTATGCTAATTACATTGTTGCTAAATTTATACCACCTAGTTTCACATACCAGCAAAAGAAAAAGTTTTTCTATGATTCAAGACATTACTTCTGGGATGACCCACACCTTTATAAAGAAGGAGTAGACGATGTTATTAGACGTTGTGTACCTGAGCATGAACAGGAGCAGATCCTACGCAAGTGTCACTCCGAGGCTTATGGAGGACACCACACTGGAGATAGAACTCCACATAAGGTATTGCAATCCGGTTTTTATTGGACTACTCTTTTCAAGGACACCCGTAAGTTTGTCTCGTCTTGTGATGAATGTCAAAGAATTGGTAATATTAGTAGACGTCAAGAAATGCCTATGAACTATTCACTTGTTATTGAACCATTTGATGTTTGGGGCTTTGATTATATGGGACCGTTTCCTTCCTCTAATGGGTATACACATATTTTAGTTGCTGTTGATTACGTTACTAAGTAGGTAGAAGCTATTCCAACTAGTAGTGTTGATCATAACACCTCTATTAAGATGCTTAAAGAAGTTATTTTTCCGAGGTTTGGAGTCCCTAGATATTTAATGACTGATGGTGGTTCACATTTTATTCATGGTGCTTTTCGTAAAATGCTTGCTAAGTATGATGTTAATCATAGAATTGCATCTCCATACCATCCACAATCTAGTGGTCAAGTAGAACTAAGTAATAGGGAGATTAAATTAATTTTGCAAAAGACTGTTAATAGATCTAGAAAGAATTGGTCCAAAAAACTTGATGATGCATTATGGGCCTATAGAACTGCATATAAAAATCCTATGGGTATGTCTCCATATAAAATGGTTTATGGAAAAGCATGTCACTTACCTCTCGAACTAGAACATAAGGCATATTGGGCCATTAAAGAGCTCAATTATGATTTCAAACTTGCTGGTGAGAAGAGACTATTTGACATTCGCTCACTTGATGAATGGAGAACCCAGGCCTACGAGAATGCCAAAACTGTTTAAAGAAAAAGTTAAAAGATGGCATGACAAAAGGATACAAAAGCATGAGTTTAATGTAGGTGACTATGTTTTGCTATACAACTCTCGTTTAAGATTTTTTGCAGGAAAACTCCTCTCTAAATGGGAAGGTCCTTACGTTACCGAGGAGGTCTATCGTTCCGGTGCCATAAAAATCAACAACTTCGAAGGCACAAATCCGAATTTGGTGAACGGTCAAAGAATCAAACATTATATCTCAGGTAATCCAATAAATGTTGAAACTAATGTTATTGAAACCGTAACCCCAGAGGAATACATAAGGGACACTTTCCAGAACGTTTCAGACTCCGAAAAGGAATAGGTATGTGGTACGGTAAGTAAACCGACTCCAAAACAGTTCTAATAGCAATTTTTCTCCATTTTGGAATATTTAAGAAAATAGGAAAAATAAGAAGTAGTCCGAAAGGGACACGAGGCATCCACCGAGGGTGGAGGGCGCGCCCTACCCCCTAGGCGCTCCCCTGCCTCGTGGGCATCTCGTGTGCCTTCTGGACTCCATTTTCTTGCATGATACTTCTTTTGGTCGGTAAAAATTCATTATATAATCTCCCGAAGGTTTTGACCCTCGTATCACGCAAATACCTCCTATTTTTGTTTCGAGCTGTTTTTCTGACAGATCCAGATCTCCATGACGTCTCCAAGTGCCCCCAAGGACAAGTTCTTCGAGAAGGTCATCAACCCCTACCTCGCAGAGGTGCTGCAACACCCTCAAACCATTGAGATGCGTGAGGGGTTGCTGCACATCCACAATGTTGAGGGACCGAGGAGGACCGGAAGCGTGGAGACAAGACTCAAAGCAATGGAGCAACAAGTTTTCAAGTGCCAGGAGATGGTGGAACGTGGACTTGATGCCAACCACATAATGACCACGGAGTTCACCAACAACCACAAGCTAGATGCCAGGAACATTGGGGAGACCATCTTCAAGCTTCACGAGAAAATCGAGCACCTCCAAGCCCAAATCTATGACCTGCAAAACAAAACTGTGAGTATGAATATAGATTCAAGAGGATGAGTTTGGCTGCAGATTCGAGGATCCCGGAGACTCGATCATCCTTCTATGATGGTGAGCCTATGCCTTGGAAGATGGACGACAAGCCTACAACATCAACAACTCCATCATCACCACCTTCGAAGAAAGAGACATAAATACATGGGTATGGGCACTCCCCTTGGCAATTGCCAAGCTTGGGGGAGGTGCCCCGGTATCGTATCACCATCACACTTCTATATTTACCGTTTTTCTTAGTTTGATCCTTTTGGTAATATCTTGATCTAGTAGAATAAAGTTTTAGTATGATTTAGTTTTGAGTTTTGCTTTATGATCCTTCTATGTAATCGAGTCCGTGAGCTATATATATAATAAAGATTAGTTTTGAGTCGAGGGCTTGGTTATCTTGCTATGATCTTGAGGGAATAAAAGAAATAATAAAAAGAATTAAAGAGATCATATTGATCTTATGAAGAGTAATGACTTCACATATAAAGAGTATGATGAATAAAAGTTGTTGAGAGTTGACAAACATAGTTTTGGTCATCGTTGCAATTAATAGGAAGTAATAAAGAAAGAGAGGTTTTCACATATAAATATACTATCTTGGACATCTTTTATGATTGTGAGCACTCATTAAAATATGACGTGATAAAAAGTTGATGTTGGTCAAGGAAGACAACGTAATGGGTTATGTTTTCTTATATCCGAAATAAAGTATATTGTCATGGATCATCCAACATGTTGGGCTTGCCTTTCCCCCTCATGCTAGCCAAATTCTTTGCACCAAGTAGAGATACTACTTGTGCTTCCGAATATCCTTAAACCCGGTTTTGCCATGAGAGTCCACCATATCTACCTATGGATTGAGTAAGATCCTTCAAGTAAGTTGTCATTGTTGCATGCAATAAAAAATGCTCTCTAAATATGTATGATCCATTAGTGTGGAGAAAATAAGCTTTATATGATCATGTCATATGGAAGCAATAAAAGCGACGGACTGCATAATAAAGGTCCCTATCACAAGTGGCAATATAAAGTGATGTTCTTTTGCATTAAGATTTTGTGCATCCAACCATAAAACCACATGACAACCTCTCCTTCCCTCTGCGAAGGGCCTATCTTTTATTTTTGCTTTATGTCTTATGCAAGAGTCGCGGTGATCTTCACCTTTCCTTTTTACACTTTATCCTTTGGCAAGCACATTGTGTTGGAAAGATCCTGATATATGTATCCAATTGGATGTAAGTTATCATGAACTATTATTGTTGACATTACCCTTGAGGTAAAAGGTTGGGAAGCAACACTATAAGCCCCTATCTTTCTCTGTGTCTGATTAAAACTCCATACCCATAAGTATTGCGTGAGTGTTAGCAATTGTGAAAGACTAAATGAGAGTTGAGTAGGTGGACTTGCTGAAAAGCTCTTATATTGACTCTTTCCGATGTTATGATAAATTGCAATTGCTTCAATGACCGAGATCATAGTTTGTTAGTTTTCAATGAAGTTTCTGATTCATACTTGACATTGTGAATAGATTGTTACTTTAGCATAAGAAATCATATGACAATATATATATGTTGTTGTTATAAGAATGATCATGATGCCCCCATGTCCGTATTTTATTTTATCGACACCTCTATCTCTAAACTTGTGGACATATTTTCGATATCGGCTTCCGCTTGAGGACAAGCGAGGTCTAAGCTTGGGGGAGTTGATATGTCCATTTTGCATCATGCTTTTATATAGATATTTATTGCATTATGGGCTGTTACTACACATTATGTCACAATACTTATGCCTTTTCTCTCTTATTTTACAAGGTTTACATGAAGAGGGAGAATACCGGCAGTTGGAATTCTGGGCTGGAAAAGGAGCAAATATTAGAGACCTATTCTGCACAACTCCAAAAGTCCTGAAACTTCACGAAAGTCAGTTTTGGAATATATTAAAAATATTGGACGAAGAAAGCACCAGAGGGGGGCCACACCCTGTCCACGAGGGTAGGGACGCGCCCTACCCCCCTTGGCGCGCCCCCTGCCTCGTGGGCCCCTTGGCAGGCCTCCGGTGCGCATCTTTTGCTGTATGAAGTCTTTTACCCTGGAAAAAATCGGAAGGAAGCTTTCGGGACGAAGCGCCGCCGTCTCGAGGCGGAACCTGGCGAAACTAATCTAGGGCTCCGGCGGAGCTGTTCTGCCGGGGAAACATCCCTCCGGGAGGGGGAAATCATCACCACCGTCATCACCATCGATCCTCTCATTGGGAGGGGGTCAATCTCCATCAACATCTTCACCAGCACCATCTCATCTCAAACCCTAGTTCATCTCTTGTATCCAATCTTTGTCCCAAAACCTCAGATTGGTACCTATGGGTTGCTAGTAGTGTTGATTACTCCTTGTAGTTGATGCTAGTTGGTTTATTTGGTGGAAGATCATATGTTCAGATCCTTTATGCATATTAATACCCCTCTGATTATGAATATGAATATGATTTATTAGTAGTTACGTTTGTTCCTGAGGACATGGGAGAAGTCTTGCTATAAGTAGTCATGTGAATTTGGTATTCGTTCGATATTTTGATGAGATGTATATTGTCTTTCCTCTAGTGGTGTTATGTGAATGTCGACTACATGACACTTCACCATTATTTGGGCCTAGAGGAAGGCATTGGGAAGTAATAAGTAGATGATGGGTTGCTAGAGTGACAGAATCTTAAACCCTAGTTTATGTGTTGCTTCGTAAGGGGCTGATTTTGATCCATATGTTTCATGCTATGGTTAGGTTTACCTTGATACTTCTTTTGTAGTTGCGGATGCTTGCAAGAGGGGTTAATCATAAGTGGGATGCTTGTCCAAGGAAGGTCAGTACCCAAGCACCGGTCCACCCACATATCAAATTATCAAAGTAGCGAACGTGAATCATATGAGCGTGATGAAAACTAGCTTGACGATAATTCCCATGTGTCCTTGGGAGCGTTTTCCTTTATATAAGAGTTTGTCCAGGCTTGTCCTTTGCTACAAAAAGGATTGGGCCACCTTGCTGCACCTTGTTTACTTTTGTTACTTGTTACCCGTTACAAATTACCTTATCACAAAACTATCTGTTACCGATAATTTCAGTGCTTGCAGAGAATACCTTACTGAAAACCGCTTGTCATTTCTTTCTGCTCCTCGTTGGGTTCGACACTCTTACTTATCGAAAGACTACGATAGATCCCCTATACTTGTGGGTCATCATTAGATATGAGTGAGCATGAGTTATTATTGTATCACCCTTGAGGTGAATACGTTGGGAGGCGAAACTATAAGCCCCTATCTTTCTATGTGTCCTGTTGAATTTTTTTGCCCATGGGTATGCTATGAGTATTAGCAATCATAGAAGGTTGAATGATGGTTGAGTATGTGGACTTGCCAAAAGGCTCCGATACATGACCCTTCCTGAAAATATGATGAGTTGTAGTTGCAAAGTTGACTGAGAACATAGTTTGTTGGTTTTCAATAGAGTTTATGCTTTATACTTCAATGTTGTGATGAATTGTTACTTGTTCATGAGAAGTTACATGATAAAAGTTGTGCGATAAAGTTTTATGTTAAAGTTCTTTGTTGTTATAATAATAAGCATGATGCTTCTATGTCCGTATTTTGTTTTTATCGACACCTCTCTCGCTAAGCATGTGGACATGTTTTTTGATATCGGGTTTTCGCTTGAGGACAAGCAAGGTCTAAGCTCGCGGGAGTTGATACATCCATTTTGCATCATGATTTCCTACTTTTATTTATAATGTTTTATGCATAATATGCAAGGTTCACACAAAGAGGGAGAATGCCGGTAGCTGGAATTCTGGACTTGAAAAAGCTACGTCAGAGTTACCTATTCTGCACATCTCCAAATGAGCTGAAAATTTACAGAGAATTATTTTGGAGTATATAAAAAATACTAGAGCAAATAACTACCAGAGGGGGGCCACCTAGTGAGCATAAGACACGAGGGCGCGCACGCCCCCAGGTGCGCCCTGGTGGGTTGTGCTCAGCCTAGCTTAGCCCACCTCCGGTGCCCATCTTCTGGTATATAGGTCATTTTAACCTAGGAAAAATCAGGAGAGGACTTTCAAGATGAAGCGCCGCCATCTCGAGGCAGAACTTGGGCAGGAGCACTTTTGCCCTCCGACGGAGCTATTCCGCCGGGGGAACTTCCCTCCCTGAGGGGGAAATCGAAGCCATCGTCATCACCAACAACCCTCTCATATTTGGGAGGGCAATCTCCATCAACATCTTCAACAACACCATCTCTTCTCAAACCCTAGTTCATCTCTTATGTTCAAGCTTTGTACCAGAACCTCAGATTGGTACATGCGGGTGACTAGTAGTGTTGATTACATCTTGTAGTTGATTACTATATGGTTTATTTAGTGGAAGATTATATGTTCAGATCCATTATGCTATTTAATACCCCACTGATCTTGAGCATGATTATCATTTGTGAGTAGTTACTTTTGTTCTTGAGGTCACGGGAGAAGTCATGTTGCAAGTAATCATGTGAACTTGATATGTGTTCGATATATTGATGATATGTATGTTGTGATTCCCTTAGTGGTGTCATGTGAACGTCGACTACATGGCACTTCACCATATTTGGGACTAAGGGAATGCATTGTGGAGTAGTTATTAGATGATGGGTTGCTATAGTGACAAAAGCTTAAACCCTAGTTTATGCGCTACTTCGTAAGGGACCGATTTGGATCCCAAAGTTTAATGCTATGGTTAGATTTTATCTTAATACTTTTCTTGTAGTTGCGGATGCTTTCGAGGGGGTTAATCATAAGTAGGAGGTTTGTTCAAGTAAGAACAACACCTAAGCACAAGTCCACCCACATATCAAATTATCAAAGTAGCGAACACAAATCAAACCAACATGATGGAAGCGACATGGTGAAATTCCCGTGTACCCTCAAGAACACTTTACTTATCATAATAGACCGTTTTGGCCTGTCCTTTGCCACAAAAGGATTGCGCTACCTTGCTGCACTTTAGTTACCGTTACCGTTATTTGTCCGTTACAAATTATCTTGCTATCAAACTACCTGTTACCGACAATTTCAGTGCGTGCAGAAATTACCTTCCTGAAAACCACTTGTCATTTCCTTCTGCTCCTCATTGGGTTCGACACTCTTACTTATCGAAAGGACTACGATTGATCCCCTATACTTGTGGGTCATCAACCACTTAAAGTGGTTTTCAGCAAGCACTGAAATAGTCGGTAATAGGTAGTTTGATAGCAAGATAATTTGTAGCAAGTAACAAGTAACAATAGTAACAATAAGTGCACCAAGGTAGCTGATGTAGGGTGGAACCCTAGGGGCCGATCTTTCACGATTGGAGCGGATCCTACAAAGAACACGCGGGGAAACACGAGGGGAAAGTGAGAGAAATCACTCAAACCAACAAGATTCAATTACACATGTGCTAGATCCTCGAAACACAAAGAGATACACGATCCACGATCAACAAAGGACGATACAAGTAGCAAGTTCTTCTCCGTGAGGAGGTCTTGAGGGGTCTTCCCGTGAGGGGTCTTGAATTCGCCTGGGGGATCTTCTCCGAAGAGGTCGTGGACTCCAATGGAGAAGTAACCAAGTGGATGAGCAAAGCTCTGTCTCTCAAATGAGCTAATCCTTTGCTAACCCTAACTAGGAGGAGGTGGAGGAGTATATATTCTCTAGGGCCACGAAGGGGTAAGTGAGGAGTACATGGGCTTCGGCCTAACACATTGTGCGTAGACAGGCGTCGGACGTCCGACAGTTGTCGGTTGTCCGGTCGCTCGCGGGCGTCCGGTCATCCGGAAGTCTTCGGACTTTCGACATTTTGGCTCTGGTCCGGTAGTGCCGGATTTCCGGCCGGTGTCGGTTGATACGTCTCCAACGTATCTATAATTTTTGATTGTTCCATGCTATATTATATTCTGTTTTGGACATTATTGGGCTTTGTAATACACTTTTATATTATTTTTGGGACTAACCTATTAACCGGAGGCCCAACCCAAAATTGCTGTTTTTTGCCTATTTCAGAGTTTCGCAGAAAAAGAATATCAAACGGAGTCCAAACGGAATGAAACCTTTCGGAACGTGATTTTCAGAACGAACGTGATCCAAAGGACTTGGACCCTACGTCAAGACATCAACCAGGAGGGCACGAGGTAGGGGGGCGCGCCCTCTACCCTCGTGGGCCCCCTGTTGCTCCACCGACGTACTCCTTCCTCCTATATATACCTACGTACCCCCAAACTACCACATACTGAGCCAAAAACCTACTTCCACCGCCGCAACCTTCTGTACCCGTGAGATTCCATCTTGGGGCCTGTTCCGGAGCTCCGCCGGAGGGGGCATCGATCACGGAGGGCTTCTACATCAACACCACAGCCTCTCCGATGATGTGTGAGTAGTTTACCTCAGACCTTCGGGTCCATAGTTATTAGCTAGATGGCTTCTTCTCTCTTTTTGGATCTCAATACAATGTTCTCCCCCTCTCTCGTGGAGATCTATTTGATGTAATCTTCTTTTGCGGTGTGTTTGTTGAGACCGATGAATTGTGGGTTTATGATCAAGTTTATCTATGAATAATATTTGAATCTTCTCTGAATTCTTTTATGTATGATTGGTTATCTTCGCAAGTCTCTTAGAATTATCAGTTTGGTTTGGCCTACTAGATTGATCTTTCTTGCAGTGGGAGAAGTGCTTAGCTTTGGGTTCAATCTTGCGGTGTCCTTTCCCAGTGACAGTAGGGGCAGCAAGGCACGTATTGTATTGTTGCCATCGAGGATAACAAGATGGGGTTTATATCATATTGCATGAGTTTATCCCTCTACATCATGTCATCTTGCTTAAAGTGTTACTCTATTCTTATGAACTTAATACTCTAGATGCATGCTGGATAGCGGTCGATGTGTGGAGTAATAGTAATAGAAGCAGGCAGGAGTCGGTCTACTTGTCTCGGACGT
Organism: Triticum aestivum; assembly: GCF_018294505.1. Classification (NCBI taxonomy): domain Eukaryota; kingdom Viridiplantae; phylum Streptophyta; class Magnoliopsida; order Poales; family Poaceae; genus Triticum; species Triticum aestivum. Next base: position 287,023,678 of record NC_057796.1, read on the forward strand.
GATGCCTATATACATGATCATACCTAGATATTCTCATAACTATGCTCAATTCTGTTAATTGCTCAACAGTAATTTGTTCACCCACCGTAAATACTTATGCTCTTGAGAGAAGCCACTAGTGAAACCTATGGCCCCCGGGTCTATTTTCCATCATATTAATCTTCCAACACTTAGTTATTTTTATTGCCTTTTATTTTACTCTGCATCTTTATCATAAAAATACCAAAAATATTATCTTATCATATCTATCAATCTCACTCTCGTAAGTGACCGTGAAGGGATTGACAACCCCTTTTATTGCGTTGGTTGCGAGGATTTATTTGTTTGTGTAGGTGCGAGGGACTCGTGCGTGGCCTCCTACTGGATTGATACCTTGGTTCTCAAAAACTAAGGGAAATACTTACGCTACTTTGCTGCATCACCCTTTCCTCTTCAAGGGAAAACCAACGCAGTGCTCAAGAGGTAGCAAGAAGGATTTCTGGCGCCGTTGCCGGGGAGTCTACACAAAAGTCAACATACCAAGTACCCATCACAAACCCTTATCTCCCGCATTACATTATTTGCCATTTGCCTCTCGTTTTCCTCTCGCCCACTTCACCCTTGCTGTTTTATTTGCCCTCTCTTTTCCGTTCGTCCTTTTGTTTGCTTGTGTTGCCATGTGCCTTCTATATGCTTGCATCTTCGCTTGCTGAAAATCTATTGATATGGATCCACTTAAAGTGTTCTACTTGGATCATCTTCGATCCTTATGCGCTCGTGCTGAAACCCCAACTAGCCTAGTTGATGGGAAATCTTTAGATGAGCATGCTCATTTTGTGCGTCATCGTTTGTCTGAAAAAGGGAAGCTCTTATGGTATCATATAAATAGTTTGCTATGCTATGCTTGGAATCTTTGTGAAATTTGTGATTTTACTTGTTGCTCTAAGAACCCTAAAAAACACCTTCCCTACCTATGTGAGTTCAATGATAATGAAATCTTATCTTCTTATGCAAAGGGTGTTTATAGTTACTATGATATCGAACAAATTGAAGAATTTGTCGTTTTTAAGGGTGCTCATGAAGTTGCTTCTTTGATTGAAAAGTATGATTTTACTCTCAACAAATCTGAAAATTCCGTCATACTTAAATAGTGCAATGAAAACTTTGCTCATAATGTCTATGTCCAAGAATTTATTGAAAGAATGACCGTTGCTCCTAAAGAAAATAATGATATGCATGAATCTATAGATAATTATGATTCTGATGATTTGATTTAAATACCCCTTGATGAGCATGATGCTTGCTATTCTTGTGGCCACGATGCCAATATTTATGAAGATGAATTTGCTATAGTTCCTTACGTTAAACATGAGATTGTTGCTGTTGCACCCATACTTGGTAGTTCCTTCGATAAAAAGCATGATTGCAATGATTTTACTATAAATTCTCTTGATGTCAATTGTGCTAATAATATGCAAAACCCTAAGCTTCGGGATGCTAGTTTTGCTATGTCTACTACTTGTTGCAATGATCATGATTGGGGTGATTCTTCTTATGATCTTGAAAATTTATTTAAGCCCCATGATGAATATGAGATTGATAATAATGTTTGCAATATTATTAGAAGTGGGTTTGGAAGAGTGTCAACTTTAGATCCCACATATTTGGAGAATATTCAATCTTATGGTATTTTTGATAAAAGTGGGTTTGGAGAGGTCATGACCTTAGTTAATGTTAATCCCACTATCTTGGAAGAGTGTCAACTTTGCATGCGTGTGGATCGTGTTGAGAATATCTTATGTGATAGCTATTTTGTTTAATTTGCTTATGATCCCACATGTAATTATTATGAGAGAGGAAAATATGGTTGTAGAAATTTTCATGTTACTAAATTACCTCTCGTTATCTTGAGATTGCTATTGTTTCTTTCCGCTTCCTTGCATATGCTAGTTTTTGCTTGCCTTGATAATTTGTTTGCCTATAAATTCCTATGCATAGGAAGTATGTTAGACTTAGATGTGTTTATCATGTGTTATATGATTCTCTCTTTGTGCTTCAATTCTTGTCTTTCATGTGAGCATCGTTGAAATCTTATGCCTAGCTAGGGGCGTTAAACGATAGCGCTTGTTGGGAGGCAACCCAATTTTATTTTTAGTTTTTTGCTTTTTGCTTCTGTTTAGGTATAAATATTTGATCTAGACTCTGGTTAGATGTGTTTTTATGTTTTAATTAGTGTTTGTGCCAAGTTAAACCTATAGGATCTTCTTGGATGATAGTCATTTGATCTTGCTGAAAATTGCAGAAACTTTCTGTTCACGAAAATAATTGTTAAAAATCACCAGAACGTGATAAAATATTGATTCAAATTGCTGCTGATCAATAAACAAATTTTCTAGGTCTTCCTATTTTGGCTGAATTTTTGGAGTTCTAGAAGTTTGCGTTAGTTACAGATTACTACAGACTGTTCTGTTTTTGAAAGATTCTGTTTTTCGTGTGTTGTTTGCTTATTTTGATGAATCTATGGCTAGTTAAATAGTCTATAAACCATAGAGAAGTTGGAATAAATTAGGTTTAACACCAATATAAATAAAGATTGAGTTCATTACAGTACCTTGAAGTGGTCTTTTGTTTTCTTTCGCTAACGGAGCTTACGAGATTTTCTGCTGAGTTTTGTGTTGTGAAGTTTTCAAGTTTTGGGTGAAAGATTTGATGGATTATGGAACAAGGAGTGGAAAGAGCCTAAGCTTGGGGATGCCCATGGAACCCCAAGATAATCTAAGGACACCTAAAAGCCAAAGCTTGGTGATGCCCCGGAAGGCATCCCCTCTTTCGTCTACTTCCATCGGTAACTTTACTTGGAGCTATATTTTTACCCCGGAAGTGACGATTCAGAGAGGAGCGAGTTAACCTTGTGTCCAATGGAGTATACTTGAGGTATCATCTTATGTACTCTTGAGTCTTGGGGAGTCGTCATAGTGTACATGGGGATGACCCTAGGATGCTCCGCATCATCTCCCCCCCCCCCTTGGGAAAGATCCGACCTCGGATCGTGATCCGCATCACCATGGAAACGGTTGTCGTGGACAGACTTGTAGTTGGACGTAGATGAAGACATTGTGCAATTCAAGTACTCCAAGGTGTCTCCGGCATGTGGTACATGCAAAATGATCAAACACAAAGTACACTTGGAAATACAATGGTTAGCGCACACACAGTGTCCATCAAGTAAGTATGAGTCCGTGCGGCAAGATTGTTTGTGACAAAGTGCATGAAGCTTATCAATATGATATAGAATGGTATGCAAAGAATTCATGGGAGGAAAGTCATTTGTTATGCACACAAAGGTATGGTAAGTTGCATGGTGCACAAAGCTACAAATTCTACCATCGTGCAAAATGATGTCATAGTGTGACGGTGTATCAAAAGCATGAACATGGTAATTGGTGCTCAATATGACTATGTGATCATGCAACTGATGATGGGCAAAGTGATCCTTATGTATGAATATGCCATCAAGGAAGATCACAACAAATTTGCTAAGGAAGTGCACAAGCTCATATATCATGGATGACATGGAAATAGATGCAACAAGACAAGCATAATGTGAGTCAATCCATGCATGGGGTGCAAACTTGTGGTGAGTATGATATGTACATCGAACATGTCATGTGGACACACAATCAACAAATATGGAGGTGTTGGTGCAATGTGTCAAAGGAGTATTTATGTACCAATGCTCGATCTCGTGGCATGAGTGGTGGTTCGGAGGTGCATCCAATAAGTCCGAGCGCTCCTCAACTTGAAGGTCCATAGAGTCCATCTCCAATGTTGGTGCTCCATCCAATAGATGTATCGTGTAGACAAGAAGAAGGAGACAACAATGAAAGAATGACCCGTCCAATATGCGTATGTGAGGATGGCTCAAAGGGAAGGAGGTCACATTTAGGAGTTTCTTAAGGATGTTGGAGTTGCGCATCTTGTATGCCTTCACATAACCAATATGTCTCGTGACGGTATCGCCTTGTGAATCCTTCAAAATGAAATAACATGACAAACACTCAGAAAAACAGAATGAGGTTAGTGCAAATGCAACACCTATCATTCGTGTGGTGAAATACCCAACAAGTGTTTTCATCGTTCTTATCATAAGAAAGTACAAGGGTGTAGGGCATGGTATGTAGGCATGAGATGCGATAACAACCAAATGCATTAAGCTCAATTAAACAAGCATGCGTCACATGTAAGATGTCCAAGTCTCCATGATCAATAAACATAGCAAGTTGGCACTCAATACAAGGGGATATAAGATATGCCACTAATGGAGACAAGAGACAATGATGAAGATATATCATGTGAGAGGCAAGAGCATATATGCTATCAACCCAATGAAACGAGCAAAGATGGATCATGGGTGATGCAACCAAGCAAGTGATCATATGAATCAAGTCATGTAAGCTAGTAGTGCGAAGATGCAACATAATAGAAGTAATCATGGCAATCATGTCATGTGTGAAAATAGTGGACATACATAATGCACATGACATATCACAAGAATCAAAACAAAGATGAGTAATGTATCATCATTGTATTGGCAAGAAGCCGTGTGTAAATAGCAATGGAACATCATGACTCTCCCAACACAAGAATCAACAATAGCATGGAGCATGTATAGAACATGGCAATAGCAACAAGTATCTCCACCAAGCATGCAAATACGCATACAAGTAGTATAATGGTGAATCGGGGTAAATGCACGTAAGGGTCACAATTGCATGGCAAAATCATAGAAAGAGGTGTATCATGCAAAGTGAACACGCTATGATGGGCATAAAGTAACAATTGATATATAGCCCATATCCGTGTGAGAGCCAAGTAAAAGAGATGTGCGAAGTCATTGCGCGAAGAGAACAGTGGTAAGGACAATCCATGGGGTCCCAAATCGTCGTTGCTCTCAAGAGCTCGTTTCGTCAACTCTTGGGATTGAGAGGTTGACGGATGTTCATAAGTACCTACACAAAACAAAGGTAAAGGGAAAATTGTGTGTGCTTGGTATATGTACACATCATCCATTATGATGCATACGTGCATGTGTTGGTTAGCACAAAATATCCAATGCTCAAATGAATGAGATGCGTGATATAGAAACATGTCATTCATCATGATAGGTTTGTTGTTATGTATGGCATAATGGAGACTCAAATTGTGTAAAGCATCACGAGAAATATGTAGAGCGTTGTTATTCATGGAATGCATATGGTGCACACAATCATGGGAATCATGCAAAGTATGGAATGCATCAAAATCTCCTAATATGTATGAGGAAACTAAGAGGGTCTCCTCATGAGCATTAGTGGAAACATCACATGGAGAATATTGACAACATCTGAAGCAAAGCATATTTGGGTCTATGTGATCATGGCATGGTATAGTAGATGAATTGCGCAAATTTTGCAAAGGTAGCATAGCAATATCATCACAAGAGAAGCAAAATCCAATAACCATGACCTTGTCATCTATGCCATAAGTGCAAATAGGATTTATTTTAATGGGGCATGCATAGTTACTATGTTGAGATTGTGATGAAACAATATGCGAAATCTCACTCATATCATATGACAAGTTTAATGGATTGTCGAACATGATGTGACTGATAGAATTTTCATAAGATGTCCTATGGAGCATAGCATCACAACTAGGCAACTCAACATGCTCATCATCATATTCATCATAAATTGGTAAGTCATGACATGAGGAAGTCGCACTAGCATGAAGCATGGTAATAAGTGTGTCAACATCATGCAAACAGTCATTGGTAAGATAGTCCACTAGTGGGACAAGACAAGCACTATCACCTATTTTACCTCTGGAAAATCGCTCATGAGTTGTAGGTGAGATGTCGAAGACCAAGTCGTGGTCATCTTCATCTTGATGGAACCATGTGGGGGTGCATCATCGTCCACCATGGCTATCGTCGTCTCCATTGGAGGTATGGACTCATCGAGGATAGGCATGTCGTCATGTAGGAGACCTAGCACCAAAAGGGAAAACACACTCGGAGTAGAGGTTAAGTCGTTAGAAATCATAGTGGCCTGCTACTTCTTGAGCTTGCGTTGGTTTTTCCCTTGAAGAGGAAAGGGTGATGCAGCAAAGTAGAGATTAGTATTTCCCTCAGTTAGAGAACCAAGGTATCAATCCAGTAGGAGACAACGCACAAATCACCAATACCTGCACAAACAATTAAACAACTTGCACCCAACGCAATAAAGGGTTTGTCAATCCCTTCATGGTTACTTGCAAAAGTGAGATCTGATAGAGATAGATGAAACTAAACAAACGATAAAGTAAATATTTTTGGGTTTTGGTTTATAGATTGGAAAGTAGAAGATTGCAAAATAGTAGATCAGAAACTTATATGATGGAAAATAGACCCGGGGGCATAGGTTTCACTAGAGGCTTCTCTCAAGATATCAAATAATATGGTGGGTGAACAAATTACTGTCGAGCAATTGATAGAAAAGCGTGAAGTTATGACGATATCTAATGCAATGATTATGAAATATAGGCATCACGTCCGTGTCATGTAGACCAAAACGATTATGCATCTACTACTATTACTCCACACATCGACCGACTCCTGCTTGCATCTAGAGTATTAAGCTCATGAAGAACAGAGTAACGCATTAAGAAAGATGACATGATGTAGAGGAATAAACTCAAGCAATATGATGTAAACCCGATCTTTTTATCCTCGAGGGAAACAATACAATACGTGCCTTGCTGCCCCTACTGTCACTGGTAAAGGACACCGCAAGATTGACCCAAAGCTAAGCACTTCTCCCATTGCAAGAAAAACCAATCTAGTTGACCAAACCAAACCGATAGTTCGAAGAGAATTACAAAGATACCAAATCGTGCATAAAAGAATTTAGAGAAGGTTCAAATAATATTCATATATAAGTTGATCATAAATCCACAATTCATCGGATCTCGATAAACACACCGCAAAACAAGATTACATCGGATAGATCTCCAAGAACATCGAGGAGAACATGGTATTGGGAATCAAAGAGATAGAAGAAGCCATCTAGCTACTAGCTATGGACCCGTAGGTCTGTGGTAAACTACTCACGCTTCATCGGAAGGGCAATAGAGTTGATGTAGAAGCCCTCCGTGATCGAATCCCCCTCCGACAGGATGCCGGAAAAGGCACCAAGATGGGATCTCACGGGAACAGAAGGTTGGTGTGGTGGAAAAGTGTTTTCGTGGATACTTCTGGTGGTTTGGGAATATTTGTGAATATATAGGCCGAAGAATTAGGTCAGGGGAGTCACGAGGGGCCCACAAGGCAGGGGGCGCGTGATAATTCTCCAACGTATCTACTTTTCCTCACGCTTTTCCTCTTGTTTTGGACTCTAATTTGCATGATTTGAATGAAACTAACCCCGGACTGACGCTGTTTTCAGCAGAACTACCATGGTGTTGTTTTTGTGCAGAAATAAAAGTTCTCGGAATGGAACGAAACTTTGCGAGGAATTTTTATATAATATATAATAATTTCTGGAGCCAAGAGCTACCGGAGAGGGGCCCCTGGGTGGGCACAACCCACGAGGGCGCGCCCCCCTCTCCTGGCGCGCCCAGGTGGGTTGTCCCCACCTGGTGGCCCCGTAGACCCTGAAACCGACGCTATAAAATCCTATTTTTCCAGAAAAAATCAGGGAGAAAGAATTACTGCGATCCACGAGACGGAGCCTCCTTCATCGGGAGGCCAGATCTGGAGTTCGTTTGGGGCTCCGGAGAGGGGGATCTTCGTTCTTCGTCATCACCAACCCTTCTCCATCGCCAATTCCATGATGCTCCCCACCGGGAGTGAGTACTTCCTTCGTAGGCTCGCTTTACCGTTACTGTTACCATTATTGTTAGTGCGGTCACTATTATCAAAACTATCATATTACTTTGATACTGATCACTTTGCTGCAGATAATAATCTCTAGGTGTGGTTGAATTGAAAACTCAGCTACTTATACCTTCAAATATTCTTTGGCTCCCCTTGTGTCGAACCTATAAATTTGGGTTGAATACTCTACCCTCGAAAACTGTTGCGATCCCCTATACTTGTGGGTTATCAAGACCTTTTTCTGGCGCCGTTGCCGGGGAGCATAGCTATATTTGTTGAGTCACTTGGGATTATTATCAATTTATCACTATGAAGAATCTGAAGGATCCAAATACTAAGATTTATCCCTCAAAGACGAGGGGAGGTAAGGAACTGCCATCCAGTTCTGCTTTAGATTCACCTTCTGTTATGAGTAAACTTGCAACACCACCACATGCTATCAATTCTAATATGTCGCAAGTTATTGATGATGCTACTTCTACTATGAATGATGCTTATGATGATGCTAGTACCTTGCTTGATAATGATGATGTGCCACTTGGTGAATTTCTTGATGAACAAATTGCTAGAGTAATACAACATGATGTTTTTGAATCTGATGATGAGCTTGAAACTGAAACTCCTGAAACACCTGCTAGAACTAGCCTTCCTAGATATGAATTGCCTAAGGTACCGGAAGGTTATGTTATGAATAAGGAGACAACTAGAGACATTCTGTAACATCCAAAAATTTCAATTTGGAATGTTATACATAGGTCATCATATGCATATCATATTTTATTTGCATTTTGTTTGTGATCCTAGAAATCCTAAGCAACTCAAGGACCCACGGAGAGAGTTGAGGATTTCATTTATTTTCATATTTGAATTTCTCTCAAATTTGAAAAGCGGATCATTTTGGTTTTAATAATTTTTCTCTCCGAAATATTTCCAATATTAAAAATAAAAGAGAGGAGATGAAATGACTTCTCTAAAAGAAATATTGGAGGAAATTAAAATCAAATAAATAATTTATTTGGATCTTTATTGCTATTTTATTTGAATTAGAAAATATGCATTTTTCAAAATTGCATTTTTAGGCCAAAAAATTGTTCACTTTGTTCCAAATATTTTATTTAGACGGTGAAAATTGTTTTGGCATTTTTTTAGAATTTTTTTATATTTATTAGGATTTTTGTCTCGGCGGAATTTATTTATATAAAAAAACTCCCGGACCAAACTGGGCCGCAGCCCAGCCGGCCTGCTCGCGCCACCGCCTCCGCGGCGCGCTATGCCGCCGGCGGACTCCGCGAGGAGTCCGGCTCTGCCTCGCCGCCGCTGCCCCTTCTCACAAGTCGGAGACCACGGGCGGGGGGGGGGCTTTAAAAGCCGCCGCCCCGGGCCCCCTCTCGCAACCCACCGCCGCCGCAGCAAGCCGCAGTAGCAGCAGCCGCCGCCCCGCCGCCGTGCGCGCACCACCGCTGCAGTGCCGCCGCACGCCGCCGCCGTTGACTTCATCGCCGCCAGTTTTTTTCGATTTAGGTATAAACCGTTCGTTTTTTAAACCCTAGATCTACTCCCATTTTTTTATTAGACCGGGTTTTTCTTGGTTTAGATCTAATCTGCGAACGTTCATTTGATTAGTTCGTTTTAATGAACGAATTCGTTCGTTAGTCTCTGTTAGCGGACGTTCGTCCGATAGATTTTTCTTTTTCTGTTTTATTTTCGCCAGGGACCTATCCGCGATTATTTTTTATCGCAACTTAGCCCCTGATCTTCAAACCCTCGCAACTTTTTAACCGTTTGTCCAAATCCAGTGAAACCAATTCCTATCTTCGTCTCGAGCCCCTCTTTCTGGTTAATCAACTTGAACATGATTTCGACAATTTAAAATTTGGTTTCAAGCATATCTGAATTCGAAGTTCTTTTGACCGTAGTTTCAGTCCCGTAGCTCCGATTTGATTGATTCTTTTTGCAAATCGAAGCTCTTTAGTTGAATTTTTAGATTGGACTTTCTCATTTGAGTTTTACCCTTGCATCTATGCTTGAGTGCTTATGTATGCTATTGTTTGTTTGCGATAGAATTCCCGGAGTGCGAAGCGTGCTACTACGAGTCTCTAGGGTTTGCGGATCGTCAGCAAGGCAAGTAACACATTGATCATACATCTTTATTACCCAGTTTTTATGCATTAGTTACAACCCTCAAACACTGCATGATTAGGATGTGATTAACTTGTGGGTATTGGGAAGTAGATGATGAGGTAGAGCCTATTGCCCTGTTATTATCAAACCTTGGGAGTTACTTCTACGTTATGCCTATATTGCTATGATATGCTCGTAGACGTGGTTTGGTTTGAGTGATCCATGACAGATGTGAGATTTTTAATTAATGGTTAACTTAAGGTGGCTACTTAAATACACATCTGGGTGGATTGGTTGCGGGCACCTGGGGTTATACCAGTGTTGTCCTAGGAGATCCCGGGGTACCCGTGTGATCATCCTATGGTTCGCCACCCAGGCTCAAAGGGATCATAAGATTATTCATGCTAGAAACTTCCGTGTGCAGCCACAAGCTATTATGGGCTCTACCATAATTGAGTATGTTGCATGACCTCTTTTAGTGGTAGGCTAGCAGATGTAGGGGAAAGTAGGTGTAACTGTCTACCCAGAGTAAAGAGTTAATGTTTCTGAAAGACTGTGTCTCGGTCATCCGTTTCTCAAACACCATGTAGTGCGAGAAATCCAATGGAGGAGATCGAGTCTTGTGGGCAAAAGTGCGCAAACCTCTGCAGAGTGTACAAACTAATCATGGTTAGCCGTGTCCCCGGTTATGGACATCTTGAGTATCTGGTTCTTGGATTATCATGTTGATCTCATCACTCTAAATTAATTTGTTGGGTTGTTAATTACTGTTTAATAGGGATTGAGATGGGGTTACCATTCTCTATGTTTCAACTACCATGATAGTTAAACAAAATATATTCCTTTGATGTAGGGAAAAAATGGCTTTTCGCAAAAACATTATAACCATAGAGCCTCCACCAGCCATATATGCATGTAGTGATAGCACTTACCTGTTCATTGCTCTACTGTGTTATATTGCCAGCATATTCCATGTGCTGACCCGTTCCGGGCTGCAACATATCATGTTGCAAACTTTTCAGACGAGGAGTAAGGTGCGCTAGGTCGATTGTCGTGCACTCAGCTATGCTGTTGGAGTTGATGGACTCACTTTATCTTCCAAGTCTTCCGCTGTTATCTTATTTAGATGGCCTTAAGCCATATTATTGTAATAAGTTCTCTTTTGAGACATTCGATGTAATAAGTGTGTGATTGCACTCTGTTATAAATCCTTCAAGTACGTGTCAGCATTACCGATCCAGGGATGACACTTATGCACAGAGATTTGACCGTTTGAGGTTAGATAGCTACAAGATGGTATCAGAGCACACGCTGATTGTAGGACATAACCACTAAGATAAGCCATAGGTCACTCTTCTCTACTCATTTCTGACTCCTCTCCATTATCTACTCTATAGGATGGCGGACTCAAGGAACAAGTTTGCACAACCGGATGAAGACACACCTTTTGGGAGACACTTGAAGGAAGTCACTAGGTACCTGAACATCGGAATACCAAGCTTCACCGGGACCTACACCGCCACTTTACCAGAAGAGGAGCGTTGGATGATTCGAGTTCAAGTTCTAGGAAGGACATTCACGCCAGTTACTGAGCTCATAGAGTTTTCCTTTGATGCACCAACCTGGAGTCTAGGAAAGAGCATGGCAGCTCACATTGCCATGGGACGCATCGGCAAAGTTTATCACAAGGATCTTAAGGACACCATCTACCAGATATGTGGGCGCCGAGATGAGCAATGGGAGATGATCAGCACCAGGAGGGACATGTCCATTGCAGCTTTCATCCAGGAGTTAAACCAGCACATTCGTCGTCAGGAGAACCAAATGTGCGCAAACATGATAGATTTGAGGAAGGTGATGACCAGGAACACGGAGCTAGAAGAGGAACTCAAGTCTACACGTGACGAATACGAGGAGGAAATCGCAATACTAGTGGAGAAGAATGACGACCTGACAAGGAAGCTAGGAGTATTCATGGGAGACCCCGCGCCAGGAGGAGGTGACGACCATACCAAGGACTACATCATCATCGACGACACCGATTCTGACCCCCACAGTAGTGATGATGATTACGAAGACGAAGCTGGAGCGGATATCATGGAGTCTTCCACCGATCAAAATTTCTAGTAGACCACCATATTATCAGTAGTATTCCCCCATGTATATAGTAATAGTCCGAGCACTGTAACGATAGTTAGATCGATTGTATGCCCTTGTTTGAATTGAGTGGTGTGATATGAATGTGTTTGTCTCATGGGCATATGGGTAGTGCTTTCTCACTAGACCTCACTCTATTCTAATCTCTCCCCTCTAAACCCATCATATGCCTCCGAGATGTGACCTCGGATTTGTCTTCCCACCGGAGCTCACTCAGTTGATCCAATAGCAGAATGCCTTGATGTAGCTACTAGTCTAGAACCAAGGCAACAACAACAAAAACAACAACAACAACCCATCGCCACCACCTCCAGTTGACAACTTAGCCTGTTTTCTGAGGTTGCAACCGCCGGTGTTTTCCAGTAGCACCGAGCCGTTAGTTGCTGATGATTGGCTACACAGGATTGGAAGGGAGTTGACCACCGCAGGTTGCACAGATGCAGAGAAGGTGCGCTTTGCCGCACACCAATTGGATCGACCTGCAGCCTCATGGTGGGAGAATTACACAACCACTTTCCCCATAGCCAATGTCAATTGGGAGTAGTTTCAGCAAGCATTCCGCACTACACATGTCTCAACTAGAGCTATGAGCATGAAGAAGCGTGAGTTTCGCAACTTACGCCACGGAAACCGTACTGTGGGGCAGTACATTGATGAGTTCAGCAAGTTAGCTTGCTATGCCCCAGATGATGTGGCCACAAATGCCGTGAAGCAGGAGAAGTTTATGGAAGGGTTGAATGATGAGATGAGTATGCAGTTAATGGTGGCAACATTTAACAACTACCAGGAGTTGGTAGACAAGGCTCTAATGATTGAAGGGAAGAGGCAGCAGATTGAGAGCCGCAAAAGGAAATATGGACAAGGGAAGTACAATTCAGGAGCTCAGCAGAAGCCTCATTTTACCCCGAACTCGGGAGGATATACCCATAACCATGGAGGAAGTTTGCATAACCATAGTGGCCCCAAGAATGGAAATGTGAATGGAGCAGGCAGCAATCAGAACTGCTCTAACCCAGCCACACTCGCCAAGAAGGACCAAAGTCACATTACCTGTTTCAAGTGCGGGAAGACTGGACACTATGCCAACGAGTGTTCTGAAGCAAAGAATGAAAATGGCAATGGAAGCTCTGGGAAGAATCCCAACCCTTTCAACAGGGGACAAGTGAACCACGTGAACGTGGAGGAGGTTGAAGAGCAGCCAGATGCAGTTATAGGTAAGTTTTTGGTTAAGTCATTTACTGCAATCGTTCTTTTTGATACTGGTGCATCGCATTCATACATATCAAGGGGATTTGTGGATAAGTATAAGTTGCCCACTAAAGTTCTTAGGACACCTATGCTAGTAAGCTCACCAGGAGCGGAGTATATGGCAAGCCAAGGATGTTTTCAGATGCCATTGACCATAGGTAGGCATGTTTTCCCCTCAGACTTAATAATTCTGGAGTCGCAAGGATTGGATGTGATACTAGGAATGGATTGGCTATCGATGTATGGAGGAAACATCAATTGCGCCAGTAAGTCAATTATGCTCACCACCCCGGAGGGAAAAAGGATTAAGTATGTATCCAGGCATGCGCCAAGGAGGACCAAAGTAAATTCCCTCTCAGGAGTTGTTCAGGAGGAGGTGCCTGTAGTGAAGGATTACCCGGATGTATTTCCAGAGGAACTACCAGGCATGCTGCCAGATTGAGACATTGAGTTTTTGATAGAGATTTTGCCAGGCACCGGACCGATATCGAAGAGACCATACCCGATGCCCGCAAATGATCTGGAGGAGATTAAGAAGCAGATTAAAGAGTTATTGGAGAAAGGGTACATTCGACGAAGTTCATCACCATGGGGAGCCCCAGTGCTTTTGGTTGAGAAGAAGGACTGATCCTTGAGAATGGTTGTTGATTATCGTGCATTGAATGAAGTGACGATCAAGAACAAGTACCCACTGCCAATGATCAATGATTTGTTTAACCAGCTGCAAGGAGATAAAGTATTTTCCAAGATCGATTTGCGATCAGGATACCACCAGTTGAAGATCCGGGAACAGGATATACCTAAGACAACCTTCACCACAAGGTACGCGCTATATGAGTATACGATTATGTCATTTGGGTTGACTAACGCCCCAGCCTATTTCATGAGTATGATGAATAAGGTGTTCATGGAGTTTTTGGATAAGTTTGTTGTGGTGTTCATTGATGATATTTTGGTATGCTCGAAGAATGAGGAGGAGCACAAGGAGCATTTGCATTTAGTTCTCGAGAAGCTCAGGGAACATCAGTTGTATGCCAAGTTCAGCAAATGTGAGTTTTGGTTGAAGGAAGTTGGATTTCTTGGACATGTTATATCAGGAGAAGGTATAGCAGTAGACCCTACCAAGGTTCAGTCAGTCACTGATTGGCTAGCACCCACCTCAGTAGGAGAGATCCGTAGTTTTCTTGGACTCGCAGGATATTATCGGAGATTCATTGAGAATTTTTCTAAGATTGCGAAGCCCATGACGAATTTGTTGAAGAAGGACACCAAGTTCAAATGGACATATGAATGTGAGGCCAGTTTTCAGGAGTTGAAGAAACGTTTGGTTACAGCCCCAGTGCTGATTCTGCCGGATATATGCAAGGATTTCCAAGTGTATTGCGACGCTTCTCGCTTAGGACTTGGAGGAGTACTTATGCAAGATGGAAGAGTTGTTTCATATGCCTCACGTCAGCTTCGACCGCATGAGTTGAATTATGCCACACATGATTTGGAGTTAGCAGCTGTAGTTCATGCACTCAAGACCCGAAGACATTTTCTTATTGGAAACCGTTGTGATGTGTACACGGATCACAAGAGTTTGAAGTACATTTTCACCCAGAAGGAGCTGAATCTCAGGAAAAGGAGATGGTTGGAGCTTATAAAGGATTATGATATGAAGTTGCATTATCATCCAGGAAAGGCCAATGTTGTAGCAGACGCTTTGAGCCGGAAGAGTTATGTCAATACCCTCATAAGCGGGGGATTACCAAAGGAGTTAGCCGAAGATCTCAGGGAGCTTCGTTTGGAGATAGTCCCTAGAGGTTTTGTTGCAGCATTGGAGGTTCAGCCAACATTATTGGGAAAGATTCGAGAAGCTCAGAAGGATGACAAGGAAATTGCTGAGATAAAGGAGAAAATGAGCAAAGGAAAAGCCAAAGGTTTTCGTGAGGATGAGCACGACACTTTGTGGTTTGAGGACCGTGTTTATGTACCCAATAATGCAGAGATCAGGAAGTTAATACTTCGGGAAGCTCATGACCGCCATACTCGATACACCCCAGAAACACCAAGATGTATTTGGATTTGAAGGAGCGCTTCTGGTGGACTGGTATGAAGAAAGATATTGCCGAGTATGTAGCCGTGTGTGATGTATGTCAGAGAGTGAAGGCGGAACATCAGAAGCCAGCAGGATTACTGCAGCCTATGCCTATACCCGAATGGAAGTGGGATAAACTTGGCATGGATTTCGTCGTCGGATTACCCAGGACCCGGTCAGGGTATGATTCTATCTGGGTAGTAGTTGATCGTTTGACCAAAGTGGCTCACTTTATCCCAGTGAAAACCACCTACACAAGTGCGAAGTTGGCCAAGATATATATGACCAGGATCGTATGTCTGCATGCAGTTCCGAGGACCATCGTATCAGATAGAGGAGCATAGTTTACTTCGAAGTTTTGGCATCAACTGCACCAGACTTTGGGTACCAGGCTAGAGTTTAGTACAGCCTTAAATCCGCAGACAGATGGACAGACCGAGAGAGTCAATCAGATACTAGAGGATATGTCGAGAGCTTGTGCGCTAGATTATGGATCTAGTTGGGATGATAATATTCCTTACGCGGAGTTCTCATACAACAACAGCTACCAGGCCAGTTTGAAGATGGCACCTTTCGAAGCTATGTATGGAAGGAGGTGCAGGACACCGTTGATGTGGGATGAAGTTGGAGACCGCCAGTTGTTTGGACCAGATTTGATCAAAGAGTCAGAAGAGAAGGTCAAGTTGATTCGCGATAGACTGAAGGTAGCTCAGTCCAAATAGAAGAGTTATGCAGACTCAAAACACAAGGAGGTAGTTTATGAAATCGGAGACCGAGCATATCTACGAGTGTCACCTCTGCGAGGAGTTAAAGGCTTTGGAGTTAAGGGTAAGTTAGCCCCGAGATTTGTAGGACCATACCGAGTTTTGGAACGTATGGGAGAAGTGGCCTACAAGTTGGAGTTACCCGAAGGATTGTCAGGAGTTCATGATGTGTTCCACGTTTCACAGTTGAAGAAGTGCCATGTTGAGATGGCCGATATTCCTATGAGAGATACAATGCCCCTTGAAGCGATTCAGTTGATAGTGATCTGACCTATGAGGAGAAACCTGTCAAGATTCTCGAGTTTGCCAGCCGAGTCACACGCAGCAAGGTTATCAAGTTTTGCAAAGTTCAGTGGAGCCACCATACCGAGGACGAAGCCACCTGGGAACGAGAGGAAGACCTACGGAAAAACCACCCACACCTATTTTCTAGTCAACCCGAATCTCGAGGGCGAGATTCATCTTAAGGGGAGTAGGTTTGTAACATCCCAAACTTTCAATTTGGAATGTTATACATAGGTCATCATATACATATCATATTTTATTTGCACTTTGTTTGTGATCCTAGAAATTCTAAGCAACTCAAGGACCCACGGAGAGAGTTGGGGATTTCATTTATTTTCATATTTGAATTTCTCTCAAATTTGAAAAGAGGATCATTTTGGTTTTAATAATTTTTCTCTCCGAAATATTTCCAATATTAAAAATAATAGAGAGGAGATAAAATGACTTCTCCAAAATAAAAGAAATATTGGAGGAAAAATATTAAAATCAAATAAATAATTTATTTGGATTTTTATTGCTATTTTATTTGAATTAGAAAAATATGCATATTTCAAAATTGCATTTTTAGGCTAGAAAATCGTTCACTTTGTTCTAAATATTTTATTTAGTCGGTGAAAATTGTTTTGGCATTTTTTAGAATTTTTTATATTTATTTAGGATTTTTCTTTCGGCGGAGTTCATTTATATAAAAAACTCCCGGACCGAACTTGGCCGCAGCCCAGCCGGCCCGCTCGCGCCACCGCCTCCGCCTCCGCGCCGCGTCGTGCCGCCGGCGGATTCCACGAGGAGTCCGGTTCCGCCTCGCTGCCGTTGCCCCCTCTCCCAAGTCGGAGACCACGGGGGGGGGGGGGGCTTTAAAAGCCGCCGCCCCGGGCCCCCTCTCGCCACCCACCGCCGCCACAGCAAGCCGCAGCCGCCGGCACCTCGCCGCTACCGCTCGCCGCACTGCGCCGCCCCGCCGCCGCCCGCCGGAATCCCGCCGCCGGTTTTTTAGGGTTTAGGTATAAACCATTCGTTTTTTAAACCCTAGATCTACTCCGGTTTTTTATTAGATCGGGTCTTTCTTGGTTTTCTCGGTTTAGATCTAATCTGCGAACGTTCGTTTGATTAGTTCGTTTTAACGAATAGTCTCTGTTAGAGGACATTCGTCCGATAGATTTTTATTTTTCTATTTTATTTTCGCCAGGGACCTATCTGTGATTATTTTTGATCGCAGATTAGCCCCTGATCTTCAAACCCTCGCAACTTTTTAACCGTTTGTCCAAATCCAGTGAAACAAACGCCAAAATCTTCATCTGGAGCCCCTCTTTCTGGTTAATCTACTTGAACATGATTTTGAAAATTTAAAATTTGGTTTCAAGCAAATTTGAATTCGAAGTTCTTTTGACCGTAGTTTCAGTTCCGTAGCACCGATTCGATTGATTCTTTTTGCAAATCGAAGCTCTTCAGTAGAATTTTAAGATTGGACTTTCTCATTTGTGTTTTACCCTTGCATCTACGCTTGAGTGCTTATGTATGCTATTGTTTGTTTGCGATAGAATTCCCGGAGTGCGAAGCATGCTACTACAAGTCTCTAGGGTTTGCGGATCGTCAGCTGATACGTCCATTTTGCATCATGCTTTTATATCGATATTTATTGCATTAGGGGCTATTATTACACATTATGTCACAATACTTATGCCTATTCTCTCTTATTTTACAAGGTTTACATGAAGAGGGAGAATGCCGGCAGCTGGAATTCTGGGCTGGAAAAGGAGTAAATATTAGAGACATATTCTGCACAACTCCAAAAGTCCTGAAACTTCACGGAAGTCATTTTTGGAATTTATAAAAAATACCGAGCGAAGAAAATACCAGAGGGGGCCCACACCCAGGCCACGAGGGTGGGGGGCGCGCCCCCTGCCTCGTGGGCCCCCTGGCAGGCCTCCGGTGCCCATCTTCTGCTATATGAAGTCTTTCGTCCGAGAAAAAAAATCATAAGCAAGCTTTCAGGAAGAAACTCCGCCGCCATGAGGCGGAACCTTGGCGAAACCAATCTAGGGCTCCGGCAGAGCTGTTCTGCCGGTGAAACTTCCCTCCGGGAGGGGGAAATCATCGCCATCGTCATCACCAACGACCCTCTCATCGGGAGGGGGTCAATCTCCATCAACATCTTCACCAGCACCATCTCCTCTCAAACCCTAGTTCATCTCTTGTATCCAATCTTTGTACCTGTGGGTTGCTAGTAATGTTGATTACTCCTTGTAGTTGATGCTAGTTGGTTTATTTGGTGGAAGATCATATGTTCAGATCCATTATGCATATTAATACCCCTCTGATTATGAACATGAATACAGTTTGTGAGTAGTTACGTTTGTTCCTGAGGACATGGGAGAAGTCTTGCTATTAGTAGTGATGTTAATTTGGTATTCGTTCGATATTTTGATGAGATGTATGTTGCCTTTCCTCTAGTGGTGTTATGTGAACGTCGACTACATGACACTTCACCATTGTTTGGGCCTAGAGGAAGGCATTGGGAAGTAATAAGTAGATCATGGGTTGCTAGAGTGACAGAAGCTTAAACCCTAGTTTATGAGTTGCTTCGTAAGGGGCTGATTTGGATCCATATATTTCATGCTATGGTTAGGTTCACCTTAATACTTCTTTTGTAGTTGCGGATGCTTGCAATAGGGGTTAATCATAAGTGGGATGCTTGTCCAAGAAAGGACAGTACCCAAGCACCGGTCCACCCACATACCAAATTATCAAAGTAACGAACGCGAATCATATGAGCGTGATGAAAACTAGCTTGACGATAATTCCCATGTGTCCTCGGGAGCGCTTTTCTCTATATAAGAGGTTGTCCAGGCTTGTCCTTTGCTACAAAAAGGATTGGGCCATCTTGCTGCACCTTATTTACTTTCATTACTTGTTACTTGTTGCCAATTACCTTATTACAAAACTATCTGTTAACGATAATTTCAGTGCTTGCAGAGAATACCTTGCTAAAAACCGCTTATCATTTCCTTCTACTCCTCGTTGGGTTCGACACTCTTACTTATCGAAAGGACTACGATAGATCCCCTATACTTGTGGGTCATCATCAGCAAGGCAAGTAACACATTGATCATACATATTTATTACCCAGTTTTTATGCATTAGTTACAACCCTCAAACACTGCATGATTAGGATGTGATTAACTTGTGGGTATTGGGAAGTAGATGACGAGGTAGAACCTATTGCCCTGTTATTATCAAACCTTGGGAGTTACTTCTACGTTATGCATATATTGCTATGCTATGCTCGTAGACGTGGTTTGGTTTGAGTGATCCATGATAGATGTGAGATTGTTAATTAATGGTTAACTTAAGGTGGCTACTTAAATACACATCTGGGTGGATTGGTTGCGAGCACCCGGGGTTATACTAGCGTTGTCCTAGGAGATCCCGGGGTACCCGTGTGATCATCCTATGGTTCGCCACCCAGGCTCAAAGGGATCATAAGATTATTCATGCTAGAAACCTCCGTGTGCAGCCACAAGCTATTATGGGCTCTAGCGTAGTTGAGTATGTTGCATGACCTCTTTCAGTGGTAGGCTAGCAGATGTAGGGGAAAGTAGGTGTAACTGTCTACCCAGAGTAAAGAGTTAATGTTTCTGAAAGACTGTGTCTCGGTCATCCGTTTCTCAAACACCATGTAGTGCGAGAAATCCAACGGAGGAGATCGAGTCTTGTGGGCAAAAGTGCGCAAACCTCTGCAGAGTGTACAAACTAATCATGGTTAGCCGTGTCCCCGGTTATGGACATCTTGAGTATCTGGTTCTTGGATTATCATGTTGATCTCATCACTCTAAATTAATTTGTTGGGTTGTTAATTATTGTTTAATAGGGATTGAGATGGGGTTACCATTCTCTATGTTTCAACTACCATGATAGTTAAACAAAATATATTCCTTTGATGTAGGGAAAAAATGGCTTTTCGCAAAAACATTATAACCATAGAGCCTCCACCAGCCATATATGCATGTAGTGATAGCACTTACCTATTCATTGCTCTACTGTGTTATATTGCCAGCATATTCGATGTGCTGACCCGTTCCGGGCTGCAACATATTGTGTTGCAGACTTTTCAGACGAGGAGTAAGGTGCGCTAGGTCGTTTGTCGTGCACTCAGCTATGCCGTTGGAGTTGATGGACTCATTTTATCTTCCAAGTCTTCCGCTGTTATCTTATTTAGATGGCCTTAAGCCATATTATTGCAATAAGTTCTCTTTTGAGACATTCGGTGTAATAAGTGTGTGATTGCACTCTGTTATAAATCCTTCAAGTACGTGTCAGCATTACCGTTCCAGGGATGACGCTTATGCATAGAGATTTGACCGTTTGAGGTCAGATCGCTACACATTCTTGCTTGTAAGGATAGAGAGGATCTAGAGAAATTATTATGCAAGTATAAAGAAAAATCTCTGAATGCTAGAATGAAATGTGATCCTAAGTTTGCTACTTCACCTATATTTATTGATGATAAGGATTATGAATTCTCTGTCGACCCAGAGTTAATTACTTTGGTTGAATCTGATCCTTTCCATGGTTATGAAACTGAAACTGTTGTGGCACATCTTACTAAGTTGAATGACATAGCCACCCTTTTTACTCAGGATGAGAAAACTCGCTATTACTTTATTCTGAAATTATTTCCGTTCTCATTAAAGGGTGATGCTAAAGCTTGGTACAATACTCTTGCTCCTGGTTGTGTGCGTAGGCCCCAGGATTGATTTATTACTTCTGTGAAAAATATTTTCCTGCTCGTAAGAAACAAGCTGCCTTACAGGAAATATTTAACTTTGTGCAAACTAAAGAAGAGAGTCTCCCACAAGCTTGGGGGAGGCTTTGCCAGTTACTTAATGCTTTGCCTGATCATCCTCTTAAGAAAAATTAAATACTTGATATCTTCTATAATGGACTAACCGATGCTTCTAGGGATTTCCTAGATAGTTGTGCTGGTTGTGTTTTCAGGGAACGAACTGTTGGGCAAGCTGAAGAATTATTGAATAACATATTGAAAAATTATGATGATTGGACTCTTGCTAAACCACCGGCTAAACCCACTCTGAAGAAGAGGGGTATATTGTATCTCAATCTTGAAGATATGCAAGAGGCAAAGAAATCTATGAAGGAAAAAGGTATTAAAGCTGAGGATGTTAAAAATTTACCTCCTATTGAAGAAATACATGGGCTTAATACACCACCACTGCCTAAGGTGGTAGAGGTAAATTCTCTAATGAAGTTCAATGATAATGATAATCCTCACAATATGCATCCTAGTCAATGCCTTTATGAGTTTGAAAACTACATTAGAAAACATGATCACTTCAATGCAAATGTTATGAAATAATTGAAATATAATTCTGATATGATTGCTCGCTTGAGTGACTTGTTATTTAGAATCTCAAATGATGTTAGGGGTGTTGGAAAGCATGCTTCTATGGTTCAAACTCAGTTAGAACAAGTTGCTAAATCACAAAGAGAATTACTTGATGAAATGAATCACAATATACATGACTTTGCTGTTAGAGTTGCAACTAGAGGAGGTAAAATGACTCAGGAACCACTTTGTCCTGAGGGACATCCAAAAAGAATTGAACAAGATTCACAAAGAATTAACACTGATGCACCTAGTCCTTCTAGAAAGAAAAAGAAAAAAAATGATAGGACTTTGCACACTTCTAGTGAACCTAAAATAGAAAAACCTCCTCATAATGAAAATGAAACTTCTATCTCTGATGCTGAAACTCAGTCTGGTAATGAACATCCACCTAGTGATAATGAAAAAGATAATGATGAAGTTCATGAGGACACTCAACCAAATGATGAAAAGGAACCAAATAATGATGTTGAGATAGAACCACCTGTTGATCTTGATAACCCACAACCTAAGAATAAAAGGTATGATAAAATAGACTTTGTGGCTAGGAAACACGGTAAAGAAAGAGAACCGTGGGTTCAAAACCTATGCCTTTTCCACCCAAGTCAACTAAAAAGAAAGATGATGAAGAATTTGAACACTTTGCTGAAATGCTGAGGCCAATCTTTTTGCGTACTCGCTTGACTGATATCTTGAAAATGCCTCCTTATGCAAAGTATATGAAAGACATCATCACAAATAAGAGAAAAATACCGGAAAATGAAATCTCCACTATGCTTGCTAATTATACTTTTAAAGATGGAGTACCTAAAAAACTTGGAGATCCAGGAATACCAACTATACCTTGCTCCATCAAAAAGAATTATGTGAAAACTGCTTTGTGTGATTTAGGAGCTGGTGTTAGTGTTATGCCTTTCTCTTTATATAAAAGACTTGATTTGAATAAACTCACATCTACTGAAATATCTTTGCAAATGGCTGACAAATCAACTGCCATACCTATCGTTATCTGTGAGGATGTGCCCGTTGTTGTTGCTAATGTTACTATTTTGACTGACTTTGTTATACTTGAGATGCCCGAGGACGGCAACATGTCGATTATCCTTGGTAGACCCTTCTTGAATACTGCAGGGGCTGTTATTGATTGCAATAAAAGCAAGATCACTTTTCATATCAATGGTAATGAGCATACGATGCACTTTCCGAAGAAACAATTCCAAGTGAATGGTACTAATGTTATTGAAAAATCTCCGACAATCACTATTGGAAGTTTTCAAATACCCCTACCTACTTTCAAAAAGAAATATGAAATGCTCATTGTTGGGGACATTCATATCGCCATTGAGGTAACTTAGTGATTTACGAAAGTTCTTCGGTTTCATGCTAATCGAAAGTCATTGTAAGACATGATCAACCTTATTAATGGATCATTTTTTGAATGGTATGAAGTTGATGAATTTAGTAAGCACTACCTTGTGTCCCTACTTTTTGTTTTCTGTTTTTACTAGTTAAATAAAATAAAATGCCATGTTTTGTCTGTTTTCTGAATTTCCCGTGTAATAAAAAAATGTCCCAAAAATAAAAGTTCTCAGAATGCTTTGAAAATTTAATATGATTTTTTTATAAATATTTCTGAATTTATGGTGCAAATAATATCAGAGGGAGGTGCACCAGGCGGGCACAACCCACCTGGGCGCGCCAGGACCCCCAGGCGCGCCCTGGTGGGTTGTGGTCCCCACGTGGGCCCCCTCACTTATCTCTTCATCCCACATCATCACTTACCTCCAGAAAAAAATCTCCATTGCTCTCTCTCATGTGTTCTTGCTCTCAAAACCGCGGATTTCGATCTCTTTGCTCGAAGCTCCGTTTCTGAAACTGTTTCGGGGGATTGTTGCTTGAAAATTGTACGCGGACATGAATATCTTTAGGAAGTTTGGCTCTAAGAAGAACTCCAAGGGTGTTATTGGGGAGTCTTGTGACAGTGATCTCCACCCCCGGAGGTTGGCGGAAGTGCGGCCATGTGAATGGCCGCACACCCCGTTCCTGGAAGAGGCTGGAATTCTTCAGGAGTTCACACAATGTGTTGCTAATGCCGGCCTCACCGACTTCATCGTAGATGAGTGTGACCAGCACCAAATCCTCACAAACATCTTTGTTCAGAGTTTTACTTTCCTACCTAGAAATAATCCTCCTGAAGTGAGCTTTGATTTATATGCTGAAAACCATCAGATACCACTTACTGAATTTTGTGACATATGCCTGATCCCTTCTGATGGGAGCTTAGTTGAGCCTAGGCCGGCTGGGTTGAGGACTTTTATCGCACTTCGACAGTGGGAGATGAGAGAGGGGTGTCAGCCACCACGGCTGCTAGCATACACTTTCCTGCCGTACACTATTTTGCTTTATTTGTTGCTAATTGCTTCCTTGCTAGAAAGGAAGTAGGTGCGCTCAGTGCACCAGACTTTGCTGTTTTATGCCGAGCACTAGAGGGCGACAACACTCATAGCTTGGGAGCTATTGTGGCTCGTTGCCTCCATCTTAATAAATCCCAGGGTGAAATACATGGTGGAATTTTTGCTACTCGTTTGGCGGCTCGCTTCAATGTTGAGATACGCCCTCATGATTACCCCCTGACCAAGGTTTACTTAGACCGTGCAGCCATGGAACACCCTCATTTTCTTGCACAAGATTATCCTAACATCCCCATTCCTTATAACCTGGTCTTTAGCGTTAAAACTCGTGATATTATTCCATTGCCTGCTCCTGCTTTGTTTGATTCTGTTGCCAGGTGATGTCGCTTGAAGCTATGTTGGTATTTCCCCAAAGAGGAAGGGATGATGCAGCACAACAGCGGTATGTATTTCCCTTAGATATGAAAGCAAGGTTATCGAACCAGTAGGAGAACCAAGCAACACAACGTAAACAGCCCCTGCACACAGATAACAAATCCTTGCAACCCGACGTGTTAAAGGGGTTGTCAATCCCTTCCGGGGTACGGTGCCTCAAGAGGGGATGCCACTCGGGGGCATCCCCAAGCTTAGTTGGTTGCTCATTTTTGGATAATAGCTTGGGATGCCGGGGCATCCCCAAGCTTAGGCTCTTCTATCCTTCCTTCATCCATCGTAAGATAACCCAAAACTTGAAAACTTCAATCACACAAAACTCAACAAAACCTTCGTGAGATCCGTTAGTGTAAGAAAAATAAACCACTACTATAAGTGTTGTATCAAACCAATTCATATTTTGTTTTTGTATTATATATACTGTATTCCAACGTTTCTATGGCAAAAACTCATCAAATAAAACCATAGAGCCATCAAAATAAGCACACAACACAAAGAAAACAGAATCTGTCAAAACAGAACAGTCTCTAGCAATCTGATTTGTTCGAATACTTCTGGAACTCCAAAACTTCTGAAAAACTAGGACGACCTGGGTAATTTGTATATTAATCTTTTGCAAAAAGAATTGGCATTTTAGTACGTTCTGGTGATTTTTAATAATTATTTTCGTGAGCGCAAAGTTCCTGTCTTTTCAGCAAGATCAAACAACTATCACCCAAGAAAATCCTATTGGTTCTACTTGGCACAAACACTAATTAAAACACAAAAAACACAATCATAACAGTAGCATTATTATTCTAACACTCAATAACAAAAAGCAAAAATAAAATTTATTCATTGGTTTCCCTCCCAACAAGCGCTATAGTTTTACGCCCTTAGCTAGGCATAAAGCAAGGATCTAAGTTTTGTCATCTTTGGTTCGAGATCCATAAGATGGCCTCATGATTGATTCATAAGGTGGCTTAATTCTTGTTCTAGGAAAGTGTTCCATACCCTTCCTCAAAGGAAATTGGAACTTAATATTGCCTTCTTTCATATCAATCACGACACCGATAGTGCGTAAAAACGGTCTACCAAGAATAATTGGACAAGACGGATTGCAATCAATATCAAGAACAATAAAATCTATGGGCACATAATTCCTATTTGCAAGAATAAGAACATCATTAATTCTTCCCATAGGATTTTTAATAGTAGAATCCGCCAAGTTCAAATTCAAAGAACATTTTTCAAGATTGGTAAGACCAAGCAGATCACATAAAGATTCCAGAATTGTAGAAACACCAGCACCCAAGTCACACAAAGCAAAACAGTCATAATTTTTAATCTTGACTTTGATAGTAGGTTCCCATTCATCATGCAATTTTCTGGGAATTGAAACTTCCAATTCCAATTTTTCTTCAAAAGCTTTCATCATAGCATCAACAATATGTTTAGTAAAAGCTTTATTTTGTTCATAGGCATTGGGTGAATTTATCATGGATTGCAACAAAGAAATACAATCAATCAAAGAGCAACTATCATAACTAAAGTCTTTGTAATCCAAAAGAGTGGGCACATCACTAGTTAAAGTTTTGACCTCTCCAAACCCACTTTCATCAATTTTCTTAACAAGATTTTCACCCTCCGAAATATTGGGACTCCTTCTACCTAAAGTTGACTCTTCTCCAGTCCCTTTTTCATCAATCTTAACTTTACTAAACAAGGAATCAATAGTGTAAACACCAAACATTTTAAGATCTTCATCACTTTTATCTTCTAACGAGATTGGTTTAGCAGCCATTTGATTTACTAAAGTAGCTTGTGCATCGGATATTTTTCCTAGCAAACTTTCAACAAAAGCGTACTTAGATTGGAGATTACAAACTTCTCTACTAATATCATCAAGTTGTTTTGTGATAGCATCTAGCACAACAGAGTGTTCCTTAAGTTCTTCAATAAAATACTTATTATGCTCAAATTATGTAGTCATATATTCCTTAGTACTTTTCTCAATTTCAAGCAAAATATTTGGGTAAGGAACATCATAATATTTTCTTTGAGGCAACATAACTACGCAAACAGGAAAGCACACAAAAATAGATCCGGCAAGAAAATGGCGAACGGAAAAAGAGGGGCAAATAAAACGGCAAATTTTTGTGAAGTGGGGGAGAGGAAAACGAGAGGCAAATGGCAAATAATTTAAATTGCGAGGAGATGAGATTTGTGATTAGGAACCTGGTATATGTTGAAGATCCTCCCCGGCAACGGCGCCAGAAATTCCTTTTGATGTCGCTTGAAGCTACGTCGGTATTTCCCCAAAGAGGAAGGGATGATGCAACACAGAGGCGGTAGGTATTTCCCTCAGATATGAAACCAAGGTGACCGAACCAGTAGGAGAACCAAGCAACACAACGTAAAAATCCCCTGCACACAGATAACAAATCCTCGCAACCCGACGTGTTAAAGGGTTTGTCAATCCCTTCCGGGGTACGGCGCCTCAAGATAGGCAAACGAACGTGAGGTAAATTGTAGTAGATTGATAGATCGAACGCCAAATAAAATAAATAGAAATAAAATGCAGCAAGATATTTTTGTATTTTTGGTTTAATATATCTAAAAATAAATGCAAGGAAAAAGTAGATCGCAAAGGCAAAATATATGAGAAAGAACACCCGGGGGCCGTAGGTTTCACTAGTGGCTTCTCTCGAGAAAAAATAGCAAACGATGGGTGAACAAATTATTGTTGGGCAATTGACAGAACTTCGAATAATCATGACGATATCCAGGCAATGATCATTATATAGGCATCACGTCCAAGATTAGTAGACCGACTCCTGCCTGCATCTACTACTATTACTCCACACATGGACTCCTATCCACCATGCATCTAGTGTATTAAGTTCATGGAAAAATGGAGTAATGCAATAAGAACGATGACATGATGTAGACAAGATCTATCTATGTAGAGATAGACCCCATCGTTTTATCCTTAGTAGCAACGATACATACGTGTCGTTTCCCTTTCTATCACTTGGATTAAGCACCGTAAGATTGAACCCACTACAAAGCACCTCTTCCCATTGCAAGATAAATAGATCAAGTTGGCCAAACAAAACCCAAATATCGGAGAAGAAATACGAGGCTATCACTACTGTAGGATGCTGCTAACGCGACACTACGATCAGAGACCCTTCGACGAAACTGTGTGCGATGCCATAATCGCAAACAGTGGTGTAAAAACCATCAAAAAAGGTGCAAAACGTTTGCGATGGAGGATGCATCAAACACGGTTCAGATTTTAGTTGCGTGTGCGATGCAGGGCATATGGTTCAACTCAATTAACCGTTTGCGACGAGGAGGAACAAAAGAAATGGGCAGCCAGATGAAGGTGTGTGCGATATACAACATACAGTTCACTCGGATGAACTGTTTGTGATTAGGCAACACAAAAGAAACGGTCAGCCAGATCAAAGGTGTGTGCGATATACGACATGCGGTTCACTCAGATGAACTGTTTGCGTTGAGACATTAGAACAGAAACGGTTCAAATGAACAAGATGTGTGTGATATGAGGAAAACAGGTCTGTAATCGGAAACGTGTGCGAAGACCGATAACAACACAGACGATTAGTGCTAACAAGCCGTGTGTGTTGTGAGCAAACAATTGCTGGTATACAATTGTGAGTGATTGATGAAAACATCACCGACGGGTTCCATTGTTTAGTCCGTGTGCGATGTGATTTTCTTTGTCCACACAACATCTACGCTCTGTCTACAGAGCATCAACATATATACTTAAAAAGAGAGCATTGCATAACCAAATTAAGCATACAATTACACAAGTGACTACACACATAACATTTCCACACACCAAAGAAAGCAATTACATGCATACTAAAGTAGGAGAAACGAGGATCTAATCATCTACTTATTGTTGCGACGACGCTTGCCATTGCTCTGCTTTCGGCTGGATCCCTGGCCATCTTGGGGAAGGAGGCACTTCCTCATGTCAACGATCCGCCTGTACATGTCGTAGCTCGTGTATGCTTCCTTGGCCGCGTACACGACATGAGCTTTGTCGAGTTTCTCCATCCAGGCCGAGTGCCAGGCACGCTTGTTCTTGTTGCACAAATCCTTCATGTCTGTGTAGTAGGGGTCGATGATG
The DNA here is from genome assembly GCF_018294505.1 of Triticum aestivum. Classification (NCBI taxonomy): domain Eukaryota; kingdom Viridiplantae; phylum Streptophyta; class Magnoliopsida; order Poales; family Poaceae; genus Triticum; species Triticum aestivum. Next base: position 287,052,600 of record NC_057796.1, read on the forward strand.
GCCTCGGCGAGGTGAACCAGTGAGTCCTTCTCATGCTCCTTGCTGCCCCAGATCTTGTATTGGCCCTGGATGTCGACAAGATTCTGGCAGGCGATGCCCGAATTCTCGAGTGCCTTTACATCATTGGTGATGTCCACCGTAGCGAACATGTAGTGGGGGCTGTTGACAAAGCTGGCGAAACGCTCGCAAGGCCTTGTGGCCAGGCAGTAGTGGTAGACGAGGACATGGTGGCGCACGCACATCTGGGCGACGGCGACCTTGGGACGAGACCCGGCACGAGCGCGGGTGTACTCGAGGTCGAACCCGACCACCTTGTACTTCTCCTCGGCAAGCAACAGCTCCATGATGTGGATGGAGTACCCCACCCAAACCGGGTCATTAGTGTACACCACCAAGAGGTCCATGAACCTTCTGTGGGTGTCCACCATGGTACGCATGGTGAACCGCTGCTCGTCGTCGGCAGCCGCTCGGAGCGCCATTGGAGCTGCGCAGGATACCCTCTAAGAATTTCTCGTGGTGGGTGTGCTTCTTGCAATGGTGGGGCGCGATCGAAAGGTTGAAGAGACCCAAGGGTAGGTTAAATGGCCGCTGTAATAAATGGGGCCGGCCGGCCTGTAATCGTCACGTCTTGTCACGACGTTCATAGCGGAGGATTCCAGTGCACGCTAATTGACAACACCGCACCGTATGCGTGGGCCCGAAGAGGCGCCAAATGTATTGTTGGTGAGCCTGTTCCCGTGCTACCGCGCTGTTTACCGCGCAAGCTTCCCGCTCGGCTAGTTTGGCCACGCGTCAGCTAGAAGAGGGACAAATCGTGGGCGTTTATTGGCAAAAAGCTTTTTAAAAACGAAGTGTGTGGAATGACTTCGGTCATAAGTTTACCCTTGGGTGATGAGGTCAAAGTTACACAGAAGGGTGATGATGGACACTGGAGTGCGATAATTAATTCTCCACTCTACAGTGCACATGGTGGAAGAAACCAGCTGTGAGCAATAATGTTGAAGATCGCAGTCGAGTTAGCTATACAGATCGTGTGCTGTGAGATCGACAAGGTAAACTGATTCGAGAATGGTTAATAAAATCTAAGACCATTGCATATCAAGGTCAAAATAGTGCTAGCAATATATGAGTCTCATACGATGCCATTTCAACTATTGTACCACAAAAGCTCGAAATGTTACAAGGTTCAAATTCCAGAGTTATATGACTCAAATTCGAAGATTACAAGGTTCAACTGATATTAGAAATGAAATTCAGCTCATCAGCTGCAAACGCCCGCGCTGATCCGCTGAACATGGATATCAGAGAGGTTCAAACCAATATCACCGCTTCTAAGTCTGGCTTCGAAACCTTTGTAGCGACCAGACCTCAAGCAGTCTGCTCTACCGTGCACCAGTGTCATCCCTGGATCAGTAATGCTGGCACACACAGTACTTGGAGGATTTATAACAGAGTAGCAATCACACACTTATTACAACGAGTATCTCAAGAGAGAAATAAGTATGACAAATATGGCTTAAGGCCATCTAAAACGATAACAACGGAAGACTTGGAAGATAAGTGAGTCCATCAACTCCAACGACATCACTGAGTATAAGACCACGACCTAAGGCACCTTACTCGTTGTCTAAAAAGTCTACAACATGAAACGTTGCAGCCCGAAAACGGGTCAGCACATGGAATATGCTGGCAAAATAACACAGAGAGAGTAATGGACAGAATAATGCTATACTACATGCATATATGGCTGGTGTTAAGCTCTATGGTTACAGTTTTGCAAAAAGCCAAATTTTCCCTACTGCAAAGGAATAAATTTTATTTAACTATCATGGTGGTTGTTAAACATTGAGATGGTTGACAGCATCTCAATCCCAATTAAGTATCATCATTAACCCAACAAAATTAATTAAAGTAACATGATGAGATTCACATGATAATCCAAGTACTAGATACTCAAGATGTCCATAACCGGGGACACGGCTAACCATGATTAGTTTATACACTCTGCAGAGGTTTGTGCACTTTTCCCCACAAGACTCGATCTCCTCCGTTGGGATTCTCGCACTTCATGGTGTTTGAGAAACGGATGACCGAGACACAGTCTTTCAGAAGCGTTAACTCTCTACTCCGGGTAGACAGTACCACCTACATCCCCTACATCTGCTAGTCTACCTCTTCAAGAGCTCACACAACCTACTCAACTATGCTAGAGCCCATAATAGCTTGCGGCTGCACACGGAAGTTTCTAGCATGAATAATCTCATGATCCCTTTGAACCTGGGTGGCGGTCCAAAGAAAAACAGGAAATCACTGGGATACCCAGGTGCCTCAATCCACCCAGATGTGTGTTTTAGTTGCCACCTTAAGTAAACCATTAATTTAACAATCTCACATCTGTCATGGATACGTTCAAACCCAATCCACGTCTACTAGCATAGCATAGCAACATGAGCAAACGTAGAAGTAACTCCCAAGGGTTCGATAATAAACAGGGCAATAGGTACTACCTCATCTACTTCCCAATACCCACAATTTAATTGGATCCTAATCATGCAATGTTTGAGGATTGGTCTAATGCAATAAAACTGGGTAGTAAAGAGGTATGATCAAAGTGTTACTTGCCTTGCTGATGATCCGTGAAACTTAGAGATTCGAAGTAGCAAGCGACGCACTCCGGGTACTCTATCGCAAACAAACAAGCATACAATAAGCACTCATCTAATGCACAGGTAAAACTCAAGTAAAAGATCTAACCAGAAAGTTCAACTTAAGAACTCTGGTTTGCAAAAAGAATCAAATCGAACGAAGCAACGAAAGTCAAACGGCAAAAGAAACAGGCTTTGGTTACTAATCTGGATCTAAGTCAAATTTTACAGTAGCACAAACTTGTTTGAGTTGGTTAAATGGAAAGAGAATTTTGAGACGAAACTCTAGGCGCTTGAATCGCCTGATTCCGATAAACGAGCGAAAAGTTAAACTAAAACGAAAAACAGATCGGAAATCGCGATCTGGAATAATCGCGAATAATCCGACGAAAAAGAAAACTGACGAACAGTTAATCGAACGGACGTTCGTTAACAGCAACTAAACGGTGAACACGTTCATTAAAACGAATGGACCGGCGAACGTTCACTAACTAACTAAACCAAAGAAAAGAAAATAAATCGATCTTAAAAAAAATAAACCTAGGGTTTCTAAAAAGGGACAATTGCCTTTTTACCCCTAGTTGGTTCCTACCCACGGGTTTTGCCCTTACTTTTCGAGCTTGCTCAGTTTTGCCCTTAATTTTTCTGTCGAGGTCCCTCGAATGCCCTTTGACCGTTTGACCAAAACTTTGAAAATTCATAACTAATTCTTATGAACTCAGAAAAATGCAAATTATAAGATATCAAAATGTTCAGATAAACATTACCTTTATGTGCACATCATTTGCATTCAGGACAAAAGCATCGTTTAAACTACCTAAGGTAATTAATTTTATTAACGTTATTAAAAATAAAAAGGTATAAATAATATATATTTTTCATGAATAAAAATTACATGCAAATGTAAGTGATGTTTTCTGAACATCCAGATATATTATTTGCATTTTTCTGAGTTTGTATCATCTTGTTATGAATGTTCTGACGACTTTGACCATTATTTGGAAACTTCATAACAAGTTGATATGAACTCAGCAAAATGCAAATAAGATATCAGGATGTTCAGAAAACATCACCTACATTTGCATGTAATTTTTATTCATGAAAAAAATATTGTTTATACCTTTTTATTTTTAATAATGTTAATAACATTAATTACCTCAGGTAGTTTAAACGATGCTTTTTTCCTGAATGCAAATAATATTCACATAAAGGTAATGTTTATATGAACATTTTGATATCTTATTTGCATTTTTCTGAGTTCATATGAATTAGTTATGAATTTTCAAAGTTTTGGTCAAACGGTCAAAGGGCATTCGAGGGACCTTGACGAAAAAAGTAAGGGCAAAACTGAGCAAACTCGAAAAGTAAGGGCAAAACCCGTGGGTAGGAACCAACTAGGGGTAAAAATGCAATTATCCCTTCTAAAAAAATAAACCGAAACGGTTTAAAAAAAACCGAACTCGGCGGCGGCGGCGTCGGTTACCTCCGGCGAGGTTACTCCGGCGGGCGGGACGGGCTCCCCGGGGCTTCGGGGGGTGCGGCGGGGTGCGGGGAGGCGGCGGGTGGCGACGAGGGGCGACGGGCAGCGGTGTTCGGCGTCTCCGGCGTCGGCGCCTTCGGGCTCCGGCGTCGGGCGGCTAGGCGGGCTTCGATCGGGGTGGGACGGGGTGAGGGAGGCGGCGGGGTGCGGGGTATATATAGGTGGGGGGGCTGCCGTGGGGGAGGGGGCAAGGCGGCGGGAGGCGGCGCCGATCGGGACTCGGGCGGTGGCGCGGACGTCTCCAGCTCGGAGACGACGGGGAGCTGGGCCGCTCGGCTGGGCTTCGGCCCAGTCGGCGCTCGCGGGATTTTTTTTATATATAATTCCGCCGAACCTAAAAAAATCCTAGAAAAAATAAAAATCTAAAAATTCCAAAATAAATTTTCACCGTCTAATTAAAATAATTAGAATGAGATGAACATTTTCTTGGCCCAAAAATGCAGTTTTGAAAACGTGAAATTTTTCTAACGCAAATAAAATTGCAAATAAAATCCGAATAAAATCAAATATTTGATTTTAATATTTTCCTCCAATATTTCAATTATTTCGGAGAAGTCATATTTTCTCCTCTCATTTATTTTAATATGAAATATTTTCCAGAGAGAAAAATAATTAAAACCAAAATCCTCGTTTCATTATTTGATTAAAAAAATCAAATATGAAAACCGGGAAAATCCCCAACTCTCTCCTAGGGTCCTTGATTTGCTTAGGATTTCGAGGATTTGCCAAAATGCAATAAAATATGCTATGCAATGATGATCTAATGTATAACATTCCAAATTGAAAATTTGGGATGTTACAAACCTACCCCCTTAAGAGGAATCTCGCCCTCGAGATTCGGGTTGGCTAGAAAATAGGTGAGAGTGGTCCTTCCGTAGATCTTCCTCTCGTTCCCAGGTGGCTTCGTCCTCGGTATGGTGACTCCACTGAACTTTGCAAAACTTGATAACCTTGCTGCGGGTGACTCGGCTGGCATACTCCAGAATCTTAACTGGTTTCTCCTCATAGGTCAAGTCACTATCCAACTGAATCGCTTCCATTGGCACCGTATCTCTCAGTGGTATATCAGCCATATCTGCGTGGCACATCTTCAACTGGGAAACGTGAAATACATCATGAACTCCTGACAATCCTTCAGGCAATTCCAGCTTGTAGGCAATTTCTCCCATATGCTCCAAAACTTTGTATGGTCCTACAAAACGTGGCGCTAACTTTCCCTTAACTCCAAAGCGCTTCACTCCTCGAAGTGGTGATACTTGTAGGTAAACTCTGTCTCCGACTTCGTAAACTGCCTCCTTGCGTTTAGAATCCGCATAACTCTTCTGCCTGGACTGGCTACCTTGAGCCTATCGCAAATCAACTTCACTTTTTGTTCGGACTCTTTACTCAAATCTGGTCCAAACAACTGGCGGTCTCCAACTTCGTCCCATAACAATGGTGTTCTACACCTCCTTCCGTATAAAGCTTCGAAAGGGGCCATCTTCAAACTGGTTTGATAACTGTTGTCGTAAGAGAATTCTGCATACGGCAAATTGTCGTCCCAACTAGATCCATAATCTAGCGCACAAGCTCTCAGCATATCTTCCAAAATCTGATTGACTCTCTCGGTCTGTCCGTCTGTCTGTGGGTGAAAAGCTGTACTGAACTCTAGCCTGGTACCCAAAGTTTCATGTAACTGATTCCAAAACTTCGAAGTAAACTGGGTTCCTCTATCTGATACAATGGTCCTCGGAACTCCATGCAGACATACGATCCTAGTCATGTATATCTTTGCCAACTTAGCACTAGTGTAAGTGGTCTTTACTAGGATGAAATGAGCTACCTTCGTCAAACGATCAACTACAACCCATATCGAGTCATAGCCTGAACGAGTCCTGGGCAATCCCGTGATAAAATCCATGCCTAGTTTATCCCACTTCCATTCAGGTATCGGCAATGGCTGTAGCAATCCTGCTGGCTTCTGATGCTCTGCCTTCACTCTCTGACATACATCACAACTGCTACATACTCTGCAATATCCTTCTTCATTCCGGTCCACCAGAAAGTATCCTTCAAATCCAAATACATCTTGGTATTTCCTGGGTGAATCGAATAAGGCGAATCATGGGCCTCTTGCAAGATCAACTTCCTGATCTCCGGATCATTGGGCACATAAACGCGGTCCTCAAACCATAAGGTATCGTGCTCATCCTCACGAAATCCCTTGGCTTTTCCTTTACTCATCCTTTTCTTTATTTCTGCAATCTCCTTGTCTGTCTTCTGAGCTTCCCTGATCTTTTCCATCAAGGTAGACTGAATATCCAACGTTGCTACATAGCCTCTCGGAACTATTTCCAAACGTAGTTCGCGAAGATCCTTGGCTAACTTCTTGGGTAATTCTCCGTTCATGAGTGTGTTGACATGACTTTTGCGGCTCAACGCATCAGCTACTACGCTAGCCTTCCCTGGGTGATAATGCAATCTCATATCATAATCCTTAATGAGCTCCAACCATCTCCTTTGCCTGAGATTCAACTCCTTCTGCGTGAAAATGTACTTCAAACTCTTGTGATCCGTGTACACCTCACAGTGATTTCCGATGAGAAAATGTCTCCATGTCTTCAACGCATGTACTACGGCTGCTAATTCCAGATCATGCGTGGCATAATTCTTCTCATGGGGTTTAAGTTGTCGTGAAGCATATGAAACAACTCTTCCCTCCTGCATTAGCACTGCTCCAAGTCCTTGCCGTGAAGCGTCGCAATATACTTCATAATCCTTGCGTTGATCTGGCAGAATCAACACTCGTGATGTAACCAAACGTTTCTTCAACTCTTGGAAACTAGCTTCACATTCCTCAGTCCAATTGAACTTGGTGTCCTTCTTTAACAACTCTATCATGGGCTTAGCAATCCTCGAGAAATTCTCAATGAACCTCCGGTAGTATCCTGCAGGTCCAAGAAAACTCCGGATCTCTCCAACTGATGTGGGTGATTCCCAGTTTGTCACAGTGTCGACTTTGGCGGGGTCTACTGCTATTCCTTCTCCGGATATAACATGTCCGAGGAATCCAACTTCCTTCAACCAAAACTCACATTTGCTGAACTTGGCGTATAACTGATGTTCTCTGAGCTTCTCAAGTACCAAACGCAAATGTTCCTTATGCTCCTTTTCATTCTTGGAGTAAACCAAAATGTCATCAATGAACACTACGACGAACTTATCCAAAAACTCCATAAACACTTTGTTCATCAGGTTCATGAAATAGGCAGGTGCGTTAGTCAGACCAAATGACATAACGGTATACTCGTACAGCCCATACCTGGTGGTAAAAGCCATCTTAGGTATATCCTGCTCTCGAATCTTCAACTGATGGTATCCTGATCGTATATCGATCTTGGAAAATACCTTAGCTCCTTGTAATCGGTCAAACAGATCATTGATCATCGGTAGTGGGTACTTATTTTTGATGGTCACTTCATTCAATCCACGATAATCAACAACCATCCTCAACGATCCATCTTTCTTCTCCACTAGAAGTACGGGTTATCCCCAAGGTGAAGAACTTGGGCGAATATAGCCTTTATCCAGTAACTCCTTAATCTGCTTCTTAATCTCCTCCAAATCTTTTGCGGGCATTCTGTACGTCTCTTAGATATTGGCCCTGTGCCTGGCAAAAGCTCAATCAAAAACTCAATGTCTCTATCCGGTGGCATGCCTGGCAACTCTTCTGGAAATACATCCGGGTAATCCTTCACCACTGGTACTTCCTCCTGTACAACTCCTGGTAAGGAATTCACCTGAGTCCTCTTCGGCATATGCCGGGATACATACTTAATCCTTCTTCCTTCTGGGGTGGTAAGCAAAATCGACTTACTGGCGCACTCAATGTTCCCTCCATACTTCGATAACCAATCCATGCCTAATATCACATCCAATCCTTGCGATTCCAGTACTATTAGGTCCGAGGGAAACACGTAGTTACCAATCCTTAATGGTAACCGATCACACCATAAACTAGCCATATACTCTGCTCCTGGCGAGGTTACTAACATGGGTGACCTAAGGGCTTGGGTTGGCAGTTTATACTTATCCACAAATCCCCTTGATATGTATGAATGCGATGCACCAGTATCAAAAAGAACGAGTGCAGTAAATGACTTAACCAAAAACTTACCTATTACTGCATCTGGCTGAGCTTCAACCTCCTCCACGCCAACGTGGTTCACATGTCCTTTGTTGAAAGGGTTCGGCTTCTTCCCAGAGCTTCCATTGCCATTTCCATTCTAGGCTTCAGGACAGTCATTGGCATAATGTCCAGTCTTCTGACACTTAAAGCAAGTGACTTGGCTCAGGTCTCTCTTAGCTAGGGTTGAAGGGTTGGTACGGTTCTGGCCGTTGCTTCCTCCATTCCCATTACCATTCTTGGGGCCATTATGGTTGTGCGAACCTCCTCCATGGGTATGCTGAAATGGTCCTCCCGATTTCGAGGTAAAACGTGGCTTCTGCTGAGCTCCAGAATTGTACTTCCCTTGTCCATACTTCCTTTTACGGTTTTCAATCTGCTGCTGCTTCCCTTCAATCATGAGAGCTCTATCTACCAACTCCTGGTAGTTGTTGAAGGTTGCTACCATCAACTGCATGCTCAGCTCATCATTCAGTCCTTCCAGAAACTTCTCCTGCTTGGCTGCATCTGTAGCAACGTCATCTGGAGCATAACGTGCTAACTTACTAAAGTCCTCCACATACTGGCCTACGGTGCGTCCTCCTTGGCGTAGGTTGTGAAACTCACGCTTCTTCATAGCCATAGCTCCTGCTGAGACATGGGCAGTATGGAAAGCTTGCTAAAACTGGTCCCATGTGACAGTGTCAATAGGGTGTGTGGCTGTGTAATTCTCCCACCATGATGTTGCGGGTCCATCAAGCTGATGTGCGGCAAAACGCACTCTCTCCGCATCTGTGCATCATGCAGTGGTCAACTCCCTTCCAACTTTGCGGAGCCAATCATCTGCAACAATTGGCTCGGTGCTGCTGGAAAACACCGGCGGATTTAGCCTCAAGAAACGGGCTAAGTGATCAACAGGTGGTGGTGGTGGGTCGTTGTTGTTGTTGTTGTTGTTGTTGCCTTGGTTCTGTACTAACACTTGCACGGTAGGAAAACAAATCTGGTGTCGCGTCTCGGAGGCATCTGATAGGTTTAGAAAAGATGAGAATTTAGAATAGAATGAGGTCTAGAGAGAAAACACTACCCATATGCTCATGAGATAAACACAATCAATATCACTCAATCAATTCAAACAAGGCATACAATCGATCTAACTATTGTTACAAAGTGCTCGGACTATACTATATACATGGGGGAATACTACTACTGATTATGGTGGTCTACTAGAAATTTTGATCGGTCGAAGACTCCATGATATCTGCTCCAGCTTCATCAACAAAATCATCTTCACTGGGGTCTGAGTCGGTGTCGTCGATGATGATGTAGTTATCCGGGCAAGTGCAATCATCATCTTCTCCTCCTGGTGCTGGGTCTCCCATGAATACTCCGATCTTCTTTATCAGGTCGTCATTCTTCTCCAACAGTGCGACGATTTCCTCCATATAATCCTCGCGTGTAGCCTTGAGTTCTTCCTCCAACTCCGTGATCTTGGTCAATGCCTTCTTCAGATCTATCATGTCTGCGCACATCTGGTTCTCCTGGCGACGAATGTGTTGGTTTTGCTCCTGGATGAAAGCTGCAATTGATCCATCCTTCTTGGTGCTGATCATGTCCCATTGCTCATCTCGGCGTCCACAAATCTGATAAATAGTATCCTTAAGCTCCCTGTGGTGGACTTCTCCAATGCGTCCCATAGTGATGTGGGCTGCCATGCTCTTCCCTAAACTCCAGGTTGGTGCATCAAAGGAAAACTCTATAGGCTCAGTGACTGGCGTAAACGTCCTTCCTGGAACTTGAACTTGAATCTTCCAGCGCTCCTCTTCTCGTAGTGTGGCATTGTAGGTCCCGGTGAAGCTTGGTATTCCGATGTTCAGGTACTTAGTGACTTCCTTCAAGTGTCGTCCAAAAGGTGTATCTTCATCCGGTTGCATGAACTTGTTCCTTGCATCCGCCATTCCTAAAAGAGTAGAAAGTGGAGAGGAGTCAGAAATGAGAAGAGAGTAGTGTTCTAGGGTTTAAGCTTAGTGGTCGTGTCCTACAGTCAACGTGTGCTCTGATACCACCTTTGTAGCGACTAGACCTCAAACAGTCTGATCTACCGTGCACCAGTGTCATCCCTGGATCAGTAATGCTGGCACACACAGTACTTGGAGGATTTATAACAGAGTAGCAATCACACACTTATTACAACGAGTATCTCAAGAGAGAAATAAGTATGACAAATATGGCTTAAGGCCATCTAAAATGATAACAGCGGAAGACTTGGAAGATAAGTGAGTCCATCAACTCCAACGGCATCACTGAGTATAAGACCACGACCTAAGGCACCTTACTCGTTGTCTAAAAAGTGTACAACATGAAACGTTGCAGCCCGAAAACGGGTCAGCACATGGAATATGCTGGCAAAATAACACAGAGAGAGTAATGGACAGAATAATGCTATACTACATGCATATATGGCTGGTGTTAAGCTCTATGGTTACAGTTTTGCAAAAAGCCAATTTTTCCCTACTGCAAAGGAATAAATTTTATTTAACTATCATGGTGGTTGTTAAACATTGAGATGGTTGACAGCATCTCAATCCCAATTAAGTATCATTATTAACCCAACAAAATTAATTAAAGTAACATGATGAGATTCACATGATAATCCAAGTACTAGATACTCAAGATGTCCATAACCGGGGACACGGCTAACCATGATTAGTTTATACACTCTGCAGAGGTTTGTGCACTTTTCTCCACAAGACTCGATCTCCTTCGTTGGGATTCTCGCACTTCATGGTGTTTGAGAAATGGATGACCGAGACACAGTCTTTCAGAAGCGTTAACTCTCTACTCCGGGTAGACAGTACCACCTATATCCCCTACATCTGCTAGTCTACCTCTTCAAGAGCTCACACAACCTACTCAACTATGCTAGAGCCCATAATAGCTTGCGGCTGCACACGGAAGTTTCTAGCATGAATAATCTCATGATCCCTTTGAACCTGGGTGGCGGTCCAAAGAAAAACAGGCAATCACTGGGATACCCAGGTGCCTCAATCCACCCAGATGTGTGTTTTAGTTGCCACCTTAAGTAAACCATTAATTTAACAATCTCACATCTGTCATGGATACGTTCAAACCCAATCCACGTCTACTAGCATAGCATAGCAACATGAGCAAACGTAGAAGTAACTCCCAAGGGTTCGATAATAAACAGGGCAATAGGTACTACCTCATCTACTTCCCAATACCCACAATTTAATTAGATCCTAATCATGCAATGTTTGAGGATTGGTCTAATGCAATAAAACTGGGTAGTAAAGAGGTATGATCAAAGTGTTACTTGCCTTGCTGATGATCCGTGAAACTTAGAGATTCGAAGTAGCAAGCGGCGCACTCCGGGTACTCTATCGCAAACAAACAAGCATACAATAAGCACTCATCTAATGCACAGGTAAAACTCAAGTAAAAGATCTAACCAAAAAGTTCAACTTAAGAACTCTGGTTTGCAAAAAGAATCAAATCGAACGAAGCAACGAAAGTCAAACGGCAAAAGAAACAGGCTTCGTTTACTAATCTGGATCTAAGTCAAATTTTACAGTAGCACAAACTTGTTTGAGTTGGTTAAATGGAAAGAGAATTTTGAGACGAAACTCTAGGCGCTTGAATCGCCTGATTCCGATAAACGAGCGAAAAGTTAAACTAAAACAAAAACAGATCGGAAATCGTGATCTGGAATAATCGCGAATAATCCGACGAAAAAGAAAACTGACGAACAGTTAATCGAACGGACGTTCGTTAACAGCAACTAAACGGTGAACACGTTCGTTAAAACGAATGGACCGGCGAACGTTCACTAACTAACTAAACCAAAGGAAAAAAACGATCTTAAAAAAATAAACCGAAACGGTTTTTAAAAAAAAACCGGACTCGGCGGCGGCGGCTTCGGTTACCTCCGGCGAGGTTATTCCGGCGGGCGGCACGGGCTCCGGCGGGGCTTCGGGGGGTGCGGCGGGGTGCGGGGAGGCGGCGGGTCGCGACGAGGGGCGACGGGCGGCGGCGTTCGGCGTCTCCGGCGTCGGGCGGCTCCGGCGGGCTTCGGTCGGGGTGGGACGGGGTGAGGGAGGCGGTGGGGTGCGGGGTATATATAGGTGGGGGGGGCTGCCATGGGGGAGGGGGCAAGGCGGCGGGAGGCGGCGTCGATCGGGACTCGGGCGGCGGCGCGGAGGTCTCCAGCTCGGAGACGACGGGGAGCTGGGCTGGGCCGCTCGGCTGGGCATCGGCCCAGTCGGCGCTCGCGGGATTTTTTTAATATATAATTCTGCCGAACCTAAAAAAAATCCTAGAAAAATAAATAAAAATCTAAAAATGCCAAAATAAATTTTCACCGTCTAATTAAAATAATTAGAACGAGATGAACATTTTCTTGGCCCAAAAATGCAGTTTTGAAAACGTGAACTTTTTCTAATGCAAATAAAATTGCAAGTAAAATCCGAATAAAATCAAATATTTGATTTTAATATTTTTCCTCCAATATTTCAATTATTTCGGAGAAGTCATATTTTCTCCTCTCATTTATTTTAATATGAAATATTTTCCAGAGAGAAAAATAATTAAAACCAAAATCCTCGTTTCATTATTTGATGGAAAAAATCAAATATCTAAACCGGGAAAATCCCCAACTCTCTCCTAGGGTCCTTGAGTTGCTTAGGATTTCGAGGATTTGCCAAAATGGAATAAAATATGCTATGCAATGATGATCTAATGTATAACATTCCAAATTGAAAATTTGGGATGTTACATGGACCTTCTTGATCAACTACAAGTAATCTCTCAAGTGCAGGTGTGTCCTGGATGACCATACCGTGGCACACATCTTGTGATGTCTTCCTGCCGCACCAGCAACACACATAAATAGTCCGGAGAGTCATGGAAGTGATGTGGAAGGTACTCAACCCATTGATTGCCTGAAGACGAAGGTACTTGAGTGCAGTACAGCCACGGAGCAGGCGCTCCATGTCATCCTTTGAGAGGCAGATGGCGATGAGCTCGAGGTGCTTCAGTCATGGTAGAATAAGAGCGGGCGCATCATTAAGGGGCGGGAAATGGCAGTTCCTGAACTTGGCGACGCGCAGCGTGGGTGCGGGGCGGTGTGCGGACGTTGGCAATGACCGCATATGCCCATCATCAAACACGGTTCAGATTTTAGTTGAGTGTGCGATGTAGGGCATACGGTTCAGCACAATTAACCGTTTGCGATGAGGAGGAACAAAAGAAATGGGCAGCCAGATGAAGGTGTGTGCGATGTACAGCATACGGTTCACTCGGATGAACTGTTTGTGATTAGGTAACACAAAAGAAACGGTCAGCCAGATCAAAGGTGTGTGCGATATACGGCATGCGGTTCACTCGGATGAACTGTTTGCGTTGAGACATGAGAACAGAAATGGTTCAAATGAACAAGATGTGTGTGATACGAGGCAAACAGGTCTGTAATCGGAAACGTGTGCGAAGACCGATAACAACACAGACGATTACTGCTAACAAGCCGTGTGTGTTGTGAGCAAACGATTGCTGGTATACAATTGTGAGTGATTGATGAAAACATCACCGACGAGTTCCATTGTTTAGTCCGTGTGTGATGTGATTTTCTTTGTCCACACAACATCTACGCTCTGTCTACAGAGCATCAACATATATACTTGAAAAGACAGCATTGCATAACCAAATTAAGCATACAATTACACAAGTGACTACACACATAACATTTCCACACACCAAAGAAAGCAATTACATGCATACTAAACTAGGACAAACGAGGATCTAATCATCTACTTATTGTTGCGACGACGCTGGCCATTGCTTTGCTTCTGGCTGGATCCCTGGCCGTTTTGGGGAAGGAGGCACTTCCTCATGTCAACGATCCGCCTGTACATATCGTAGCTCGTGTACGCCTCCATGGCCGCGTACATGACGTGAGCTTTGTCGAGTTTCTCCATCCAGGCCGAGTGCCAGGCACGCTTGTCCTTGTTGCACGAACCCTTCATGTCTCTGTAGTAGGGGTCGATGATGGCCTCGGCGAGGTGAACTAGTGAGTCCTCATGCTCCTTGATGCCCGAGATCTTGTATTGGCCCTGGATGTCGACAAGATTCTGGCAGGCGATGCCCGAATTCTCGAACGCCTTTACATCGTTGGTGATGTCCACCGTAGCGAACATGTAGTGGGGGTTGTTGACAAACCTGGCGAAACGCTCGCAAGGCCTTGTGGCTAGGCAGTAGTGGTAGATGAGGACGTGGTGGCGCACGCACATCTGGGCGACGGCGACCTTGGGACGAGACCCAACACGAGCACGGGTGAACTCAAGGTCGAACCCGACCACCTTGTACTTCTCCTCGGCAAGCAACAACTCCATGATGTGGATGGAGTGCTCCACCCAGACTGGGTCGTTGGTGTACACCACCAAGAGGTCCATGAACCTTCTGTGGGTGTCCACCATGGCACGCATGGTGAACTGCTGCTTGTCGTCGGCAACCGCTCGGAGCGCCATTGGAGCCGCGCAGGATACCCTCTAAGAATTTCTTGTGGTGGGTGTGCTTCTTGCAATGGTGGGGAGCGATCGAAAGGTTGAAGAGATACAAGGGTAGGTTAAATGGCCGTTGTAATAAATTGGGGCCGGCCGGCCTGTGATCGTCACATCTTATGACGGCGTTCATAGCGGAGGGTTCAAGTGCACGCTTGACAACACTGCACCGCACGCGTGGGCTCGAAGAGGCGCCAAATGTATCGTCGGTGAGCCTGTTCCCGCGCTACCGCGCTGTTTACCGCGCAAGCTTCCCGCCCGGCTAGTTTGGCCACGCATGGGCTAGAAGAGGGATAAATCATGAACGTTTATTAGCAAAAAGCTTTGTAAAAACGAAGTGTGTGGAATGACTTCGATCATAAGTTTACCCTTGGGTGATGAGGTCAAAGTTACACAGAAGGGTGATGATGGACACTCGAGTGCGATAATTAATTCTGCACTCTACATTGCACACGGTGGAAGAAACCAACTGTGTGCAATAATGTCGAAGATCGCATTCGAGTTAGCTATACAGATTGTGTGCTGTGAGATCGACAAGGTAAACTGATTCGAGAATGGTTAATAAAATCTAAGACCATTGCATATCAAGGTCAAAATAGTGCTATATATGAGTCTCATACGATGCCATTTCAACTATTGTACCACAAAAGTTCGAAATGTTACAAGGTTCAAATTCCAGAGTTATATGACTCAAATTCTAAGATTACAAGGTTCAAACTGATATTAGAAATGAAATTCAGCTCATCAGCTGCAAACGCTCGCGCTGATCCGCTGAACATGGATATCAGAGAGGTTCAAACTAATATCATCGCTTCTAAGTCTGGCTTCAAAACCTCACAATTTTCGCAAATTGGTCAGCCACTGAGAACTCATGTATGGGGTTGACACAATGACTTCCGATTACTCTGTCATCAGAAGTTCCAAAATGAAATTCAGCATTTTTGGAGCCTACTCAATTCTGCCGCAGGCGCCGGCGCTGATCAACAAACCATTCATTTTTGCGAAATAAATGTAGGGCAAACCTCATTTCCTTCAGCACCCTTGCTATGAGAACAAAGAACCTCGCGAATATAATCTCCGGTAAGGTCCCTCGGTAGGAGTTCAAAGTAATTTTTGAGAGATGCAGATCCAGGCATTCGACGTGATTGTTATATTGTATCACATTATCCACCACTGGGCCTAATCTTATCTGCAAAAGAAGAAAACGTGTTAGTGCCTACATGCAGTTTTGAACATTACTACAGGCCTAGCTATTTGGTTTGCAGGATTTGTAAAATGCACTAACATGCCATCTTCGATCTGACATGATTAACATGGGCATTTGATTACATTCTAGAAAAATGTAGCCTTCTTCACAAGAGGTTGGAGTGGATGAAAAGTTCCCTAAGAAAACTAGTACAGATGAATCCAAAGGAGAAATGCTTATTGATTGTAACCATATGGATCAAGCAACCAATATGGGGGGGGCATGTATGTACTGAAATCCTCCAAAAGAACCTTCAGAAATCGTAGTACATTGTCATTGTAAACTTGGAAAAAGGTGTCACAAATTGAACTCCCTTATGGTTAACATTTAACAGGAAAGGAACATCACCTCGATATATAGCTTCTCCAGGCACGGAAAGCATCTCAGGAAACTGACAACTTGCTCCAGGTCGGGCCCGATAGATTCTAGTGCCAAGACCTTCACTGTGCGCAGTTTCGGGGTCAAGCTTGTCGGAATCATTTTCTGAATGACAGACGAACAAACATCTTCAAAATTAGAAATAATGTTAATTTGTAGAAGGAGAGGTAGAAGCCGGCTGTTGTACCTGAACGGGTGTGGATCCAATAACAAGTTCGGAGTATTTGTCAGACGAGTAGCCCACCACTGTCAATTTCGGCGCAGAAATGACATTGATTCTTGTTGGACCTTCTTGATCAACTACAAGTAATCTCTCAAGTGCAGGTGTGTCCTGGATGACCATACCGTGGTACACATCTTGTGATGTCTTCCTGCCGCACCAGCAACACACATAAATAGTCCGGAGAGTCATGGAGGTGATGTGGAAGGTACTCAACCCATTGATCGCCTGAAGACGAAGGTACTCGAGTGCAGTACAGCCACGGAGCAGGCGCTCCATGTCACCCTTTGAGAGGCAGACGGCGATGAGCTCGAGGTGCTTCAGTCGTGGTAGAATAAGAGCGGGCGCGTCATTAAGGGGCGGGAAATGGCAGTTCCTGAACTTGGCGACGCGCAGCGTGGGCGCGAGGCGGAGTGCGGACGTTGGCAGCGACCGCATATGCCCATCATCAAAAGTGAGCTCCTCGAGCTGATCTAGGGCGGGGGATCGGAACCAGTCGTCAAGCTTGGCTCGGTCCTTGCCGTTGGAACGGAACTTGCCCATTCTAAGGCCTTTGGTTGGGCCAAGGTGACTGCCGAGGATCTTGGAGAACGCATCCAAGCTTTTGCGATAGCCATGGCAGAGCTCGTGGGTGTCGATGAGGTCGAGAGGGCTGGAGTTCCATAGGGGGCGCCACCGCCGGGAAAGGAGGGTTGTCCGCGCCCCATATTTGATTGGGAGGAGGGAGATGATGACTCTCAACATATCATCGGGGAGGCTGCTGATTAAGTCTAGGCCTGCTGGAGTCGCTTGCGGTTCTAGCTCGCCCCGCCTCCGCTTGTTGGCAGCCCCGTTCTCCACCTCCGGAGTCTCCTTGTCAGCGGCGCTTTCTGATAGAAATGGGAGTACAGGGAATATTTAGTTAAAACAGGGCAATAGAAAAGTGTATTGGTAACTAGAAGTTATTAGGTAGGAATATAGTAAGAAAAGGGAATAACAATTGGTTGCTTAAATACTACACAATTCATTTGACATTGCTGGGTAAGTCAACATATGCAGATAGTTGAAAAGAAAACTTACTTCGAACAAAGTCTGGACGGATGATTTTGTCGGGGAAGTTAGCATATATCTCATGACCAGGCCCTTTTATGTGCAGTGCAATTTTAGTGCCAGCTTTCAGTACATAAAACTTTGCAATTTCATTCCAAAAGCCAGTGCCAAAATAGGAGTCACCACGTTCATCAAGTCTTACAGTAGCAACGATTGTAAATCCATGGTTTGTGTGCAGTATGACATCCGTGGAGCCTTGATCTATGTAAAGGGAAAAATTGTGCACTACATAATCTGTTGCATAGCGAGGGATGTTCTGCAGAAAATGGTAGGATTGTTAAAGAAAATATGGTAACATGCAAATATGGGCCCAAATTGAAAGAACTGTACAACAGTTGAAATCGAAGGACAAAAATCTATAATTAAACAGATAGGGTAAACATGATGTCATGGAAAAATGAGAGTAATCGAAAGAACAATACATCATTAATTTGCCTAATATAGAAAGAAGAGGGGAAAAACCCCTTTGACGTATATGGTGCATGTGGCACCTTTTATCCAAATGTAGCAATATTTAGAATATGTTCAGGAAAGTAGGCCATGCCAACCGATTTAGGGTGAGATTGAACATACCGCGCGCGTCCTCAAGTTATCTGGTACGTGAGATGGAATCTCTGGCGGCGGTCGCAAAGTCCTGAAGTGTGGGCGCACTGTACATTCTATGAATGAAAGAAAACCCTCAAATCAGCTCGAATAAAAATGAATTCATGGCGATTTCCGCCGGGTGATTAAAGGAGGCAGATGAACTGGGATAAGAGATGAGATAATATCTCGTTAAATTAGTTACCTTGTCGTCCATGAGAAAGAACCCTCAGTACGGCAGATTCCCCAACCGAGCGGAGCTGGGTCGACCGCGAGCAGCGTCGAGAAAGTCGATGGCGATAGGCGGCGGCAAGCGGAAGTGGCGAAATGCGGTGGGCTTTGCCGGCAGCCTGGCGGCGGCGACAGGCGTCGAGCTAAGTGTTTACCGCCGTGATAGGCGGTGCCATGGCATAGACGCGGAGGAGCTTGTGCAGGTGTGAATGGGGAACATACCGGAGGGGCCGAGGGGTGGCGGGCGGGGTGAGGGTTTTTGTGACGTGGGGATGGTGAGGGTTTTCTTTTTCTTTTTTGAATTGGGTGGTGAGGGTTTTCTGTCCCACAAAGAATTTTGGGGGCGACGGTTTGCTAGAGCGAACCGTGTGTGATTGACGCAGCAGGCAAAATGAAAGTCATTGCACACGGTTCCAATTTTGGGAACCGTGTGTGATTGACGTACTACCTCCGTCCTGGTTTATTGGTCCCCCGTTGTAATTTTTACCAAAATTTGGCGAAATATTTAACATACTCAGACATAGATAATAAGCCTACACGTACATAAGCATAGTTCAACCATAAGTACATAGTTCAACCGTCATTAAGCATACTCAAGCGTACATAGTTCGATCCATCCCACATCTCATCTCACATGCGGCCGGCACGATCCTGAAGCTTCTCCAGGTATTCGGCGTACGCGCTGTGTGCTACCCTGCGAGAATACTTCTGCTTGAAGGAGCCAACGGCCCGTCCTCTTGCATGCGCCAGAACACTTAGATACACGTCATGAAGCTTCTGGTTGCAAAATGGGCATCCATAGCCGTTGTTCCAGGTCCTAATACGCCTGTTATGCATTCCCGCATAAAGCTCCCTCAGGATTTGCCTCTTGTACCTCCTCTGGCCATCTTCATCCTCGATGTCCACATCGTCAGACAACACCTATACAAATAGTAAAACAAATTTGGCATCAAATTAATGATTACATGCCGTGAAGTAGGATTAGGAATTTATGGCTATTTATTTATACATATCCAGAGATTATGGTTCGATTTTTAAGCACACTCGTCTATGTACAGACCAACCTTGAAGAAAATAATGGCACAAACATATGTAGGTCATTCAAAATCAATTGTCAAGCCCTGGCTAGGAATTATTAGCACGAACAATAATCCTAGTCGGATTACTAGCAGAAATCATTTGCACAGATGAAACAACTAATCACTTATCACCTGTACCATTCAAACAATCAATACACTACACGGATATCATGAAACTTACTCAGATTTCATGGATTGGGAGAACATAACCATAGGATTTCTATTCCAAAAAGGGGGAGGCAGGAGTAACCAGAGAAACCCTATGATCTATTTGACACATAAATGGGTATAGATGACTAACCAGCTGTCCGTCGTCAGAGTCGTCACTGGAGTGGTCGTCAGAGTCGGTGTGGAACTCCGCCTCCGGCTGTGGAAGCTCGACGCCGTTGACGACGTCAGGGTGCAGTGATAACTCGTTGGCGCTGACGGCAACCTCTGTCTCCATCTCCACGCCGTGCTCCGGTGCTTTAGCAGCCCCGGTGTCGCCACTCCTTCCGATAGGGCTCTTCGGCGGCATCCTCATACACTGACGGCTTTGAGGACTGAGAGCGGCGTCGAGGATGCAAGCGGAGAGAGAGGATTGTGTGTGCGTAGCGAGGATGGGGGGTGCGGCCGGTTGGGCGCACCATTAATATGGAGTAGTGGGAGTTGTGGGAGAGAGGCGGGCGGCGGTCAAACCGATGGCTCGCCTCCTGGTTAGCCTACGCACCGGACTGCTGGCATGGCTACCAAAGTTTCACAAAGCTACTCGCACGCCTCCCGATGATACTGCGTAGCAAGCATGCCTCCGTCAATTCACACACCTGCATGCACGCCGTACCGTCTGCCTGCGCGACGGACTGCTCGCATGCGTCCCGTCAACTCACGCCTGCTCGCACGCCACACGGGTCGCGCGGCGGCACGTATATTGTTTTTATATTTGGATGATTAATGTTGCCGCTTTATTGCTTAATCGAAGCCTGGCATGTATCCATTGTTGGTCTATCGCTCACGGTTCGAATAAATAATCCGTTTGGGATATTGGTTCCCAATTATTAATACTCTCCCGTCTGTAATTAGATAAAGATTACATCAAAACTGGTCTCAAATTTGACAAAAAAAAGTAGAATGGCACTTTGTATTGGTGTCCATATGACAACACGATAAGTTTCATGAACTTCAAATAAGTTTTGGATGTACTAGAATTTAAAAATCAAGATTCTCAATGTTTGAAATTTGTTGCACGGGGAGTAAACATGCACCCAGTGAGACACATGTGTTTTTGCAATCCATTTAGGTGCACTGTCACGTGTGCATGTAGCTCAAATTTGATTTTTGCACATTATACGTACCCATAGAAAATCAATCAATCAATGTACTAAAACGTCTTAATGATCTTTGTGATTTTTTTGAAATTAAAACATCCCTCCTTTGGTAACATGTATGTTCACCGCGGGATAATTAATTTAACATGCATCGTAGTTGTGGTGGATTCGCGGTGTGTGTGTGGGTGTGTGCGTCTGGGGGTGGCGGGTGGCTCGCAGTACACTACGAGTTGTGAGCCACCGTGTGGGTTGGCCGTTTTGTTAGGCAGGCCGGTGCCACATCAGGGTCATGAAATCGTTATTTAGAACATTACACAACCCTTTCATACATAAATGTTTTGGCCACATTCAGTCGATGGTTGTCCTACACGACACTCGATACTCGCGTGTGACGCTTTCTGTGGGCCCGCGAGGTCGTCGTCCATCACTTTGACGAACAGCCGGCAGTGAGGTTAATTTGACCAGCAAGGTAGAATCTTTTTTGTTTGTGTTATGGTGGTATATAGTACGCGTCGAAGAGGTGGGAGGGGACTAGCATATATACTATACGTACGCGTCCGTGAACAAGTACACCTCACTCAGTGTCGGGACTTTTTGGTTACCGAGGCACGTGCCACATCAAAATTGTGAAATTGGTTATTCAAACATCACACAACACCTTTTTGGGCCACATGCATATCCTAGCTAGGACACTCACGTGTGACGCTTCCATCTGTGGGCCCACGAGGCCATCGTCGATGCATGCATGCATCACTTTGACCTACATCGGGAGAGGTTAATTAATTTCACCATCGATGAGGATTCTTTTGGGTTGTACATATATTACGGCAGGAGCATATAGTATGCGGTGAAGAGGGGGGAAGGGGACCATCATATGTAGTACGCTTGATATGAACCTCACTCTGTGTGGGTGCATGGTTTACGGTTTTTGAGGCATGTGGCACATCAAAGTTGTGCATTTTGGGTATTCAACATATATATGTTTGGCCCACATGCAAAGCGGTGGTGGTTGTCCTCTCGCACCCACTTAAGCGGTTATCAGCGATATCGATGCTTTCCATCTGTGGGCCCGCTTGGTCCATCACTACTTTTTGCCTGACAACAAGAGAGGTTAATTTGACTTAGGAGGGGATTATTATTTTTGCTCTGGATGACATGCATGATACAGTTTGAGCACACACACATGCATGTGTACGCATGAATCCCTCCCATCGAGTCGAAGTGGCTAGTACAACGACACATCATGAACCGATCTCGCTCTGTGTGGGGAGCTAGTGTACGATTTTTGACACACGCGCCACATCAATGTTGTGTATTCAAACATGCATGCACGCATCACCTCCATACATATGCATGTAGTGGTTGCCTTCGAACGATACACTCCCTCGCGTGGTTATCGGCGACAAGCCTATATATTCGTGGGCCCGCGTGGACATCCATGATCACCTTGACCAACAACAAGATAGGTTACCATGGCGGATTCTTCATTTGGTTCGTGTTATCGTAGTATAGGTCATGGTGAGATTCAGACCTAATTAAGTTTGAGCGCATATACTATGCACGCATGCATGCATGAATCCCCGTCGTTGGCTTGAAGTGTGGTGTAACATACATATGCATCGTCAACCTAACCCTCACTCAGTGTGGGGATTTCTAGTTCGAAATCATGGTGCCACATCAAAGTTGTTCCATTGTTACTCAAAAACACACCTCTCCATACATATGTTTGGGCCACACGCATGCAGTGGTTGTCTTCGGGGACTAGCTACTTGCGTGATTATTGGCGAGCTAGCCCATCTCCGGGGTCGCATGGACGGCCATCACTTTGACCAACAACAAGAGAGAGGTTGTACGACCAAGGTGGATTATTCTTGGTCCATTTTACGATCCATCTTGGTGAGATATATGCCTCTCTGGCCCGCCGACTGAAAGTGTGTGTGTGGGGGGGGGGTGCTACTTCACACTTTACTAGGTGAACCTCGGTCGCGGGGGGGGGGGCATGCATTCATAGCTGAGAATTCCCTTCGTGGCGACACGAGGGGCGGGGGGGGGGGGCTGCTAGCTACTTCGCACTTTGCTAGGTGAACCTCGGTTGGGGGGAGGGGGCATGCATTCATAGCTTAGGATTCCCTTCGTGCCGACACGAGGGGGGCTGCTAGCTACTTCGCACTTTGCTAGGTGAACCTTGGTTAGGGGGCATCTTAGGATTCCCTTCGTGCCGACACGAGGGAGGGGTGGCTGCTAGCTACTTCGCACTTTGCTAGGGTGAACCTCGGTTGGGGGGGGGAGGGCATGGATTCATAGCTTAGGATTGCCTTCGTGCTGACACCAGGGAGGGGGGATGCTAGCTACTTCACACTTTGCTAGGTGAACCTCGGTTGGGGGGGCATGCATTCATAGCTTAGGAATCCCTTCGTGCCGACACGAGGGAGGGGGGCTGCTAGCTACTTCGCACTTTGCTAGGTGAACCTCGGTTGGGGGGCATGCATTCATAGCTTAGGATTCCTTTCGTGCCGACACGAGGGAGGGGGTGATACGTCTCCAACGTATCTATAATTTTTGATGTATTCATGCCATGTTTATAATATTTCTACATGATTTTGGTATGATTTGGTTAGAACTAACCCGGACTGACGCTATTTTCAGCAGAACTACCGTGGTGTTGTTTTTGTGCAGAAATAAAAGTTCTTGGAATGCGCTGAAAATCAACGGAGATTTTTTCTAGAAAATATAAAAAATACTGGAACGAAGAGTTACCGGAGGGGAGTGCGCCCCTGTGCCTCGTGGACTCTCCGTGGGGCCCCCTGACTTGTTCCCGACGCCAAAAATTCCTATAAATACAGAAACCCCCAGAAAGAAACCTAGATCGGGAGTTCCGCCGCTGCAAGCCTATGTAGCCACCAAAAACAAATCGGGACCCTATTCCGGCACCCCGCCGGAGGGGGAATCCCTCACCGGTGGCCATCTTCATCATCCCGGCACTCTCCATGACGAGGAGGGAGTAGTTCATCCTCGGGGCTGAGGGTATGTACCCGTAGCTATGTGTTTGATCTCTCTCTCTCTCTTGTGTTCTTGATATGGCACGATCTTGATGTATCATGAGCTTTGCTATTATAGTTGGATCTTATGATGTTTCTCCCCCTCTACTCTCTTGTAATGGATTGAGTTTTCCCTTTGAAGTTATCTTATCGGATTGAGTCTTTAAGGATTTGAGAACACTTGATGTATGTCTTGCATGTGCTTATCTGTGGTGACAATGGGATATTCACGTGATCTACTTGATGTATGTTTTGGTGATCAACTTGCGGGTTCAGTGACCTTGTGAACTTATGCATAGGGGTTGGCACACGTTTGCGTCTTGACTCTCCGGTAGAAACTTTGGGGCACTCTTTGAAGTACTTTGTGTTGGTTTGAATAGATGAATCTGAGATTGTGTGATGCATATCATATAATCATACCCACGGATACTTGAGGTGACACTGGAGTATCTAGGTGACATTAGGGTTTTGGTTGATTTGTGTCTTAAGGTGTTATTCTAGTACGAACTCTAGGATAGATCGAACGGAAAGAATAACTTCGTGTTATTTTACTACGGACTCTTGAATAGATCGATCAGAAAGGATAACTTTGAGGTGGTTTCGTACCCTACAATAATCTCTTCATTTGTTCCCTGCTATTAGTGACTTTGGAGTGACTCTTTGTTGCATGTTGAGGGATTGTTATATGATCCAATTATGTTATTATTGTTGAGAGAACTTACACTAGTGAAAGTATGAACCCTAGGCCTTGTTTCCTAGCATTGCAATACCATTTGTGCTCACTTTTATCATTAGTTACCTTGCTGTTTTTATATTTTCAGATTACAAAAACCTATATCTACCATCCATATTGCACTTGTATCACCATCTCTTCGCCAAACTAGTGCACCTATACAATTTACCATTGTATTGGGTGTGTTGGGGACACAAGAGACTCTTTGTTATTTGGTTGCAGGGTTGTTTGAGAGAGACCATCTTCATCCTATGCCTCCCACAGATTGATAAACCTTAGGTCATCCACTTGAGGGAAATTTGCTACTGTCCTACAAACCTGTGCACTTGGAGGCCCAACAACGTCTACAAGAAGAAGGTTGCGTAGTAGACATCAAGCTCTTTTCTGGCGCCGTTGCCGGGGAGGTGAGTGCTTGAAGGTATATCTTTAGATTTTGCAATCGAATCTTTTAGTTTCTTGTTTTATCACTAGTTTAGTTTATAAAAGAAAACTAGAAAAAAATGGAATTGAGGTTGCCTCACATGCTTCATCTTTTTAATGTCTTTCGTGAAAATGATGGAAAGGAAAATTGTGCTCAAGTACTAGAAGAAGAAATCTATAAAATGTTTGGCACTATATATTTGAATGATGAGAATGATTGCAATGTTTTTAGTATGCATTCTTTGAATATCCATGATGCTAATAATATGCAAAGCCACAAGCTTGGGGATGCTATGTTTGATGAAGATGATATTTTTAGTCCCCCAAGTTTTGATGTGCAAATTTTTATGATGAAAGCATGCCTCCTATCTATGATGATTATTGTGATGACACGCATGCTATAAATAATAACGATAACCATGAAACTTGTCATCTTGATTTCAATTTTCAATCCCATGATAGTTATTTTCTTGAATTTGCTCCCACTATTCCGAATGAGAAGAATTTTGCTTATGTGGAGAGTAATTAATTTTCTATGCTTGTGGGTCATGAAAGGAATGATTTGTGTGATGGTTATATTGTTGAATTCATTCATGATGCTACTGAAAATTATTATGAGGGAGGAATATATGCTTGTAGGAGTTGCAATAATATCAAGTTTCCTCTCGATGTGTTGAAAATCTTGAAGCTATGCTTGTTTTGCTTTCCTATGCTAGTTAATTATTGTTCCCATAAGTTTTTTGCTCACAAATACCTATGCATGGGAAGTGGGTTAGACTTAAATGTGTTATTAATATGCTTCATGATGCTCTCTTTATGTTTCAATTCTTATCTTTTATGCGAGCATCACTGAAATCATCATGCCTAGCTAGGGGCGTTAAACGTTAGCGCTTGTTGGGAGGCAACCCAATTTTATTTTTATTCTTTGCATTTTGCTCCTGTTTAGTAATAAATAATCTATCTAGCCTCTGGTTAGATGTGGTTTTATATTTTAATTAGTGTTTGTGCTAAGTAGAACCTTTGGGAAGACTTGGGTGAAAGTTAATGCGATCTTGCTGTAAAAAACAGAAACTTTGCGCTCACGAGATTAGGTGTCATTTTTTACGGAAGAGTGCATTTAAGTTGATTATTTTTGCAGAAGATTAATAGACAAATTCCTCAGGTCCACCAATTTATTTGAGAATTTTTGGAGTCCCAGAAGTATTCGAACAAATCAGATTGCTACAGACTGTTCTGTTTTTGACAGATTCTGTTTTTCGTGTGTTGTTTGCTTATTTTGATGAATATATGAGTAGTATCGGAGGGTTTGAACCATAGAGAAGTTGGAATACAGTAGATATTACACCAATATAAATAAATAATGAGTTTACAACAGTACCAAAAGTGGTGATTTATTTTCTTATACTAACGGAGCTTATGAGATTTTCTGTTGAGTTTTGTGTTGTGAAGTTTTCAAGTTTTGGGTGAAGTTTCGATGGACTATAGAATAAGGAGTGGAAAGAGCCTAAGTTTGGGGATGCCCAAGGCACCCCAAGGTAATATTCAAGGACAACCAAGAGCCTAAGCTTGGGGATGCCCCGGAGATTATTTTGTCTGCCATGTATAATTTTGGTTGATGTTTAGCCTGTTGTGCTTAACATGCTTCTCGATGTACCTACACAGGACAATTTTGGGAACGACTACTTTTTTCCATCGAGGTTAGTTTCATCCCATGGCTTATATCTGCTCACTGTTCAGGATATCGGTAGCTGGTACCATATAGGCCGGCGGCTGATAAGGGACTAATCGGTGAATCGGACTTTTAACTGAATATATCTGCAACCCATTTTTCGTTAGGTTAACTAGGGCCATATGTAATATATCTGAGGCTACATAGCAACATGCACTATACTTAATGTATAAATATGCAATCCTAGGCTACATAGTGATATGTCTCCAACGTATCTATAATTTTTGATTGTTCCATGCTATTATATATTCTGTTTTGGATGTTTAATGGGCTTATTAATACACTTCTATATTATTTTTGGGACTAACCTATTAACCGGAGGCCCAGCCCAAATTGCTGTTTTTTTGCCCATTTCAGTGTTTCACAGAGAAAGAATATCAAACGGAGTCCAAACGGAATGAAACCTTCGGGAACGTGATTTTTGAAACAAACGTGATCCAGAGGACTTGGAGTGGACGTCAAGCAACCGATGAGGAGCCACGAGGCAGGGGGGCGCACCTACCCCCTGGGCGCGCCCTCCACCCTCGTGGGCCCCTCGTGGCTCCACCGACCTACTTCTTCCTCCTATATATACCTATGTACCCCCAAACCATCAAAGAGCACCACGAAAACCTAATTCCACCGCCGCAACCTTCTGTACCCGTGAGATCCCATCTTGGGGCCTTTTTCGTCGTCCTACTGGAGGGGGCATTGATCATGGAGGGCTTCTACATCAACACCATAGCCTCTCCGATGATGTGTGAGTAGTTTACCTCAGACCTTCGGGTCCATAGTTATTAGCTAGATGGCTTCTTATTTCTCTTTGGATCTCAATACAAAGTTCTCCTCGATTCTCTTGGAGATCTATTCGATGTAATCTTCTTTTGCGGTGTGTTTGTCGAGATCCGATGAATTGTGGGTTTATGATCAAGATTATCTATGAACAATATTTGAATCTTTTCTGAATTCTTTTATGTATGATTGATTATCTTTGCAAGTCTCTTCGAATTATCAGTTTGGTTTTGCCTACTAGATTGATCTTTCTTGCAATGGGAGAAGTGCTTAGCTTTGGGTTCAATCTTGCGGTGCTCGATCCCTGTGACAGTAGGGGAAACAACACGTATTGTATTGTTGCCATCGAGGATAAAAAGATGGGGTTTATATCATATTGCATGAGTTTATCCCTCTACATCATGTCATCTTGCTTAAAGCGTTACTCCGTTCTTATGAACTTAATACTCTAGATGCATGCTGGATAGCGGTCGATGTGTGGAGTAATAGTAGTAGATGCAGGCAGGAGTCGGTCTACTTGTCACGGACGTGATGCCTATATACATGATCATACCTAGATATTCTCATAACTATGCTCAATTCTATCAATTGCTCGACAGTAATTTGTTTACCCGCCGTAGTACTTATGGTATCTTGAGAGAAGCCACTAGTGAAACCTATGGCCCCCGGGTCTATTTTCCATCATATTAATCTCCCGTCAACAAGCTATTTCTGGCGACGTTTATTTTTGCTTTATTTACTTTTACTCTTTATCATAAAAATACCAAAAATATTATCTTATCATCTCTATCAGATCTCACTCTCGTAAGTGACCGTGAAGGGATTGACAACCCCTTTATCGTGTTGGTTGCGAGGTTCTTATTTGTTTGTGTAGGTGCGTGGGACTTGAGCGTGGTCTCCTACTGGATTGATACCTTGGTTCTCAAAAACTGGGGAAAATACTTACGCTACTTTACTGCATCACCCTTTCCTCTTCAAGGGAAAACCAACGCAGTGCTCAAGAGGTAGCAAGAAGGATTTCTGGCGCCGTTGCCAGGGAGTCTACGCACAAGTCAAGACATACCAAGTACCCATCACAAACTCTTATCCCTCGCATTACATTATTTGCCATTTGCCTCTCATTTTCCTCTCCCCCACTTCACCCTTGCCATTTTATTCGCCCCTCTTTCCTTTTGCCTCTTTCCCTCTGTCTTTCTTGTGCCATGGCCGAATCAAAAAGGTCCAAGGGCTCTCTTCATGGTTTTAATACTTTGGATAGTCCCTCTGTCCTCTCTAAGCTCATAAACAATGATGCTATGGAAAGACCTACCGGGATTGTCAATGAGGGTTTGAATAATTTCGATGAAGATGATCCCGGAATTTTTCGTTATTTATTTGATGAGTCTTTGAAAGATGCGTGGGATAGGCTTTGAAGGATCCAAGCTAGCTATGTGCCCCAATATCAAATTGAGGTATACCTAAAAAGCTTTTATGTTGGGTTGCCCGCTTCTTTCAAGCAAGTTTTAGATTCTATTTTTGAAGAGGGTTTTCTTGAGGGGGATCCCATAGATACCTATGAAAAGATGAAAACTATATTTGGGCACCCGATGAGTGAGAAATTTGAATCCACCTCTCTTTTGTGCTTTTATCAAAACGAAATTATCAAAGAGATGAAAACTAGCTTAGATGCGAATTTCCGTAGCGTGCTTAATCTTTCTTCCACCATTAATGGCCACGTGCTTTATCAAAATAGAAAGATAAATGCTATAGATAATAATTTTTCTCTTTTCTTTCCCAACACCAAAGATGGCAATACCTAGATCAATCCTCGCTTTTATGCCTAGCTAGGGGCGTTAAACGATAGCGCTTGTTGGGAGGCAACCCAATTTTATTTTAGCTTTTTGCTTTTTGGTTCTGTTTAGGAATAAATCTTCCATCTAGCCTCTGGTTAGATGTGTTTTTATGTTTTAGTTAGTGTTTGTTTCCAAGTTAAACCAATAGGATCTTCTCGGATGATAGTTAATTGATCTTGCTGAAAATTCCAGAAACTTTCTTTTCACGAAAACAATTGTTACAAATCACCAGAACGTGATAAAATACTGATTCCAATTGAAGTAGATCAATAAACAAATTATCTAGGTCGCCATATTTTGGTAGATGTTTCTGAGTTCCAGAAGTTTGCGTTAGTTACAGATTACTACAGACTGTTCTGTTTTTGACAGATTCTGTTTTTCGCGTGTTGTTTGCTTATTTTGATGAATCTATGGCTAGTAAAAAAGCTTATAAACCGTAGAGAAGTTGGAATACAGTAGGTTTAACACAAATATAAATAAAGAATGAGTTCATTACAGTACCTTGAAGTGGTGTTTTGTTTTCTTTCGCTAACGGAGCTCACGAGATTTTCTGTTAAGTTTTGCGTTGTGAAGTTTTCAAGTTTTGGGTAAAGATTTGATGGATTATAGAACAAGGATTGGCAAGAGCCCAAGCTTGGGGATGCCAAGGCACCCCAAGGTAAAATTCAAGGACAACCAAAAGCCTAAGCTTGGGGATGCCCCGGAAGGCATCCCCTCTTTCGTCTTCGTCTATCGGTAACTTTACTTGGGGCTATATTTTTATTCACCACATGATATGTGTTTTGCTTGGAGCGTCTTGTATGATTTGAGTCTTTGCTTTTTAGTTTACCACAATCATCCTTGCTGTACACACCTTTTGAGATAGACACACATGATTCGGAATTTGTTAGAATACTCTATGTGCTTCACTTATATCTTTTGAGCTATATAGTTTTTGCTCTAGTGCTTCACTTATATCTTTTAGAGCACGGCGGTGGTTTTATTTTATAGAAATTATTGATCTCTCATGCTTCACTTATATTATTTTGAGAGTCTTTTAGAACAGCATGGTACTTTGCTTTGGTTAAAATTTTAATCCTAAAGTTATGAGCATCCCAGATAGGTATAATAAAAACTATCATATAGAGTGCATTGAATTTTATGAGAAGTTTGATACTTGATAATTGTTTTGAGATATGAAGATGGTGATATTAGAGTCATGCTAGTTGATTAGTTGTGAATTTGAGAAATACTTGTGTTAAAGTTTGTGATTCCCGTAGCATGCACATATGGTGAACCGTTATGTGATGAAGTCGGAGCATGATTTATTTATTGATTGTCTTCCTTATGAGTGGTGGTCGGAGACGAGCGATGGTCTTTTCCTACCAATCTATCCCCCTAGGAGCATACGCGTAGTACTTTGTTTAGATAACTAATAGATTTTTGCAATAAGTATGTGAGTTCTTTATGACTAATGTTGAGTCCATGGATTATACACACTCTCACCCTTCCAGCATTGCTAGCCTCTCTAATACCGCGCACCTTTCGCCGGTATCATACATCCACCATTACCTTCCTCAAAACAGCCACCATAACTACCTATCATGGCATTTCCATAGCCATTCTGAGATATATTGCCATGCAACTTACCACCGTTCCGTCTACTATGACACACTCCATCATTGTCATATTGCTTTGCATGATCATGTAGTTGACATCGTATTTGTGGAAAAGCCACCTTCATAATTCTTTCATACATGTCACTCTTGATTCATCGCATATCCCGGTACACCACCGGAGGCATTCACATAGAGTCATATTTTGTTCTAAGTATTGAGTTGTAATACTTGAGTTGTAAGTAAATAAAAGTGTGATGATCATCATTATTAGAGCATTGTCCCAAGTGAGGAAAGGATGATGGAGACTATGATTCCCCCACGAGTCGGGATGAGACTCCGGACGAAAAATAGAAAAAAAGGAAAAAAAAAGAGGCCATAAAAAAGTGAGAGAAAAGGCCCAAATAACAAATAAAAAAAGAGAAAAAGAGAGAAGGGACAATGTTACTATCCTTTTACCACACTTGTGCTTCAAAGTAGCACCATGATCTTCATTGATAGAGAGTCTCCTATGTTGTCACTTTCATATGCTAGTGGGAATTTTACATTATAGAACTTGGCTTGTATATTCCAATGATGGGCTTCCTCAAATTGCCCTAGGTCTTCGTGAGCAAGCAAGTTGGATGCACACCCACTTAGTTTCTTTTGTTGAGCTTTCATACACTTATAGCTCTAGTGCATCCATTGCATGGCAATCCCTACTCACTCACATTGATATCTATTAACGGGCATCTCCATAGGCCGTTGATACGCCTAGTTGATGTGAGACTATCTTCTCCTTTTTGTCATCTCCACAACCACCATTCTATTCCACCTATAGTGCTATATCCATGGCTCACGCTCATGTATTGCGTGAAGATTGAAAAGTTTGAGAACATCAAAAGTATGAAACAATTGCTTGGCTTGTCATCGGGGTTGTGCATGATTAAATACTTTGTGTGACGAAGATAGAGCATAGCCAGACTATATGATTTTGTAGGGATAACTTTCTTTGGCCATGTTATTTTGAGAAGACATGATTGCTTTATTAGTATGCTTGAAGTATTATTATTTTCATGTCAATATTAAAATTTTACCTTGAATCTTTCGGATCTAAACATTCATGCCACAATAGAGAAAATTACATTGAGGAATATGCTAGGTAGCATTCCACATCAAAAATTATGCTTTTATCATTTACTTACTTGAGGACGGGTAGGAATTAAGATTGGGGATGCTTGATACGTCTCCAGTATCTATAATTTTTGATTGTTCCATGCTATCATATATTCTGTTTTGGATGTTTAATGGACTTCATTATACACTTTTATATTATTTTTGGGACTAACCTATTAACCGGAGGCCTAGCCCAAATTGCTGTTTTTGCCTATTTCAGTGTTTCGCAGAAAAAGAATATCAAACGGAGTCCAAACGAAATGAAACCTTCGGGGACGTGATTTTTGGAACAAACGTGATCTAGAGGACTTGGAGTGGACGTCAAGCAACCGACGAGGAGGCCACGAGGCAGGGGGCGCGCCTACCCCCTGGGCGCGCCCTCCACCCTTGTGGGCCCCTCGTGGCTCCACCGACCTACTTTTCCTCCTATATATACCTACGTACCCCCAAACCATCGAAGAGCACCACAAAAACCTAATTCCACCGCTGCAACCTTCTGTACCCGTGAGATCCCATCTTGGGGCCTTTTCCGGCGTCCTGCTGGAGGGGGCATCGATCACGGAGGGCTTCTACATCAACAATCATTGCCTCTCCGATGATGTGTGAGTAGTTTACCTTAGACCTTCGGGTCCATAGTTATTAGCTAGATGGCTTCTTCTCTCTCTTTGGATCTCAATACAAAGTTCTCCTCGATTCTTTTGGAGATCTATTCGATGTAATCTTCTTTTGCGTTGTGTTTGTCGAGATCTGATGAATTGTGGATTTATGATCAAGATTATCTATGAACAATATTGGAATCTTTTCTGAATTATTTTATGTTTGATTGATTATCTTTGCAAGTCTCTTCGAATTATCAGTTTGGTTTGGCCTACTAGATTGATCTTTCTTGCAATGGGAGAAGTGCTTAGATTTGGGTTCAATCTTGCGGTGCTCGATCCCAGTGACAGTAGGGGAAACGACACGTATTGTATTGTTGCCATCGAGGATAAAAAGACGGGGTTTATATCATATTGCATGAGTTTATCCCTCTACATCATGTCATCTTGCTTAAAGCGTTACTCCGTTCTTATGAACTTAATACCCTAGATGCATGCTGGATAGCGGTCGATGTGTGGAGTAATAGTAGTAGATGCAGGCAGGAGTCGGTCTACTTGTCACGGACGTGATGCCTATATACATGATCATACCTAGATATTCTCATAACTATGCTCAATTCTATCAATTGCTCGACAGTAATTTGCTTACCCACTGTAGTACTTATGCTATCTTGAGAGAAGCCACTAGTGAAACCTATGGCCCCCGGGTCTATTTTACATCATATTAATCTCCCGTCAACAAGCTATTTCTGGCGCCGTTTATTTTTGCTTTATTTACTTTTACTCTTTATCATAGAAATACCAAAAATATTATCTTACCATGTCTATCACATCTCTCTCTCATAAGTGACCGTGAAGGGATTGACAACCCCTTTATCATGTTGGTTGCGAGGTTCTTATTTGTTTGTGTAGGTGTGTGGGACTTGATCGTGGTCTCCTACTGGATTGATACCTTGGTTCTCAAAAACTGAGGGAAATACTTACGCTACTTTACTGCATCACCCTTTCCTCTTCAAGGGAAAACCAACGCAGTGCTCAAGAGGTAGCAAGAAGGATTTCTGGCGCCGTTGCCGGGGAGTCTACGCACAAGTCAAGACATACCAAGTACCCATAACAAACTCTTATCCCTCGCATTACATTATTTGCCATTTGCCTCTCATTTTCCTCTCCCCCACTTCACCCTTGCCTTTTGATTCGCCCCCTCTTTCATTTTGCCTCTTTCCCTCTGTCTTTCTTGTGCCATGGCCGAATCAAAAAGGTCCAAGGGCTCTCTTCATGGTTTTAATACTTTGGATAGTCCCTCTGTCCTCTGTAAGCTCATAAACAATGATGCTATGGAAAGACCTACCGGGATTGTCAATGAGGGTTTGAATAATTTCGATGAAGATGATCCCGGAATTTTTTGTTATTTATTTGATGAGTCTTTGAAAGATGCGTGGGATAGGCTTTTAAGGATCCGAGCTAGCTATGTGCCCCAATATCAAATTGAGGTATACCTAAAAAGCTTTTATGTTGGGTTGCCCGCTTCTTTCAAGCAAGTTTTAGATTCTATTTTTGAAGAGGGTTTTCTTGAGGGGGATCCCATAGATACCTATGAAAAGATGAAAACTATATTTGGGCACCCTATGAGTGAGAAAGTTGAATCCACCTCTCTTTTGTGCTTTTATCAAAACGAAATTATCAAAGAGATGAAAACTAGCTTAGATGCGAATTTCCGTAGCATGCTTAATCTTTTTTCCACCATTAATGGCCACGTGCTTTATCAATAGAAAGATAAATGCTATAGATAATAAGTTCTCTCTTTTCTTTCCCAACACCAAAGATGGCAATACCTAGATCAATCCTCGCTTTTATGTCTAGCAAGGGGCGTTAACCGATAGCGCTTGTTGGGAGGCAACCCAATTTTATTTTAGTTTTTTGCTTTTTGGTTCTGTTTAGGAATAAATCTTCCATCTAGCCTCTGGTTAGATGTGTTTTTATGTTTTAATTAGTGTTTGTGCCAGGTTAAACCTATAGGATCTTCTCGGATGATAGTTATTTGATCTTGCTGAAAATTCCAGAAACTTTCTTTTCACAAAAACAATTGTTACAAATCACCAGAACGTGATAAAATACTGATTCCAATTGCAGTAGATCAATAAACAAATTATCTAGGTCGTCCTATTTTCGTAGATTTTTCTGAGTTCCAGAAGTTTGCGTTAGTTACAGATTACTACAGACTGTTATGTTTTTGACAGATTCTGTTTTTCGCGTGTTGTTTGCTTATTTTGATGAATCTATGGCTAGTAAAAAAGCTTATAAACCATAGAGATGAATACAGTAGGTTTAACACCAATATAAATAAATAATGAGTTCATTACAGTACCTTGAAGTGGTGTTTTGTTTTGTTTCGCTAACGGAGCTCACGAGATTTTCTGTTAAGTTTTGTGTTGTGAAGTTTTCAAGTTTTGGGTAAAGATTTGATGGATTATGGAACAAGGATTGGCAAGAGCCTAAGCATGGGGATGCCCAAGGCACCCCAAGGTAAAATTCAAGGACAACCAAAAGCCTAAACTTGGGGATGCCCCGGAAGGCATCCCCTCTTTCGTCTTCGTCTATCGGTAACTTTACTTGGGGCTATATTTTTATTCACCACATGATATATGTTTTGCTTGGAGCGTATTGTATGATTTGAGTCTTTGCTTTTTAGTTTACCACAATCATCCTTGCTGTACACACATTTTCAGAGAGACACACATGATTCGGAATTTGTTAGAATACTCTATGTGCTTCACTTATATCTTTTGAGCTATATAGTTTTTGCTCTAGTACTTCACTTATATCTTTTAGAGCACGGCGGTGGTTTTATTTTATTGAAATTATTGATCTATCATGCTTCACTTATATTATTTTGAGAGTCTTTTAGAACAGCATGGTACTTTGCTTTGGTTAAAATTTTAATCCTAAAGTTATGAGCATCCTAGATAGGTATAATAAAAACTATCATATAGAGTGCATTGAATTTTATGAGAAGTTTGACACTTGATAATTGTTTTGAGATATGAAGATGGTGATATTAGAGTCATGCTAGTTGAGTAGTTGTGAATTTGAGAAATACTTGTGTTAAAGTTTGTGATTCCCGTAGCATGCACGTATGGTGAACCGTTATGTGATGAAGTCGGAGCATGATTTATTTATTGATTGTCTTCCTTATGAGTGGCGGTCGGGGACGAGCGATGGTCTTTTCCTACCAATCTATCCCCTAGGAGCATGCGCGTAGTACTTTGTTTTGATAACTAATAGATTTTTGCAATAAGTATGTGAGTTCTTTATGACTAATGTTGAGTCCATGGATTATACACACTCTCACCCTTCCACCATCGCTAGCCTCTCTAATACCGCGCACCTTTCGCCGGTATCATACATCCACCATTACCTTCCTCAAAACAACCACCAGACCTACCTATCATGGCATTTCCATAGCCATTCCGAGATATATTGCGATGCAACTTACCACCGTTCCGTTTACTATGACACGCTCCATCATTGTCATATTGCTTTGGATGATCATGTAGTTGACATCGTATTTGTGGCAAAGCCACCTTCATAATTCTTTCATACATGTCACTCTTGATTCATCGCATATCCCGGTACACCGCCGGAGGCATTCACATAGAGTCATATTTTGTTCTAAGTATTGAGTTGTAATATTTGAGTTGTAAGTAAATAAAAGTGTGATGATCATCATTATTAGAGCATTGTCCCAAGTGAGGAAAGGATCATGGAGACTATGATTCCCCCACAAGTCGGGCTGAGACTCCGAACGAAAAATAGAAAAAAAGGAAAAAAAAGAGGCCATAAAAAAAGAGAGAAAAGGCCCAAATAACAAATGAAAAAATGAGAGAAAAACAGAGAAGGGGTAATGTTACTATCCTTTTACCACACTTGTGCTTCAAAGTAGCACCATGATCTTCATTGATAGAGAGTCTCCTATGTTGTCACTTTCATATGCTAGTGGGAATTTTACATTATAGAACTTGGCTTGTATATTCCAATGATGGGCTTCCTCAAATTGCCCTAGGTCTTCGTGAGCAAGCAAGTTGGATGCACACCCACTTAGTTTCTTTTGTTGAGCTTTCATACACTTATAGCTCTAGTGTATCCGTTGCATGGCAATCCCTACTCACTCACATTGATATCTATTAACGGGCATCTCCATAGGCCGTTGATACGCCTAGTTGATGTGAGACTATCTTCTCCTTTTTGTCTTCTCCACAACCACCATTATATTCCACCTATAGTGCTATATCCATGGCTCACGCTCATGTATTGCGTGAAGATTGAAAAGTTTGAGAACATCAAAAGTATGAAACAATTGCTTGGCTTTTCATCGGGGTTGTGCATGATTAAATACTTTGTGTGATGAAGATAGAGCATAGTCAGACTATATGGTTTTGTAGGGATAACTTTCTTTGGCCATGTTATTTTGAGAAGACATGATTGCTTTATTAGTATGCTTGAAGTATTATTATTTTCATGTCAATATTAAACTTTTATCTTGAATCTTTCGGATCTGAACATTCATGCCACAATAGAGAAAATTACATTGAGGAATATGCTAGGTAGCATTCCACATCAAAAATTCTGTTTTTATCATTTACCTACTCGAGGACGAGCAGGAATTAAGCTTGGGGATGCTTGATACGTCTCCAACGTATCTATAATTTTCGATTGTTCCATGCTATCATATATTCTGTTTTGGATGTTTAATGGGCTTATTTACACACTTTTATATTATTTTTGGGACTAACCTATTAACCGGAGGCCCAGCCCAAATTGCTGTTTTTTTGCCTATTTTAGTGTTTCGCAGAAAAAGAATATCAAACGGAGTCCAAACGGAATGAAACCTTCGGGAACGTGATTTTTGGAACAAACATGATCCAGAGGACTTGGAGTGGACGTCAAGCAACCGACAAGGAGCCACGAGGCAGGGGGGCATGCCTACCCCCCTGGGCGCGCCCTCCACCCTCGTGGGCCCCTCGTGGCTCCACCGACCTACTTCTTCCTCCTATATATACCTACATACCCCCAAACCATCGAAGAGCACCACGAAAACCTAATTCGACCGCTGCAACCTTTTGTACCCGTGAGATCCCATCTTGGGGCCTTTTCCGGCGTCCTGCTGGAGCGGGCGTCGATCACGGAGGGCTTCTACATCAACACCATAGCCTCTCCGATGATGTGTGAGTAGTTTACCTCAGACC
Source organism: Triticum aestivum (assembly GCF_018294505.1). Taxonomy (NCBI): domain Eukaryota; kingdom Viridiplantae; phylum Streptophyta; class Magnoliopsida; order Poales; family Poaceae; genus Triticum; species Triticum aestivum. Next base: position 287,090,739 of record NC_057796.1, read on the forward strand.
TTCGGGTCCATAGTTATTAGCTAGATGGCTTCTTCTCTCTCTTTGGATCTCAATACAAAGTTCTCCTCGATTCTCTTGGAGATCTATTCGATGTAATCTTCTTTTGCGTTGTGTTTGTCGAGATCCGATGAATTGTGGGTTTATGATCAAGATTATCTATGAACAATATTTGAATCTTTTCTGAATTCTTTTATGTATGATTGCTTATCTTTGCAAGTCTCTTCGAATTATCAGTTTGGTTTGGCCTACTAGATTGATCTTTCTTGCAATGGGAGAAGTGCTTAGCTTTGGGGTCAATCTTGCGGTTCTTGATCCCAGTGACAGTAGGGGAAACGGCACGTATTGTATTGTTGCCATCGAGGATAAAATGATGGGGTTTATATCATATTGCATGAGTTTATCCCTCTACATCATGTCATCTTGCTTAAAGCGTTACTCCGTTCTTATGAACTTAATACTCTAGATGCATGCTGGATAGCGGTCGATGTGTGGAGTAATAGTAGTAGATGCAGGCAGGAGTCGGTCTACTTGTCACGGACGTGATGCCTATATACATGATCATACCTAGATATTCTCATAACTATGCTCAATTCTATCAATTGCTCGACAATAATTTGTTTACCCATCGTAGTACTTATGCTATCTTGAGAGAAGCCACTAGTGAAACCTATGGCCCCTGGGTCTATTTTCCATCATATTAATCTCCCGTCAACAAGCTATTTCTGGCACCGTTTATTTTTGCTTTATTTGCTCTTACTCTTTATCATAAAAATACTAAAAAAAATATCTTATCATCTCTATCAGATCTCACTCTCGTAAGTGACCATGAAGGGATTGACAACCCCTTTATCGTGTTGGTTGCGAGGTTCTTATTTGTTTGTGTAGGTGCGTGGGACTTGAGCGTGGTCTCCTACTGGAGTGATACCTTGGTTCTCAAAAACCGAGGGAAATACTTACGCTACTTTACTGCATCACCCTTTCCTCTTCAAGGGAAAACCAACGCAGTGCTCCAGAGGTAGCACATAGCAACAAGGAAGAGTGTTACATTAATGTTCTAATGATGTGTAGATATACGTAGAAGAGCAGCAGCAGCAACAGCAACAACACAGCCATGTTTGGATACTCAACTTAGCTAGAGTTTAGAGTTAGTTTCTAGCTCATTACTAACCCTGAACCAACTCCATCCAAAGAGTTGTTTGGATGGCAGGGTTAGATTGACAATAAATGCACTAGGAGAACTAGCTCCAATTAGCACCTCTTGGGTTGGATAGTTTTTTTGGGTGGGTTATAGATTCAACTAGCACAAACTAGCCCTCATGTTTAGATATACTTTAGGGCTATTTGAGCCCAAACTAGCTCAAACTAACTGTAACCCATGGATCAGCAGTAGTTAATCAGCCGATAATTTGTAAGAATGAACTAAACTCCCTCTGACCCATAATATAAGATGTTAATTCATCTAATATGTGAGTATATTGGATGTTATAAGATACTCCCTCCATTCCTAAATATTTGTCTTTTTAGAGATTTCAAATGGACTACCGCATACAGATGTATATAGACATATTATAAAAGAGTGTTGTACAACATCATTGTGCAATTTCTATTTAGCTTCTAATATAAACTTGGTGCTTTTAGGTACATATGTCATTGGTAAAGATCCGCGTCTCGACCCTTCTGCGTATGGGGCAATGAGATATCGATGAACCAGCATCAAGTGAGGAAGCTGATAAAGATTGTTAGTAAAATGGGTCCAAAGGTGGCAATTAAACTATTTGTTTCCACTTTATCCAAGAAAACAGCGAACTGCGGGATGGTAAGTAAGAACTCTGCAACCTTCTTTTTACTGCCCTGTAGCGACCCGACCTTGGATGGTCAAGTCTCTGTGCTTCAGTGTCATCCCTGGATCGGTAATGCTGACACACAAAGTACTCGAAGGATTTATGGCAGAGTAGCAATCACACACTTATTACATCGAATGTCTCAAAAGAGAACTTATTACAATAAATATGGCTTAAGGCCATCTAAAACGATAACAACGGAAGGCTTGGGAGATAAAGTGAGTCCATCAACTCCAACGGCATAGCTGAGTGCATGACAACGACCTATCGCACCTTTACTCGTCATCTGAAAAGTCTGCAACATAATACGTTGCAGCCCGAAAACGGGTCAGCACATGGAATATGCTGGCAACGTAACACAGTAGAGCAATGAACAGATAAAAGCTCTCACTACATGCATATAAGGCTGGTGGAGGCTCTATGGTTATATGTTTTTGCGAAAAGCCAACTTTAACCTACAACAAAGGAATAGAGTTTATTTAACTATCATGGTAGTTGAAACATCATTGAGAAGGTACCTCCAACTCAATCCCAGTTAAAAGTAATTATTAACCCAACATGTTAAAATTTAGAGTGATGAGATACATTTGATAATCCAAGTACCAGATACTCAAGTTGTCCATAACCGGGGACACGGCTAATCATGATTAGATTGTACACTCTGCAGAGGTTTGCGCACTTTTCCCCACAAGACTCGATCTCCTCCGTTGGATTTCTCGCAGTACATGGTGTTTGAGAAACGGATGACCGAGACACAGTCTTTCAGAAGCATTAACTCTAACCCCGGTAGACAGTACCAACCTACATCCCTCTACATCTGCTAGCCTACCACTGGAAGAGGTCATGCAACATACTCGACTATGCTAGAGCCCATAATAGCTTGTGGCTGCACACGGAAGTTTCTAGCATGAAATATCTCACGGTCCCTTTGGGCCTGGGTGGCGGACCGTAGGATGATCACATGGATACCCCGGGATCTCCTAGGACAACACTGGATTCCCCAGGTGCCCAAAAAAGTAATCCACCCAGATGTGTATTAAAGTTGCCACCTTAAGTTGAACCATTAATTAACAACTCACATCTGTCATGGATACACTCAAACCCAATCCACGTCTACGAGCATAGCATGGCAATATAAGCATAACGTAGAAGTAACTCCCAAGGGTTTGATAATAAAACAGGTAATAGGTTCTACCACATCAACTACTTCCCAACCCACAAGTTAATCACATCCTAATCATGTTGTGTTTGAGGATTGGAACTAATGCATAAAAACTGGGTATGAAGGGAGTATGATCAATGTGTTACTTGCCTTGCTGACGATCCGCAAAACCTAGTGACTCGTAGTAGCACGCTTCCCACTCCGGGAATTCTATCGCAAACAAACAATAACATACATAAGCAATCAATCAATGATGCACGGGTAAATCTCAAATAAGAAGATCTAACCAGAAAGTTCAACTTAAGAACTCCGGTTTGCGAAAAGAATCAAATCAAACGGAGCAACAAAACACAAACTGCAAAAGAAACAAGATCCGTTTACTAATCTGGACTAAAGTCAAATTTTACAGTACCAAAATCTTGTTCAAGTTGGTTAAAAGTAAAGAGGGCTTCGAGACGAAGATCTAGGCGCTTGAATCGCCTGATTCCGATAAACGAGCGAAAAGATACGCTAAAACGAAAATCGAATCAGAAATCGCGATCGGAAATAATCGCGAAAAATCCGAGAAAAAGAAAAACTGACGAACAGACTAACGAACGAACGTTCGCTGTTTGTGACTAACGAGCGAAAACCGTTCGTTAAAACGAACGTACGGACGAACGTCCGCTATTTAACCGAACCGAGAAAACCGAACTGATCTAATAATAAAAAAAAAATGAATCTAGGGTTCTAAAAAACCGATCGAACAGAAAAAACGGTGGTTAACCCGTGAAAAGTGGCGGCGGCGGCTACCTCGGCGGCGGCTCCGGCGGGGTGGGGCGACGGCAGCGGGCGGCGGCGGAACGCGGTGGCGGCGCGGGGCTCGGGTGGTGCTAGGGTTCGGGCGGGCGGCGCGGCTAGTGGGCTCGGGGTCCGGGCCCCTGACTTATAAGGCCGGCCGGGCGGAGTCCCGGTCGGACACGGCCCGTTAGGCGGCCTCCCTTTTTTAAAATAATTTCGGCGTGCAGAAAAAGAAAGAAAAAGAGTACTAAACGGACTCCAAAAATTCCTAAATAAATATTTCCCGTCCTCTAAAAATAAGCCGGACAAGGTGAACATTTATTTGCGCCTACAATGCAATTTTGAAAAACGCGTATTTTTCCTATGCAAATAAAATAGCAATAAAATCCGAATAAAATCAAATATTTGATTTTAATATTTTCCTCCAATATTTCATTTATTTTGGAGAAGTCATATTATCTCCTCTCATATGTTTTAATATGAAATATTTTCGGAGAGAAAAATAATTAAAACAAATGATCATCGTTTCGATATTTGAAAAAAAAATTCAAATATGAAAACAGTGAAATCCCCAACTCTCTCTGTGGGTCCTTGAGTTGCTTAGAATTTCGAGGATCGCAAATCGAAATGCAATAAAACATGTTATGCATGAATGATCTATGTATAACATTCCAACTTGGAAATTTGGGATGTTACAAACCTACCCCCCCTTAAGATGAATCTCACCCTCGAGATTCGGGTTGGATAGAAAATAGGTGAGGGTGATCCTTGCGAAGTTCATCCTCTCGTTCCCAGGTGGCTTCATCCTCGGTATGGTGGCTCCACTGAACTTTACAAAACTTGATAACCTTGCTGCGAGTAACTCGGCTGGCAAACTCAAGAATCTTGACAGGTTTCTCCTCATATGTCAAATCACTGTCCAACTGAATCGCTTCCAGGGGCACTGTATCTCTCAGAGGTATATCGGCCATCTCTACATGGAACTTCCTCAACTGGGAAACGTGAAACACATCATGTACTCCTGACAGTCCTTTAGGTAACTCCAACTTGTAGGCAACCTCTCCCATGCGTTCCAAGACACGGTAAGGTCCTACAAACCTCAGGGCTAACTTTCCCTTAATCCCAAAACTCTTAACTCCTCGAAGAGGTGATACTCGTAGATACGCTCTGTCTCCGATTTCATAGACTACCTCCTTGCGTTTTGAATCTGCATAACTCTTCTGCCGGGACTGGGCTACCTTCAGTCTGTCTTGAAATAGCTTAACCTTCTCTTCGGATTCCTTAATCAAATCCGGTCCAAACAACTGGCGGTCTCCAACTTCATCCCACATCAACGGTGTTCGACATCTCCTTCCATACAGGGCTTCGAACGGTGCCATCTTCAAACTGGCCTGGTAGCTATTGTTATATGAGAACTCCACATAGGGTAAATTGTCATCCCAACTAGATCCATAATCCAACGCACAAACTCTCAACATGTCCTCCAGAATCTGATTGACTCTCTCGGTCTGTCCATCTGTCTGCGGGTGAAAAGTTGTACTGAACTTCAGCCTGGTTCCCAAAGTCTGGTGTAACTGATGCCAAAACTTGAAGTAAACTGTGTTCCTCTATCCGATACGATGGTCCTAGGAACTCCGTGCAGACATACGATCCTGGTCATGTATATCTTGGCCAACTTCGCACTCGTATAAGTGGTTTTCACTGGGATAAAGTGGGCTACTTTGGTCAAGCGATCCACTACTACCCATATTGAATCATATCCTAATTTGGTCCTGGGCAATCCGGTGATGAAATCCATGCCAAGTTTATCCCACTTCCATTCGGGTATCGGCATAGGTTGCAGTAATCCTGCTGGCTTCTGATGTTCTGCCTTAACTCTCTGACATACATCACATACGGCTACATACTCAGCAATATCCTTCTTCATACCAGTCCACCAGAAACGCTCCTTCAAATCCAAATACATCTTGGTGTTTCCGGGGTGTATCGAGTATGGCGAGTCGTGAGCCTCCTGAAGTAGCAACTTCCTGATCTCCGCATTATTGGGCACATAAATGCGGTCCTCAAACCATAGGGTGTCGTGCTCATCCTCACAAAAACCTTTGGCCTTTCCTTTGCTCATTCTCTCTTTTATCTCGGCAATCTCTTTATCATCCCTCTGCTCTTCTCGAATCTTTCCCAACAATGTAGACTGAACTTCCATTGCTGCAACAAAACCTCTAGGGACTATCTCCAAACGTAGCTCCCTGAGATCTTCGGCTAACTCCTTTGGTAATCCCCCGCTTATGAGGGTATTGACATAACTCTTCCGGCTCAAAGCGTCTGCTACGACATTGGCCTTTCCTGGATGATAATGCAGCTTCATGTCGTAATCCTTTATAAGCTCCAACCATCTCCTCTGCCTGAGGTTCAGTTCCTTCTGTGTGAAAATGTACTTCAAACTCTTATGATCCGTGTACACATCACAATGGTTTCCAATAAGGTAATGTCTCCAAGTCTTGAGCGCATGCACTACGGCTGCTAACTCTAAATCATGAGTAGCATAGTTCAACTCATGCGGTCGAAGCTGTCGGGATGCATACGAAACAGGTCTTCCATCCTGCATAAGTACACCTCCAAGTCCTGAGCGTGAAGCATCGCAATACACTTGGAAATCCTTGCGTATATCCGGCAGAATTAGCACTGGGGCTATAGTCAAACGTTTCTTCAACTCCTGAAAACTTGCCTCACATTCTTTCGTCCATTTGAATTTGGTATCTTTCTTCAATAACTCCGTCATGGGTTTCGCAATCTTGGAAAAATTCTCAATGAATCTCCGATAGTGTCCCGCGAGTCCAAGAAAACTGCGGATCTCGCTAACTAAGGTGGGTGCCAACCACTCAGTGACTGACTGAACCTTGGTGGGGTCTACTGCTATACCTTCTCCTGATATAACATGTCCAAGGAATCCTACTTCCTTCAACCAGAACTCAAATTTGCTGAACTTGGCATACAATTGATGTTCCCTGAGTTTCTCGAGGACTAAACGCAAATGCTCCTGGTGCTCCTCCTCATTCTTCGAGTAGACCATTATATCATCAATGAACACCACAACAAATTTATCCAAGAATTCCATGAACACCTTATTCATCATACTCATGAAATAGGCAGGGGCGTTAGTCAGTCCAAATGACATGACCGTATACTCATATAACCCGTACCTTGTGGTGAATGCTGTTTTTGGTATATCCTTCTCTCGAATCTTCAGCTGGTGATATCCTGATCGCAGATCAATATTCGAAAACACTTTAGCTCCTTGCAGCTGGTCAAACAAATCATTGATCATCGGCAATGGGTACTTGTTATTGATCGTTACTTCATTCAACGCACGGTAATCAACAACCATCCTTAAGGATCCATCCTTCTTCTCAACCAAGAGCACTGGGGCTCCCCATGGTGATGAACTTCTTCGAATGTAACCTTTCTCCAATAACTCCTTAATCTGCTTCTTGATCTCTTCTAGATCATTTGCGGGCATCCGGTATGGTCTCTTTGATATTGGCCCGGTGCCTGGCAACAACTCTATCAAAAATTCAATATCTCGATCTGGTGGCATGCCTGGCAACTCCTCCGAAAATACATCCGGGTAATCCTTCACTACCGGCACTTCCTCCTGAACAACTCCCGTGAGAGAATTTACTTGGGTCCTCCTTGACGCATGCCTGGATACATACTTGATCCTTTTTCCCTCCGGGGTAGTGAGCAAAATTGTCTTACTAGCACAATCAATGCTTCCTCCATACTTCGACATCTAGTCCATGCCTAATATCACATTCAATCCTTGTGACTCCAAAATTATTAGGTCTGAGGGGAAAACATGGCTACCAATGGTTAAGGGTATCCGGTTGCACCATCGGCTGGCCATATACTCTGCTCCAGGTGAACTTACTAACAGGGGTGTCCTAAAGGCTAGGGTTGGCAACTTAAACTTGTCCACAAATCCCCTGGATATGTATGAATGCGATGCACCAGTATCGAAAAGAACAAGAGCGGTAAAAGACTTAACCAAAAACTTACCGATAACTGGATCAGGCTGCTCCTCAACCTCCTCCACGTTCACGTGGTTCACTTGTCCCCTATTGAAAGGGTTGGGCTTCTTCCCAACGCTTCCATTGCCATTGCCGTTCTTTAATTCCGGACAATCGTTAGCATAGTGTCCAGTCTTCCCGCACTTGAAACAAGTAATGTGACTTTGATCCTTCTTGGCGGGTGTGGATGGGTTAGAACGGTTCTGATTGCTGCCTGCTCCATTCCTGTTTCCATTCTTGGGGCCATTGTGGTTGTGAGAACTTCCTCCATTGTGGTTGTGGCCTCCATGATTATGGACAAGTCCTCCCGAATTCGGGGTGAAACGAGGCTTATGTTGGGATCCAGAATTGTACTTTCCTTGTCCATACTTCCTCTTGCGGCTCTCAATATGCTGCTGCTTCCCTTCAATCATAAGAGCCTTGTCTAGCAACTCCTGGTAATTGTTGAATGTTGCCACCATCAACTGCATGCTCATCTCATCATTCAGCCCTTCCATAAACTTCTCCTGCTTCACGGCATCTGTGGCCACATCATCAGGGGCATAGCGAGCTAACTTGCTGAACTCATCCACGTATTGCCCCACAGTACGGTTTCCTTGGCGTAAGTTGTGAAACTCACGCTTCTTCATGCTCATAGCTCCAGTTCAGACATGGGTTGTGCGGAATGCTTGCTGAAACTGGTCCCATGTAACGTTGGCTATGGGAAAAGTGGCTGTGTAATTCTCCCACCATGATGCTGCTGGTCCATCCAACTGATGTGCGGCAAAACACACCTTGTCTGCATCTGTGCAATCTGCGGTGGTCAACTCCCTTCCAATCCTGCGTAGCCAGTCATCCACAACAATCGGCTCGGTGCTACTGGAAAACACCGGCGGCTGTAACCTCAGAAAGCGGGCTAAGTTGTCAACCGGAGGTGGGTTGTTGTTTTTGTTGTTGTTGTTGTTGTTATTGTTATTTTTGTTGTTGTTGTTGTTGCCTTGGTTCTGGACTAATATCTGCATCAAGGCATTCTGCTGCTGGATCAACTGGGTGATCTCCGGTGGGAAGACAAATCCGGTGTCACGTCTCGGAGGCATCTGATGGGTTTAGAGGGGAGAGATTAGAATACAAATGAGGTTTAGTGAGAAAGCACTACCCATATGCACATGAGACAAACACAATCATATCACTCAATCAAGCAAGCAAGGGCATACAAACGGTCTAGAACTATCGTTAAAAGTGCTCAGACTACTACTATACATGGGGGAAATACTACTAATCATTTGGTGGTCATATAGAAATTTTGATCGGTGGAAGACTCCATGATATCCGCTCCAGCTTCGTCTTCAAAGTCATCATCACTATCTTCGGGGTCGGAGTCGGTGTCGTCGATGATGATGTAGTTCTCCGCGCAAGTGGAATCGTCCTCTTCTCCTCCTGGCGCGGGGTCTCCCATGAATACTCCGATCTTCTTTATCAGGTCATCGTTCTTCTCCAATAGTGTCACGATTTCCTCCTCGTATCCATCGCGTGTAGACTTGAGTTCTTCCTCTAGCTCGGTGATCCTTGTCATCGCCTTCTTCAATTCCATCATGCCAACGCACATCTGGTTCTCCTGGCGTCGAATGTGCTGGTTTAACTCCTGGATGAAAGCTGCAATAGATCTGTCCCTCCTGGTGCTGACCATCTCCCACTGCTCATGTCGGCGCCCACATATCTGGTAGATAGTGTCCTTGAGATCCTTGTGGTAAACTTCGCCGATGCGTCCCATGGCGATGTGGGCTGCCATGCTCTTGCCTAGACTCCAGGTTGGGGCATCAAAGGAAAACTCTATGGGTTCAGCGACTGGCGTGAAAGTCCTCCCTGGAATTTGAACTTGAATCATCCAGTGCTCCTCTTCTGGTAAGGTGGCGTTGAAGGTCCCGGTGAAGCTTGGTATTCCTATGTTCAGGTATCTAGTAACTTCCTTCAAGTGTCGTCCAAAAGGTGTATCTTCATCCGGTTGAGCAAACTTGTTCCTCGAGTCCACCATCCTAAAGAGTAGAAAATGGAGAGGATTTAGAAATGAGTAGAGAAGAGTGACCTATGGCTTTTCTTGGTGGTCGTGTCCTACATTCAACGTGTGCTCTGATACCATCTTGTAGACACCTGGCCTCGGATGGTCAAGTCTCTGTGCTTTAGTGTCATCCCTGGATCGGTAATGCTGACACACACAGTACTCGAAGGATTTATAGTAGAGTAGCAATCGCACACTTATTACATCGAATGTCTCAAAAGAGAACTTATTACAATAAATATGGCTTAAGGCCATCTAAAACGATAACAGCGGAAGACTTGGAAGATAAAGTGAGTCCATCAACTCCAACGGCATAGCTAAGTGCATGACAACGACCTATCGCACCTTTACTCGTCGTCTGAAAAGTCTGCAACATAATACGTTGCAGCCCGAAAATGGGTCAGCACATGGAATATGCTCGCAATGTAACACAGTAGAGCAATGAACAGATAAAAGCTATCACTACATGCATATAAGGCTGGTGGAGGCTCTATGGTTATATGTTTTTGCGAAAAGCCAACTTTAACCTACAACAAAGGAATAGAGTTTATTTTAACTATCATGGTAGTTGAAACATCATTGAGAAGGTACCTCCAACTCAATCCCAATTAAAAGTAATTATTAACCCAACATGTTAACATTTAGAGTGATGAGATACATTTGATAATCCAAGTACCAGATACTCAAGTTGTCCATAACCGGGGACACGGCTAATCATGATTAGATTGTACACTCTGCAGAGGTTTGCGCACTTTTCCCCACAAGACTCGATCTCCTCCGTTGGATTTCTTGCAGTACATGGTGTTTGAGAAACGGATGACCGAGACACAGTCTTTTAGAAGCATTAACTCTAACCCCGGTAGACAGTACCAACCTACATCCCTCTACATCTGCTAGCCTACCACTGGAAGAGGTCATGCAACATACTCGACTATGCTAGAGCCCATAATAGCTTGTGGCTGCACACGGAAGTTTCTAGCATGAAATATCTCATGGTCCCTTTGGGCCTGGGTGGCGGACCGTAGGATGATCACATGGATACCCCGGGATCTCCTAGGACAACACTGGATTCCCCAGGTGCCCAAAAAAGTAATCCACCCAGATGTGTATTAAAGTTGCCACCTTAAGTTGAACCATTAATTAACAACTCACATCTGTCATGGATACACTCAAACCCAATCCACGTCTACGAGCATAGCATGGCAATATAAGCATAACGTAGAAGTAACTCCCGAGGGTTTGATAATAAAACAGGTAATAGGTTCTACCACATCAACTACTTCCCAACCCACAAGTTAATCACATCCTAATCATGTTGTGTTTGAGGATTGGAACTAATGCATAAAAACTGGGTATGAAGGGAGTATGATCAATGTGTTACTTGCCTTGCTGACGATCCGCAAAATCTAGTGACTCGTAGTAGCATGCTTCCCACTCCGGGAATTCTATCGCAAACAAACAATAACATACATAAGCAATCAATCAATGATGCATGGGTAAATCTCAAATAAGAAGATCTAACCAGAATGTTCAACTTAAGAACCCCGGTATGCAAAAATAATCAAATCAAACGGAGCAACGAAACACAAACTGCGAAAGAAACAAGATCCATTTACTAATCTGGACTAAAGTCAAATTTTACAGTACCAAAATCTTGTTCAAGTTGGTTAAATGGAAAGAGGGCTTCGAGACGAAGATCTAGGCGCTTGAATCGCTTGATTCCGATAAACGAGCGAAAAGATACGCTAAAACGAAAATCGGATCAGAAATCGCGATCGGAAATAATCGCGAAAAATCCGAGAAAAAGAAAAACTGACGAACAGACTAACGAACGAACGTTCGCTGTCTGTGACTAACGAGAGAAAACCGTTCGTTAAAACGAACGTACGGACGAACGTCCGCTATTTAACCGAACCGAGAAAACCGAACCGATCTAATAATAAAAAAACGAATCTAGGGTTCTAAAAAAACCGATCGAACCGAAAAAAACGGCGGTTAACCTGCGAAAAGCGGCAGCGGCGGCGGCTCCGGCGGGGTGGGGCGGCGGCTCCGGCAGGGTGGGGCGACGGCAGTGGGCGGTGCGGTAGACGGCGGCGCGAGGCGGCGGCGGAACGCGGCGGCGGCGCGGGGCTCGGGCGGCGCTAGGGTTCGGGCGGGCAGCGCGGCTGGTGGGCTCAGGGTCCGGGCCCCCGGCTTATAAGGCCGGCCGGGTGGAGTCCCGGTCGGACACGGCCCGTTAGGCGGTTTCCCTTTTTTAAAAATAATTTTGGCGTGCAGAAAAAGAAAGAAAAAGAGTACTAAACGGACTCCAAAAATTCCTAAATAAATTTTCCCCGTCCTCTAAAAATAAGCCGGACAATGTGAGCATTTACTTGGGCCTGTAATGCAATTTTGAAAAACGCATATTTTTCCTATGCAAATAAAATAGCAATAAAATCCGAATAAAATCAAATATTTGATTTTAATATTTTTCCTCCAATATTTCATTTATTTTGGAGAAGTCATATTATCTCCTCTCATATGTTTTAATATGAAATATTTTCGGAGAGAAAAATAATTAAAACAAATGATCCTCGTTTCGATATTTGAAAAAAATTCAAATATGAAAATGGTGAAATCCCCAACACTCTCCGTGGGTCCTTGAGTTGCTTAGAATTTCAAGGATCGCAAATCGAAATGCAATAAAACATGTTATGCATAAATGATCTATGTATAACATTCCAAATTGGTAATTTGGGATGTTACATGCCCATAATGAGTTGTGTTAGATGACAATGTCTGAATCTTTTTCCTTTGCAGTGGTTGCCAAAGCAGTTTACTCAAGATTACCTCTCAAACTACATGATTGGTGGGCATGCAAAGGTTAAAGTATTTCTACCAGAACACGATGATTATCTAGATGTTTTCATGAAGACCATGAAGGATGGGCGGTCGGCCATCACAAGGGGTTGGACTAGAGTCGTGCGTGCCTTCTGCATGGAGGAGGGCACAATATGGGCATTCCGCTTCACCTTGTTCAGCAACCAGAATATATTTCGCCTCTTTCTTTACCGTCTTTAATAGTACAAGTACACAACTGTGGTTCATCATTCTTTATTTGGTTCTTATGTAATTCTTGAACATATGTACCTATGAATCGAATAATGCATTGGTTGTTTGAACCTGATGGATATGAATAAAGCTGTAGCATACATTCAAATTCAAACCCAAATCCGGTACAATTTGGAAAAGCAGCAATTAAATTATGGTGAAATTACGCTCTCCAGGTTGTTACGGCACACACGGTTGGTTAAACACAAACGTTTGCGATATGCACCATAATCCGAGATGGTTCACAGAGAGGAAACGTGTGCAAGCATGCGCACAGTTACTGTTTGTAAAGCGTGTGCGATGTCAGACAATATCACAAACGGTGCGGGCAAACTAAACATTTGTGTTAGTTGCCCTATCATACACGATTTGCAACCATGAACTGTTTCTGATGAAGTATGCATCGTAAACGTTGCACCATAGAATAGCGTGTGCGATAGTTGTCGTGTACGACGATGTTACGACGGTCCAACATTTCGTAATCCTATCCGACACTCGTACGACGATTAGCTAATATTCTTAACGGTGAACCGTTTGTGATGGCCCGCGCATCATACACGTTCTATAATAGTGAACCGTTTGTGATGGGCCGCGCATCATAAATGTAGCACCACAGAATACCGACTGCGATGGCAATGCGAGCAGAAACGAGTAGGAGTACTGTAGGGGCCCTATCCCCGACGGTTTCTAGGTCGTGTGGGAAGGACCCCCCTATCGCCCACACTCACTTGGCGACGGTTCCAAATGCCGTCGCAGAAAGGGGTTACAAACCATTTGTTTAGGACCGACGCGTACCCGTGTATAAGCAATCATGCATATAAGAGATCAAAGAAACTCAAATAACTTTCATGGATATAAAAAGATAGATCTGATCATAAACTCAAAGTTCATTGATCCCAACAAACACACCGCAAAAGAGTTACATCATATGGATCTCCAAGAGACCATTGTATTGAGAATTCAGCGAGAGAGAGGAAGCCATCTAGCTACTAACTACGGACCCGAAGGTCTACAAAGAACTACTCACACATCATCGAGAGGCACTAATGGAGGTGGTGAACCCTATCCGAGATGGTGTCTAGATTGGATCTGGTGGTTCTGGACTTTGCGGCGGCTGGATGAATATGTCGTCGATGCCTTTAGGATTTCTGGAATATTGGGGTATTTATAGAGCAAAGAGGCGGTCCGGGGGCACCCGAGGTGGGCACAACCCACCAGGGCGCGCCTGGGCCTCCTGGCGCACCCTGGTGGGTTGTTCCCCCCTCGGGGCACCCCCCCAGGCGCAGCCAGGGCCCGTTGTGTTCCTTCTGGCCCATAAAAATTCTCCATGGAGTTTCGTGGCATTTGGACTCCGTCAGATATTGATTTTCTGCGATGTAAAAAACATGGAAAAAACAGCAACTGGCACTTGGCACTATGTCAATAGGTTAGTACCAAAAATGATATAAATGACTATAAAATGATTATAAAATATCCAAGATTGATAATATAATAGCATGGAACAATAAAAAATTATAGATACGTTGGAGACGTATCACCAGGGGTGGATATAGGATTATGCCTGAGGGCATCATCGCCTATCGGAACGCCCAGGCTGCTGCGGAGGGAGAGTTGGAGCCTCAGTAGTGGGATGAGTGGATGGCTGCTCCTCAGCACCCCTACTACTCTCCAGGCTACTGATTGATTACCAACTTAGGCCAAAAACCTAAGCTTGGGGGAGTACATGTTTCTCACCGACATTACATTCATGTCCACTTATATTCATTTGTCGGTGTTCACACTTTTTCATTGTATCATCCATGCTTAGATTTATTTTCTTGCTTGTGTGTTTGAAAAACTTTAGAAAAACCAAAAAAATTAGTTGTAGTAATTTACTTTCTATGCATGCTTAGTTGTAGTATTAAAAAGAAAACCCAAAAAGATTCCCTTGTTCTTCTTTTGCTTGTTGGGAGCTTTCCCGTGTAAATAGTTTTTCTCTTTTTTGCTTTTTCCTTTTTATTTGCTTTTCAAGAAAACCAAAAACTCCAAAAATATTTCAGTGTGTTTCTCTAAATTTCTTTTCCTTTTTATTTGAGTCTTACCGAGGAGAAGACCACGATGAAAATGTTGAGTGGCTCTCATATGAATAATTGTTGATCTAATAAGAGCACATCTTACCTTGTCTTCTCTTGTTGAATAAAATGTTTGCATATTCCAGCTTAGTCCATTGCACTCTTGCACTATTATTATTTTCATATCGTTCGGTCGTGGAAGTGAAAGGCAATAGTGACGATATTCGATGAACTAGCCGTGGCAGAGAGAAACTGGTATGAACTCGACTTGTTCTGTTTGTGTAAATATGTTTAACCTAGTATCCATGATTCAGCCCATTATGATTAAACATGTTTGCAATGATAATTAGAGATTATAGTTTCTCATACCATGCATAAGTAGCTGGGAGTTGATAATGATTTATCTTGGATATCAACATAGTGTTAAAATGATTGTGATGTAGTATGATGATATGGTATCCTGCTCTGAATGTTCGAGTGGCTTGACTTGGCACATGTTCATGCATGTAGTTGAATCAAAACCAACATAGCCTCTATGATATTTATGTCCATGGTGTTCATATCCTACTCATGCTAGTGTCCAATGTTACTTATGCATAATGCATGGTTATGACCGTTGTTGCTCTCTAGCTGGCCGCTTCTCAACCTAATTGCTAGCCTTCACCTGTACTAAGTGGGAACTCTGCTTGTACATCAAAAACCTTGAAACCAAAGTTATTCCAGATGAGTCCACCATATCTACCCATATACGGTATTACCCTGCCGTCCTAAGTAAATTTGCATGTGCCACCTCTAAAAACTTCTAAAAATTATCCTTTTTGTGTGCCTGGATCGTTCATGGAACGACAGGAGGTGGTCGGTATCTTCCATGCTAAGCGGGTTATTCTCAGGTCGAGTGTTTATTCACTCGCCATCGCACGAGAAAAGGGCGGTATTAGGGATGCCCAGTCCCAAACTGCAAACTTGAAAAAGAGTTAATCTCTCAAATAATCAAACAAAAACTCCCAATGGAGTCAAAACCTTTACTATTATCGCTTGGAACAACCACTAGCGTGCTTAGCATGGAAGATGTTAATAATTGATGGTCGTGAAGTAAATGAGAAGGGTGCATGTCCCAAAATATCATTTATCTCTGTTTTAAAAACTTGAGCTCTTGCACCTCTGCAAATCACTGCTTCCCTCTGCGAAGGGACTGTCTATTTACTTTTATGTCGTGTCATCACCTTCTAAAATAAGCGCCGGAAACTGAGAGAGCACAGCTGTCATGATTTATGCATTGTGTGTAGCTAATGTTGGGTGCATCATGACTGGATCTTTTCTACCATGAATTACAATGTTAGTCGCTGCTTGAACTTTGGAGGTGCTCTGCATTTATGTTTTGCGGTCTCAGGAAGGGCTAGCGAGATACCACTATTGCCATATTATATCATGGCTGTTTTGACAACGTGTTGCCGTTTGAGATATTTTATTATTGCTCGCTAGCTGATTATGTCATTGATATGAGTTAATATAATCTTTAAGAGTTATTGTCGACATGGTTAGTTATAATGATTGGCTGAAAACCTGGGTGCTGTTTAAGCTTATTTATGCAAACAAGAGCAACAGAGTTTGTAAATGTTTTTCTTTTTCACTTTTAGTTTATCAACTGAATTGCTTGAGGACAAGAAAAGGTTTAAGCTTGGGGGAGTTGATACGTCTCCAACGTATCTACTTTTCCTCACGCTTTTCCTCTTGTTTTGGACTCTAATTTGCATGATTTGAATGAAACTAGCCCCGGACTGACACTGTTTTTAGCAGAACTACCATGGTGTTATTTTTGTGCAGAAATAAAAGTTCTCGGAATGGAACGAAACTTTGCGAGGAATTTTTATATAATATATAAGAATTTCTAGAGCCAAGACCTACCGGAGAGGGGCCCCTGGGTGGGCACAACCCACCAGGGCGTCCCCCTCTCCTGGCGCGCCCAGGTGGGTTGTCCCCACCTGGTGGCCCCGCAGACCCTAAAACCGACGCTATAAAATCCTATTTTTCCAGAAAAAATTAGGGAGAAAGAATTACCGCGATCCACGAGACAGAGCCGCCGTCACCTCCTTTTCTTCATCAGGAGGCCAGATCTTGAGTCCGTTTGGGGCTCCGGAGAGGGGGATCTTTGTTCTTTGTCATAACCAACCCTTCTCCATCGCCAATTCCATGATGCTCCCCACCGGGAGTGAGTAACTCCTTCGTAGGCTCGCTGGTCGGTGAGGAGTTGGATGAGATTCATCATGTAATCGAGTTAGTTTTGTTAGGGCTTGATCCCTAGTAATCACTATGTTTTTATTTTGATGTTGATATGACTTTGCTATGGTTAATGCTTGTCACTTTGGGCCCAGGTGCCATGAACTCAGATCTGAACCATTTATGTTATCATCATTATATCCATGTTTTAGATCCGATCTTGCAAGTTATAGTCACCTACTATGTGTTATGATCCGGCAACCCCGGAGTGACAATAGTCGGGCCCACTCCCGGTGATGACCGTAGTATGAGGAGTTCATGTATTCATTATGTGTTAATGCTTTGTTCCGGTTCTCTATTAAAAGGAGGCCTTAATATCCCTTAGTTTCCAATATGGACCCCGCTACCACGGGAGGGTAGGACAAAAGATGTCATGCAAGTTCTTTTAATAAAGCACGTACGACTATTTACCGAATACATGCCTACATTATATCGATGAACTGGAGCTAGTGCCGTATCCCCTAGGTTATAACTGTCTCATGATGAATATCATCCAACGAGTCACCGATCCAATGCCTACGAATTTATCTTATATTGTTTCTGCTAAGTTACTACTGCCATCATCACTGTTACACATGCTACAAAACTACTGCTATCACTGTTACTGTTACCATTGTTGCTGTCACTACTATCAAAACTATCATATTACTTTGCTACTGATTACTTGCTGCAGATAATTAATCTCCAGGTGTGGTTGAATTGACAACTCAGCTGCTAATACCTTCAAATATTCTTTGGCTCCCCTTGTGTCGAATCTATAAATTTGGGTTGAATACTCTACCCTCGAAAACTGTTGCGATCCCCTTTACTTGTGGGTTATTAGCACGCCCTACCCCCTGGGCGTGCCCTCCCCCCTTGTGGCCACCTCGTGGCTCCTCCGACTTGATCTCCAAGTCTCTGGGGTGTCTTCTGGTCCAAGGAAAATCATCGCGAAGGTTTTATTCCGTTTGGACTCCGTTTGGTCTTCCTTTTCTACGAAACTCAAAAACAAGGAAAAAACAGAAACTGGCACTAAGCTCTAGGTTAATAGGTTAGTACCAAAAATAATATAAAATAGCATATTAATGCAGATAAAACATCCAAATCAGATAATATAATAGCATGGAACAATAAAAAAATATAGATACGTTGGAGACGTATCATGGCATCACATCCCCTATCAATTACCTCACTCACTAAGTGTTGTGGCTCACTCACGCCCTCTTGGATGCTCTCACTTGTATGGTTGGTGGAGTCACTCAAATGGCTCTCAACCTCACATAGGATGTGTGGCATGCTCTCAAGTGTGGGGCTAGTGGTGATCACACTCATCCTCTCATAGGGAATGCACTTAATGTCACATATGGTGGAGTCACTCATGTCACTCATGGGGTGGTGGCTCTCCTCACATGGCAATTGGGGCATCTCGCCATATGTGGGTGTCGGAGATATGTAGGTGCAAATGTCTCCATGCTCAACTCCTATTGCCGCCTTGGTTGAAGGGATAGTCCCAGGCTCAACCTCCTCATCCATAACGCCTCCGAAGATGAATGCCGTAGGAAGTGGCAAAACATCACTCTCCTCCGAGACCAAAGAGAGGGTTTCATGTGCGGTCTCGTAGCTTGACTCGGAGTATGAGTCCAATATGGGTGCCGTCTTCATGTTGTTGAAGAGGTTCGTGCTCGTCGCTATGGTCGAAGGGGATGGCCCTAGCTCAACCTTCTTGT
Source organism: Triticum aestivum (assembly GCF_018294505.1). Taxonomy (NCBI): domain Eukaryota; kingdom Viridiplantae; phylum Streptophyta; class Magnoliopsida; order Poales; family Poaceae; genus Triticum; species Triticum aestivum. The sequence continues at coordinate 287,109,748 of NC_057796.1, forward strand.
CACCGTCTTGTTGGTGGAGGCCCATATGATGTGGCACCTCGTAGCTCGTCTCCGTGACCGAAGGGAATTTCATGCTCGGCCATCTTCCTTGAGGGGCTTCCGAAGATGGATGTGTCGCCCTCGCTTGTAGGTGGTCGCCTTGGACTTGATGAAGTCGATGTAGGCGTACTCGTGGGAAGTAGGCGAAGATGACGTATGTCCAAAGGCGAAGATGCCTTGATAGCACTTGGCGAAGATGCCGAAGTGGTGGTGGTAGCCGTAGCTTCCTCTTGGTGGTGCTTGTCTCGCGGTCTTCTCTTGTGCTCATGAAGTTTGGCCGTAGCTTGATGTAGGGCTTGTTGGGACTTGTAAGTTTGTGCGTGTGGAGCATCTTCATGTTGATGGTGTCGTTGTCGTGCTTGAGCTCGCAGTACATGTCTTTCGTTGTCGTCGTGCACATGATGCTTGGAGGTGACTTGCTCAAAGCACAAGTGCTCCCTGGGTGATTTTGGTAATTAATGTCAACATATCTTTTGTTGGACTAATACTTTTATCTAGTATATTTCAGATGAGTTCAAAAGTGGAGTGGCGTGGACAAGAGGATGTGGAACCCCTTCAAGATGCGAAGGAAAGGAGATTGGCAGAATCTCAAAAGCTCAAGACTCTGCATTTCCATTTTAGTGATCCAAGATCACATTGAGTCCATAGGAAAAGCCAATACTACTAAAAGGGGATGAGGTGTTGCTTAATGGCTTGCTTGCTCAAGGTGCTTAGTGACATGCTCCAAAGCCCTCAACCACTTTCTCATATGCACATATGTCCCAAACCAAAAGTCAAACTCGGCCCCACCGAAATTATCTATCCGGCGCCACCAAGTTCACTTGACATAGCCACTGCTAGAAACCCTAGTCAATTCGGTCCCACCGATGGGATCCCGGTCTCACCGAGATGGGCTTGCAAACTCTCTGGTTCCTGTTGCAATAATTTCGGTCTCACCGAGATATGTAATCGGTCTCACTGAGTTTGTTTGACCAACTCTCTGGTTAGCTTATTACCAAAATCGGTCCCACCGAGTTTGTGTAATCGGTCAAACCGAGATGAGGTTTTACCCTAACCCTAGCACATCGGTCTCACCGAGTTGATCATATCGGTCCCACCGAAAAGCCTAACGGTCACATTTTGAACTAAATCGGTCTGACCGAGTTTCATGATTCGGTCCCACCGAGTTTGGTGAATTGTGTTTAACGGTTAGATTTTGTGTGGAGGCTATATATATACCCCTCCACCCACTCTTCGTTTGTGGAGAAATCCATCAGAACGTGCCTACACTTCCAGCATACATTTTCTGAGAGAGAAACACCTACTCATGTGTTGAGACCAAGATATTCCATTCCAACCACAAGAATCTTGATCTCTAGCCTTCCTCAAGTTGCTTTTCACTCATATCTTCTTTCCAGCAAATCCAAATCCATGAGAGAGAGTTGAGTGTTGGGGAGACTATCATTTGAAGCACAAGAGCACGGTGTTCATCATCAACACACGATCTATTACCTTTTTAAGAGTGGTGTCTCCTAGGTTGATTAAGTGTCACTTGGGAGCCTCCGTCAAGATTGTGGAGTTGAACCAAGGATTTTGTACGGGCAAGGAGATCGCCTACTTCGTGAAGATCTACCCTAGTGAGGCAAGTCCTTCGTGGGCGATGGACATGATGGGATACACAAGGTTGCTTCTTTGTGGACCCTTCATGGGTGGAGCCCTCCGTGGACTCGCGCAACTGTTACCCTCCGTTGGTTGAACTCTCCATCAACGTGGATGTACGATAGCACCACCTATCGGAACCACGCAAAAAATCTCCGTGTCTCCAATTGCGTTTGCACACTCCAATCCCATCTCTTTACATTCTAGCAACTTGCATGCTTGACTTTCCGCTGCTCATATACTCTTTCCATGCTTGCTTGAAATGTATTGTGAATGTTTAAACTTGTGCTAAAACTCCACCTCAACTTGAAGAAAATAAAAAACTGCTACTTTTCTTTGCTAAGAGTTTATTCACCCCCCTCTAGACACCTCTTCTCGATCCTTTCAATTGGTATCAGAGCATTGGTCTCCATTGCTTTGGTTTAATCACCATTGGAGGAAGATGGATGAGTCTATGTTGGGGATTCTTAGACATAGAGTGCCTATACTTGATGGAGAGTTCTTTAATGAGTGGAAAAATAAGATGCTTGTGATTTTCAATGAATATCATTTGAACAAGTACATTACTAGCCCTTGTGCACCTCATGTTGATCCTTTGCATCCTACCCCTGATGAGTCTATTGACATGATCCGCAACCTTAGAACTGTTAATCTTATCACTAGAGGTTTGCCTAGAAACTTGATTGGTTGCGTGCCTACTCTTGATTGTGCCTACGCTATATGGAGATTTCTTGAGGAACGATTTCCAAATTATTCCTTGCAAAACTTAGATGAAATTCTTCATAAGTCTATTGCCCTGAGTAAGATGAATTCCAATGATCCTAAGTTTGGTGATTGTCTATCTGAGCTTATAATCTTACGCGTGCCAAAGGAGATGTTGGAATCATTAGTAACATCATCTCCGAAGCCATTAGAATTCATAAAGATGACTATTGTGATGATCATTTATCTAATGAATCACTCTCTCTAGGAATTGATTCATCACAAGACGATGTTAAACATGGATACTATGATAAGGATGATGATAGTGACTTTGATGTCGATGAGTCTATGAGACACTTTGGTCTTATGGCCAATCTTCGCGGCTACATGGCTGGAGGAAAGGAATGGGCCCTTGATAGTGGATGTACTGATCATATGACCGGAGACAAGGATATGTTTTGTGAGCTTGCTGAAAATGACGGCCCTCGAAAGTATGTCACTTTTGGTGATAACTCAAAGGGTAAGGTGGTTGGCCTTGGTAAGGTGGCCATCTCTCATGATAGCTCGATACAAAATGTTATGCTCATTGAATCTCTTGGCTATAATTTACTTTCCGTATCTAGACTTGCCGACTTTGGTTTCAATGTCCTATTTACTGAAGTAGATTGCCAAGTGTTTTGTAGAGATAATCATAATATGGTCTTTACCGGTATACGTAGAGGTGATCTTTACATTGTTGATTTCACTAAAAAGGCTCAACCTAGAACTTGCTTTATTGCTAAATCATCTAAAGGTTGCTTGTGACATAGAAGGCTAGGTCATGTGGGCATGCGAAATCTTGATAAGCTTATTAAAGGCAATCATATCCTTGGAGTAAAAAATGTTATTTTTGACAAGGATAGATTGTGCAGTGCTTGTCAAGCAGGAAAACAAGTTGGAGGAAGCCACCCCGTGAAGAACATCATGACCACGAGAAGACCACTCGAGCTACTTCATATGGATCTCTTTGGTCCCAATGCCTACAAGATTCTCGGTGGAAACTCAATTGGTTTAGTCATAGTCAATGATTTCTCAAGATTTACGTGGGTGTTCTTTCTTGATGATAAATCGCAGGTCCAAAAGATCTTCAAGAACTTCGCTAGGAAGGCCCAAAATCAATTTGAAGTGAAGATCAAGAAGGTTCGCAGCGACAACGAAACAGAGTTCAAGAATGCAAATGTGGATACCTTTCTTGACGAAGAAGGGAATTCACACAAGTTCTCGGCTACGTACACACCTCAACAAATGGAGTTGTTGAGAGGAAGAACCGGACTCTTATTGAGATGGCGAGAATGATGCTTGATGAGTATAAGACTCCAAAACACTTTTGGGCAGAAGCGGTTGAGACAGCTTGTCATGCAACAAATCGCTTGTATCTTCACAATCTACTCGGCAAGACGGCATACGAGCTTCTCACTGGTAACAAACCCCTAAGTTGGATACTTTCGAGTATTCGGCTCAAAGTGCTATATTCTAGATAAGCATCATCGTTCTAAATTTGCTCCTATATCTCATGAGGGTTTCCTACTTGGTTATGGCTCAAACTCTCACACTTACCGTGTCTACAACAATTTCACCTGAAAGGTTGAAGAGACAGTAGATGTGAAGTTTGATGAATCTAACGGCTTGCAAGTAGAGCAATTGCCAATTGATGTAGGAGACAAAGGCCCTTCGGAAGCAATCCAAGACTTGTCTATTGGCAAGATCCGTCCAACGGAGGTGAAGGAGAGTACCTCGTCCGTCCAAGTGGAAGCTTCAACCTCATGACAAGGTGAACCAAGAATTGACGCAGAAGCATCCACGAGTGGGACACACCAAGATGAAGAAAACGAGGAAGTACACCAAGATGAACCTCATCAACCTCCTTCCCCACTACGACGAGAGAACGACAACGTCAACAATGAAGAAGGCCAAGAAGAAGGACAAGATGATGAAGAAGATGTTCCACCCCAACCCAAGCAAAAGCTCTCACGAGTTTGAGCAAGAGTCACAAGAGACCATCCCGTCGAGCAAATCTTCAATGATATCCAAACCGGGAGAATCACTCGCTCTAAAACTCGTTTGGCTAATTTTTGTGAACACTATTCATTCATCTCTAGCATTGAACCTATGAAGGTTGAAGAAGCATTGGAAGATTCGGATTGGATAAATGCCATGCATGAAGAGCTACACAACTTTGAGAGAAACCAAGTGTGGACATTGGTCGAGTATCCCGACAACAACCACAACATCATCGGTACCAAATGGGTGTTTCGCAACAAGAAAGACGAAGATGGACAAGTTGTTCGCAACAAAGCACGTCTCGTCGCCCAAGGCTACACTCAAGTCGAAGGTATGGACTATGGTGAGATATATTCCCCCGTTGCTAGACTTGAGTCCATCCGCATATAACTTGCTTATGCTAATCACCATGATATTACCTTGTACCAAATGGACATTAAAAGTGCTTTTCTAAATGGTGAAATTGAGGAGGAAGTTTATGTTAAACAACCTCCCGGCTTTGTCAATCCTAAGAAACCTGACCATGATTACAAACTTCACAAAGCTCTTTGTGGTCTAAAACAAGCTCCTAGAGCGTGGTATAAATGCTTGACTAAGTTTCTTATTGAAAAAGGCTCTGAGATTGGAAATATAGATTCTACCATTTTTACTAAAAGGGTTAATGGTGAATTATTTGTGTGCCAAATTTATGTTGATGATATCATATTTGGTTCGACTAACCTCATTTTAGTGAAAAGTTTGGGAAGCTAATGTCGAAGAAGTTTGAGATGTCTATGATGAGTGAACTCAAGTTCTTTCTTGGTTTACTAATCAAGCAAACTAAGGAAGGCACCTTTGTTTCTGAAACAAAGTACACCAAGGACTTATTCAAGAAGTTCAACATGCAAGAAAGAAAAGGTGTGAAAACACCCATGCTACTAGTGGACATCTTGACTTGACCAAGGATGGCAAATCGGTTGACCAAAAGGTTTACCATTCTATGATTGGTTCATTGTTATATCTATGTGCCTCCCGTCCCGATATTATGCTAAGTGTGTGCATGTGAGCACGATATCAAGCGACCCCCAAAGAATGTCATCTTAAGGCTGTGAAAAGGATAGTGAGACACTTAATTCACACACCAAATTTTGGCATTTGGTATCCTAAGAGGTCTTCTTTTGATCTTGTTGGCTACTCCGACTCGGACTATGCCGGTGACAAGGTTGATAGAAAGTCCACTTTGGGTACTTGCCAATTTCTTGGTAGATCTCTTGTGTCTTGGTCCTCTAAGAAACAAAACTCGGTACCCTTATCCACCGCCGAAGCGGAATACATTGCCGCCAGTTCATGTTGTGCTCAATTACTTTGGATGACCCAAACTCTTAAAGATTATGGGATCAATGTGAAACATGTTCCATTGCTTTGTGACAATGAAAGTGCTATTAATATTGCTCACAATCCAGTGCAACATTCTCGAACCAAGCACATTGAAGTTCATCATCATTTCATTCGAGATCATGTTGCTAAAGGGGACATTGATCTTAAGCACGTTCATACCGATAAGCAATTGGCCGATATATTCACCAAACCACTTGATGAGAAAGTATTTTGCCGTTTGAGAAGTGAATTGAACATCATTGATGCCTCAAACATGGAGTAGAAACTCCATTTGGATACATGCAAGGCATGAGCCTTTGACTAATCCTTGATATTTCTCTTATGATGATGATCATATGTCTTGGATATATTTGCACCCTTGCATGCTATCTAACCCTTGTAGGTACTTGGATGAATCGAAATCTATGAGATTGCAACTTACTCACATCTTGAGCAATCTCTACATCACCAAGTCTCTACAATATGGTGGTTGAAGACAAGGAAGCATGAAACCTTTCAACATATCCTTTGACAAATTCTATATATCAAACTTCATTTGGTATCAAATTTCATGATTGTCAATTTGGATACACAAGTGCTCTTCCTGGCAAGACTAACCCATGTAGGTAGATGAACTCAAACTACAAGTGGTGCTCCCAATCATTGATGCGCTACATCAACCTTGAGCATCCTACACAAGTTCAACTACATGATCAAGTTCAACACCACCACCCAAGGTATGTTATTCCATCTTAGAGAAGCTTTACCCCAAGTCATGGGTCAAAGTAGCTCAACAAGATGTGAATACATCAAAGTGCTTAAACGAAAAATGGTAACCCCATTTTGAGCTTAAACAATGAGTATGACCTACGATCAAGTGTTCTCACTTGACTCCTCAGTCAATATAATCTAACATAGGTGAATTTGTCGCCAACAAATTCTAGATGAAGTTCTCTAGTGTTTTTCTGTGCTCTTGCATATTTGTTCCCCTTCTTAAATTAAAAAAACTTCATCTAGATCCCTTTATTTTTCTCTGTTCTGTTCTGCATTTCCTGCATCCAATTCGTTGCAAATCCTTCAGTTAATTCCTTGCAAACCTTTGTGAGATATTATTTACCTAGTGAGCCGAGATGACAATTGTTCTCTCTCTGCGTTGAACTCGGACACACCGGTTTGTCTCTTTCGGTCAAACCGAACCATTTATGTGCCACCGAAGAAAATGCCTCGGTGTTACCGATTTCAACGCTAAGGAGACAATTTGCCATTTGCATCCTGCATACTTGTTCCAGCTCCACTCGATGCACTACAAAAAAAAGACACATCCATGACATTTTGGGCCGAACAATTTTTTTTTCTGTCAAGACACTTCTATGATGATAATTGTGACAAAACCCGGTATCATCATAGATGTGGTGGGCTCCTACTTCTATGACAAAAAATCATGACAGAAAATGGGCTTTTCATCCTGGGCGGGCCGGAGACGCAGCTGCATGACATTCTTTGGGCCGTCCATGATGGAAAAAACCATGGTTGAAGCGAGGGCGAGGAAAATATCGGGGTGTTCCCGGTTACGGTGGGTGGTCGGGGCCGAGCGATGCACGGAGGTTTGCGCATTTCTCTCATACACGCACGCACGTGGGTGCGAGGCGTTGGGCTCTAACTGAACCCAAGCGAGGCGTTCGCCTAATGAACCCGAGCGATTGCACTGTAGGCTACGCGTTACTAAACCCAAGCGATCGATCAATGGCTGTGAACTGAACCTGATCGAGTGATTCCTTCGCTACTGCTGCTAACTGAAGCCGATCGATGCTGCCTCTGGATGAACGGTGAGCGTTGGTGGGGGTTTGGATAAACAGTTCCCGGTGGGGGTGGATGAACAGGACCCCATGGTGTTGCCTCTGGATGAACAGGACCCCGATCGATCGAGCCGGTTGGGGCTGGATGAACAGGACCCTGTGGAGGGCTGGATGAATAGGACGACCCTGTGGAGGGCTGGATGAACAGTACCCGTGGAGGGGTGGTTGAACAGGAGCCCGTGGAGAGGGCTGGTTGAACAGTAGCCGGTGGAGTAGCACGCGGTGGAGGCTGGATGAACAGCAGCCCGTGGATGAACAGTCGCAGGTGGAGGCTGGAGGAGGTCGACGGTGGATGAACAGTAGCCCGTGGAGGCTGGAGGGGGTCGACGGTGGAGATGAACAGTATCCCGTTGAGTCCCGTTTTGCGGTACGCCACACCCCTCCCGATGAACAGGACCCCCGTTTCGACCATAGCGCTCCAACACAAGTCCGTTTCCTCCATTTTGCGGTACGCCACACCCCTCCGGATCAACAGGACCCCGTTTCGATCGTAGGAGGTCCAACACAAGTCCGTTTCCTCCGTTTTGCGGTATGCCAGACCCCTCCCGATGAACAGGATCCTGTTTCGAACGTGGCCGGTCGAACACAAGGCCGTTTCCTCCATTCTGCGGTACGCCAGGCCTCATTTCCATCGGCTGTTCCGTCCAAGCCCTCCCGATGAACACGACGACGCATTCCGTTCTAACCCAGCCGGTTGGCTCCCCATGAACACGACGATCATGCTATTTCTCCGTTCCGACCCAGCCATGTACACGAGCCCTGGCCGTACGTATGCATGAGTAGGCGTTCGAGACCCCGCCCGTATGTACGTACGTGGCCGTATTTTCTTTCTTGCACACTGGCCGCTGTACGTACGTGTACATGCTACATGTGCGCCTCTACTACGACACGTGCACGCCTCTACATCGACCAGTATGTATGTACACTTTCGTGACCAGAATGACAACGCTACGTACGCTTCGACCAGGTGGGTCCCGACTGTCAGGAACTTCCTTCCGTGCGAAGATGTAGCTAGTGGGTCCCATCAGTCAGGGGGCGAATCGTTTTTTCTTGCCCGGACGCACTTCCTTGCGTGCGAAGATGTAGCTGGTGGGTCCCAGCAGTCAGGGGGGAAACGTTTTTTCATGAAATACGGTGGCCCGTCCGGTGGATCCCTGCTATCAGGTGGAGGAATAATTATTTTGCGCGTAATAAGGAGGCACTTCCTTGCGGCCGCCGTGGACCCAACTATCAGCCTCTCCATGTACAGTGCTCTTCCGATGGAAGTCGTTCCTTGACCACGTTGACCACGCCGCGCCGAGAGCACCAGGGCGGTGGACGACGGCGAGGCCTAGGAAGGGGACGATGCAGAGCCGGGGAAGACGCGGCAGTGGAAGCCCGCGCAGGGAGGAGTACGAGGGTTCACTGGTTCGACTGCGGTGTGAGGTTGCCGTCGCCGTAGGGCCTGTCCAGCGGTGGGAATAGTAGGGGCGGTGAGGCCTCCGCGGCAGCACAGCCGGCCACGGGAGGCAGGAGCATGCGGCACGACCGGCGCTGCTTTGGGCGGCTGGAGCAAGAAGACCAGAGGTTGAAGAAGCACTACGGTCGTTGGATGGACATCGTATGGTCACTGGAGCTAGAATCGTTCATATTGACTAAGTTGACAAAGCACTTCGTCCCCGTCAACTTAGTAGGCCCACAAGTTAGCCTCCACCAAGGTGGGTCCCAACTAGCATGGGGAGTATTCATTTTTTTGTGCGTAATAAGGAGGCACTTCCGATGGGTCTGAGCTGACAGCGGGGGGAACGTTTTTTCGCGAAATAAGGTGGCCCGTCCGGTGGGTCCCAGCAGTCAGGGGGGAAACATTTTTTTCGCCAAATACGGTGGCCCATCCGGTGGGTCCCTGCTGTTAGGTGGATGAATAATTATTTTCCGTGTAATAAGGAGGCACTTCCTTGCGGCTGCCGTGGACCCAGCTGTCAGCCTCTCCACATATAGTATTCTTTCGATGGAAGTCGGTCGTTGACCACATTGACCACGCCGCGCCGAGAGCACCACGGCGGTGGACGATGGCGAGGCCTAGGAAGGGGACGACGCGGAGTCGGGTGTCAGAGCCCTAGAAATGCTTGTAGTTAGTTGCATCTGTGAGACTCCATGCATCATGTTTAAATTCAACTTGAATTTGAAATGGGGGTGATCCAAACCCTAGCACCAATTAAATCAAACAGGTTCAAGTAAAATTTATTTCAGTGAACTCAAAATGCCCTTTAAAAATGTTCATCATTTCTGGATTAAGGTGGAAGCATCTACCAAAAATGGTTCACATTTTTGCAGGACATATTTGGGCTTTGAATTAATTCATTCTTTATTGGAATTGGAGCAAATATATTCTATAAATATATTTCTATTGCTCCAATAATTCTGGAAAATTGTGAGGGGCTTTGGAATAATTCATTTAGTCCCTACAAATTTATCAGAAGAAAATAAATTGATTTATTATTTTTACTAAATCAAAAACAAATTACAGAAATAGAAAAGAAAACAAAGTAGAGAAAGAGAGCTCACCTGGCAGCCCAACCTACCTGGGCCAACTAACCTGGCGGCCTGGCATTGCGCGCCCCATCTGGCCCAAGTGCCAGTCGTCCCTGACCTTGAGCTAGTCGGACGAGAGGCGCGTGCTCGCCGCACGCTGGCACACGCAGGGCCACGTCCTGCTTGCCGCCTTCTCCCCCACGCGCCCAGATGGCGCCACGCACCTCCCTGCCTCACTCTCTCACTCTCCCTCGCTCTCACCCCCTTCCCTGGATCTCTCTCTCTCACGCATACCCGAACGCGCCGTCGCCACCGATTGCTCTTGCTGCGTCTACCGCCACCCCCTCGCCTCTCCGACACGCCCCCGAGCTCCGCCATGCCTCCCTCATCCTCTCCGTCGGCTCACGCGACCGGAAGAGCCCCGACGCGTCGTCCTCGACCTCATCTTCTTCCTCGGCCACAGGAGATTGCCGTCGGGATTCTGACGCCGTCAAGCCTTCCCCGAGCCCGCTGAACCTCTCTCCGTCCTCCCTGTGAGCTGCTGAGTCCTCCCCCTCTCTTTCCTTTGCTGTTCATGCGTCCTAGCTAGCTCCACCACTGAGCCCGAGGGCCCATCACCGCCGGCCATGTCACCGCCGTGGCTACGGCTGCTGAAGCTCACAGCCGAGCACACCACTGTGCTCAGTGCCTCTCCGCGAGCCCGCAGCACGCCTCAGCTCGCCTTACCGTGCCCCCTAGTGGTCGCTCGCGTCTCACCCGAGCTCCGGCCGCCGCCGAGGTCGACGCCGCGCTCGATTACAGCCACCCCAACCGCTAACTCCGGTCCCGTCGAATGCGGAAGAGCGCCAGCTACGCGTAGAGCCTCTCCACCGCTCGTTTGGTCGTCGGAGCAAGAAAGCCGAAGATCTCCGCCGCGTCCTGGTCGCCGCCGGCGTAGTTCCGGTGACGTTGACGTGTCGTCAGTAGATTAGGTTAATCACATGGTTAGCAGACACCTGTGCCACTGAAGAACCGGTCCCACACAGCTAATTAGACCCTGCTAATTTCTGTTTAAGTTTATTTAATCACAGTGGCCCCACGCGTTAGCGTTGACCTCGCTGACGTGGCCCTTGACCGGCCCCACATGTCTGTGAGCCTAGCCGTCACTGTGAGACTGACCAGTGGGACCCACTAGTCAGGTATGACCTGGACCTGGCGTGTTGACCTGCTGATGTCACACTGATGTCATGCCGATGCAATAAGCTGTTTTTTGGATTTAATTTAATTCAGGAAATTTCAGAAATTTGCCTAAACTTCTAAAAATCATAGAAAATAATCTGTAACTCCAAATGAAACAATTTATATATGAAAAATGATCAGAAAAATCCAATCTTCCCATCTGTACCATTTTCATGCATGTTTGAACAACCTAAGGTTTTTGTATATGACAATTTGCATAATTGGCATTTAAATAATCACATATGGAGTTTGAATTTGAACCTTTGGTTCAAACCATCTTCATTTAATATGGTTGCTAGTTGCATTAGCTCAATCAACATCATATTGCCATGTCACCTTCATGCATCATATTGTTGCATTGCATTGATTGTGTTCCCTCTTGTTTGCCGGTATTTGTCCCCTCTCAGTAGACGTTGTTCCGGCGATGAGTTCGATGACACCGATGAAGATCTATACTATCTTCAGAAGTGCCAGGCAAGCAAAACCCCCTTGTTCATTCTGATACAATCCCACTCTCTCTCGCTCCTGCTCTCTTTTACTGCATTAGGACAACAACGATTCAACTGTTACATGCTGCGGTAGTTGAACCCCTCTCCTCTGCATGACCTGTCATTGCCACAGTAAATAGATGAAACCCACTAGCATGAGTAGGAATTGTTTGAGCCCTGATGTGCCTACTCATTCATGCTTGTTGTCATGCCTGCTACAGCTTAGAGTTGAGTCAGGTCTGATTCATCGGGAATGAATTGGAATGTGGTGAACATGTCCTACTGTTGAGAGCTAAGTGTGTGAACACGATTTGGTAAAGGTAGTGGTGAGAGGCCATGTAGGAGTACATGGTGGGTTGTGTCATTGCAGCCGTCCTCAAGAACTGAGTTATGTGTTTGTGATCCATGAACAGTTACTACCACACATTGGAATGCTTAAGTGCCCCTCTCGACTTTAATTGCCTTGATCTCTGTCTAGGAGTTGCAACTAGTTTTTGGTGTTTGTAGGATATGTGTTGGGGGCCGTGCGTAGCGCTGACCGTAGGGGTGGGCTATGATGCGGTAGAGACATGAGGCACGGTGTACCGAGACGCCCGTTTGGTGCCCCGGGAACCCTGCTCTCATCGTTTGGGGCCGTGAGCGACACCCCAGCCGGATCTCCTTGCGGATGGAACCCGAATAGGCGATAAACCTGGACTACAGACTTGTGTTGTTAGTCAGGTCGTGGCCGACTCCCTCGCGAGGCTTCCGCTTGAAGGTTGCCAAGATACGCGACGTGTACATGGTGGTAAGTGGCGAGAGAGTGTGTGAAGAAGTACACCCCTATAGGGTTATAAATGATCTATTCGAATAGCCGCGTCCGCGGTAAAGGGCCTCTGGGTTGCTTATACAGTTCATAGACAAGTGAAAGTGGATACTCTACAATGCGCAAGATAAGCATGAGTGCTATGGATGGCGTTCTCGTAGGGAGACGGGAGCGGATCCATAGTGGTGTATTGATTGGTGAATATGTGGACTCGTGTGCGCCACCTCAAAAGAGTTACTTGCAGTCGTAGTATAGGATAGCCACTGAGTCAAAGTTGGCTTGTTGCAGTTAAACTCCACCACCCCCTTTGTTGATACTGATGCATATGTAGATAGTTCTGATGTAAGTCTTGCTGGGTACATTTGTACTAACGTTTGCTTAATTTATGTTTTTGCAGAGAGACTTCAGTCTCGCTAGTAGTTCCGCGTGGACTTTGACGTTTAGCTTGTTACCTCAGCTACAATCTTGTGCCCTCGGCAGGGTCTTGTAGATAGTCAGGCTTCTCAGCCTTTTTCATTTGTAGTTGTCTGTACTCAAACAAGTTAAGCTTCCGCATGTGCTTATTGCTTGGATGACTTCAATGCTGGGTCATCAGACCCATTTTTTTTTAATATCTGGCTCTTCGGAGCCTAATGAATAAATACTTTGAGTTGTAGAGTTTTCTTTTGATGCCATGTTGTATTTGCACATATCGAGCATATTGTGTGTATGATTCGAAATGCTTGGTATGTGTGGGATCTGACAACCTAGTTGTCTATCCTTGGTAGCCTCTCTTTGTTGGCGTTCTGGGAACGGGGGTCCCCCAGACTTGCCTGCCAGTGACCCACGGCGTGGCTGTGCAAGCAGGCCTGAACGGCCAATCCTCATCGACAAGGCATTCAAGACCCTCGTGAGGGGCCAAGCCTCGCGGGGGGGGGGGGGGGGGGGACGACGCAAGACCTCCTCAGGAGCGGCCACGCTCGGCAGGCTCGCGAGGAGCGGAGATATCAAGGGGGGCAAACCTCATGAGGCTCTCGTGACATGAGCCATGACGACTGACACCAGGTGGGCGCCAGCGCGCGCGGCGTCCTTGTTTCCTCTTTGGTGCTAAGGAGGCAGGCGCAGGCGCGGAGTACCGAGGCATCAAGCAAAGGTTTCCATATCGGTGCAACAAGACCGATGACTAGCAGGACGGCAAGATGGAGGTCACCATGGAGCCCAAGACGGCGTCACCACCAGAGCCCTTTGCAAGCAAATACCACTTTTGTCAGGATAGCTTGTACTAGCTGTCCCCCTTCAAAATTGCCCGCCGTTGTTGGATCCCTTCCCGCTCAATATTTGGGGAGAGGACCAGGGCCTATATAAGTAGAACTAGCCACCACAATAGAGGGCAAGCAATCTGAACTCATTCAGAGGCACCTCACCCACACAAGTTCGTCGAGCACAAGAATACCTCAACCTCAGGAGGCTGTTCTTCCCCTTGTACTGTTCATCATCAGCCCAAGAGGCAATCCACCACCAACACACTGGAGTAGGGTATTACACCACAACGGTGGCCCGAATAAGTATAAATCTCGTGTCTTTCTGTGTTGTGAGTTCGTCGAGTTCGTCCGCGAGATCTTAGCAAGCTAGGGCGTAGATTGGTAGGAGGGAAAGAACTTCGCGCGCACCCCAGAGTTCGAACCTTAAGGGTTTTGCCGGAACCCGAAATCCGACATTTGGCGCGCGAGGTAGGGGTGCGCCATAGCTTCTCCTCTGTCGATCTGCGCTTCGCCCTCATGGCAGGCGCCCCGCCACCGGCTCCAACGGCCGGTGCTGATGACGGGGCCAGGGGGCTTCGAGCCCTAGCCCCCGCCCTTCGGCAGGTGCGATGGCCACCCAAGTTCAGGCCGGAGATGCGGCCGTGCTACGACGGCGCGGCGGACCCGTCAGCATTCCTGCTGGGATACGAGGAGGCCGTCCTCGAGGCCGGGGGCAACGACAAGGTCATGGCCAACTATCTTCCCATGGACCTCGCCGGTGAGCCACGCGCCTGGCTGCTCAACCTCCCTGGATCCACGGTGGCATCCTGGGGGGAACTCCGCGACCTCTTCACTGCTCGCTACGCGGTGCCGGCGCACCACGCAGTCACAGCCCTGCTGGGTGGCTCTCAAGCACCGCCTTCAGATCGCCACGTCAAGCCGTTCCTCCGCCAGGTTGGTGCCGCTTCCAAGCGCCCGGGGGCTCCGCCGGGTTGGGCTACGCTAGAGGCCGACCTCACCTTCGGCTCAGAAGACCACCCCAACTCTACCGCCGGCTCCGGCAAGCTCCCAATGCTCTGCACGCCCACCATCTGCAACGTGGCTGTTACCAAGACCCTCATCGACGGCGGTGTAGGCCTCAACTTGCTCTCCGTAGAGGCCTTCAGCCTTCTTCACGTGCCACTCGAGCGGCTCGGTCTCAGCAAGCCTTTCTCAGGAGTTGGTGGCGGCACTGCCCGCTCTCTGGGGCAGATCCGCCTCCCGGTCACCTTCAGCACACGCGACAACTACCGCACAGAGCTGGTCGACTTCGACATCGCCCGCATCGGCCTCCCGTACAACGCCATCCTCGGGTACCCAGCTCTCGCCCAGTTCATGGCGGCAACTCACCCGGCCTACAACCTCATGAAGATGCCTGGGAGCAAAGGCGTCCTCACCATCAAGGGGGACCCCAAGGAGGCCGTGACGGCACTCAAGCTCGCCCTCAAAACCGCTGCGGCGGCGCAGCCTGCCGACGCGGGCGCCTCCGAGCCCAAGGGAGCCATACCGACCAAGAAGAAGCAGTTGTTCACACAAGACAAGGTGGAAACCAAGCAGGTGCCGGTCAACGAGGACAGGCCCTCAGGAGCCACCTTTACCATAGGTGCCAGCCTCGACCCAGGTCAAGAGGAAGCATTGGTGAAGTTCCTGTGCGCAAACAAGGATATATTCGCGTGGGAGCCCAATCAGCTGGTGGGAGTCCCGAGAGAGGTGATTCAGCATCATTTAAGGGTATGCCCCAATGTACGCCCCGTGAAGCAGCGGGTGAGATGGCAGTCCACTGAGAAGTAGGCCTTCATCATCCAGGAGACCCGCAAGCTAGAGGCGGCGGGTGCCATTCGCGAGGTTCGGTATCCCGAATGGCTGGCGAACCCCGTCGTAGTGCCGAAGAAAGGCGGGAAGGAACGGATGTGTGTCGACTTCACCATCCTTAACAAAGCCTGCCCCCAAGATCCGTTCCCGCTCCCACGCATTGATCAGATCGTTGACTCCACCGCCGAGTGCGACCTACTGTGCTTCCTGGATGCGTTCTCAGGGTATCACCAGATCAAGATGGCGGTTGAAGATGTGGAGAAGACAGCCTTCCTGACCCCGTGTGGGGTGTACTGCTACACCTGCATGCCCTTCGGACTGCGCAACGCGGGTGCAACCTTTCAGCGCCTGATGCAAATCGCCTTGGGGCGGCAGCTCGGGAGAAACACAGAGGCCTACGTCAACGACATTGTGGTGAAGTCTCGGGAGGCGAGGACCCTGATTCAAGACCTAGAGGAGACCTTCGCGAGCTTGCGCCCAGTGAACTTGCGGCTCAACCCGGAGAAGTGCGTGTTCGGCGTCCCTTCCGGCAAGCTGCTGGGCTTCCTCGTGTCCCATAGAGGGATCGAGGCAAATCCAGAGAAGATCAAGGCCATCAAGGACATGAGCCCGCCACAGACCCTTAAGGAGATGCAGAAGTTGGCTGGTCAGGTAACTGCGTTGGGACGCTTCATCTCTAAGCTAGGGGAACGCGCCCTACTCTTCTTCAAGCTGATGATGAAGAAGGGCCCATTTGAGTGGATCCAGGAGGCCGACCGAGCTTTTCAAGACCTCGAGAGATACTTGACCAGCCCTCCGGTGATGGTAGCACCACGGCCCCTCGAGCCCCTAGTACTCTACCTTGCCGCTACCCCGTACTCCGCCAGCGCAGCACTGGTGGCAGTTCGGGAGGAGCACCAAGCCAAGGGCGCGCTGCGCCGAGCTACAGCTGAAGCAATGCGAGATCAGGAAGTCGCCACAAGAGCCGTGGCAGCGCCGGCGGAAGACCAAGCTCAGCAGGACGACGCCGTCAAAACTCCCGCAAACCATCATGCGCTAGGAGTCCCGTCACCTCAGGAAACATGTCAACTCCCGCAAGGTGCGAGCCCAGATAGCGCGCCAGCCCTCGTCGAGCACCCGGTGTATTTTGTCAGCACCGTGTTGTGAGATGCGAAGGCGCGATATCCCATGCCTCAGAAGCTCCTGCTCGCACTCTTGGTGGCCTCGGGCAAGTTGCAGCACTACTTCCAGGGGCACCCCATCAAGGTTGTCTCAGCCTACCCGTTGGAGAGGGTGCTTAGGAGCCCCAATTCTGCTGGAAGGGTCGCTGAGTGGAACATCGAGCTGCAAGCATTCCAGTTAGAGTTCAGCACTACCAGGGTCATCAAGGGAGCCGCGCTCGCTGATTTTGTGGCGGAATGGACTGACGTCCCAACCCTTGAAGTAGGCGAAGACCGGTCCACCTCGCCAGGAAGTGAGGCACCAGATGGCTAGGTCATGTACTTCGATGGCGCCTTCGCGCACCAAGGCGCAGGGGCTGGAGCAGTACTCATCTCGCCCACTCAGGATAAGCTCTACTACGCCGTGCAGCTCTGCTTTCAGCATGGCGAGAAGGTCTCCAACAACATCGCAGAATACGAAGGCCTCATAGCTGGTCTGAAGGCCGCGACAGCTCTGGGGGTGAAGCGCCTTACTGTTAAAGGCGACGCGCAGCTCCTCGTCAACTTCTCCAACAAGGTATACGAGCCGAAGGACGAGCATATGGAGGCATACCTCGCGGAGGTGCGCAAGATGGAGAAGTAGTTCTTGGGCCTGGAGCTGCAGCACGTGCCCCGGGGCACCAACAAGGAGGCCGATGACATCACCAAGAGAGCATCCAAGCGGTAGCCGCAAGAGCCCGGCGTCTTTGAGGAACGGCTCTTCAAGCCATCGGTGACACCACCACTTTCAAGCACGGCTCAGCCTCGGGAGGAGCTCCCACAGCCACCTGCCACAGGAACCCCGGCATGTGGCCCGACCTTAGGAGCTTGCTTGCTCCTGGCACTCGAGCCCCAGGAGGGATGTTGGACCAAGGAATTCAAGGAATATCTGATGCAAGCGGCGCTGTCGGAGAAGGAGGAAGATGTAGAGCATGTAGTTCGGCAAGCCACGGCGTATTGCATCCAGGACGGTGAGTTGTACAGGAAGCGGCCAAACAACGTCTCTCTGCGCTGCATTTCCAGAGACCAGGAGCAGGAGCTGTTAACTGACATACACGGTGGGGACTGCGGGCACCACTCGTCATCATGGACCCTCGTCGGCAAAGTATTCCGCAGTGGGTTCTACTAGCCCACTACGCTCAACAATGCAGCTAAGCTGGTGAAGTCCCGCGAAGCCTGCCAGTTTCACGCCAAGAAAATTCATCAGCCGGCTCAGGGCCTCCAGACCATTCCGCTCACGTGGCCGTTCGTGGTCTGGGGGCTGGACATCTTGGGCCCATTCCCTTGAGCGCCTGGGGGCTACCGCTACCTCTATGTCGCCATCGACAAGTTCACCAAGTGGGCGGAAGTGGAAGCCGTCCATACCATCCCAGCTGGCTCTGCTGTCAAGTTCATCAAGGGCCTCGTGAGCCGCTTCGGGGTCCCCAACCGCATCATCACAGATAACGGCTCGCAGTTCACTAGTAACCTCTTCAAAGCCTACTGTGCTAACCTTGGAACGCAGATTTGCTACGCTTCGGTGGCGCACCCCAGGAGCAATGGTCAGGCCGAACGCGCCAACGCGGAGGTCCTGAGGGGCCTCAAGACCAGGACCTTCAAGATGAAACTTGAGGCCTGTGGCAGGGGCTAGCACGACGAGCTCCAGTCCGTGCTTTGGTCCATCCGCACCACCGCCACCAAGCCAACGGGCGAAACCCCATTCTTCCTTGTCTACGGAGCTGAAGCGGTCCTTCCTCACGAGGTCAAGCATCGCTCCGCACGGGTCCTGGCGTTCGATGAAATGCAGCAGGACGCCACGCGGGGGATGTACCTCGTGCTGGGGGAGGAACATCGTCGTGAAGCTGCACTAAGGGCGGCAAGGTACCAGCAAGCGTTGCGGCGATACCACTGCGCAACATCCGCTCCAGGATGCTCGAGGCGGGCGACCTCATCCTGAGGCGGGTCCTGTCCAGGGAAGGGCTGCACAAGCTTTCACCCATGTGGGAGGGCCAGTTCAGGGTCGTCCATGTCTCCAGGCCTGGCGCCGCGCGCCTGGAGACGCAGGACGGGGTACCCATCCAGAACGCCTGGAACATCCAGCACCTCCGGAAGTTCTACCCATGAAGCAAGGCCCAGAGCCTGCGAAGAAAGGCCCAGAACCTGTGAAGAAGGCCCGGTGCCTGTGAAGAACCGCCGCCCGTGACACTCTCACATAATAATGAGTGGGGCTGTACACGCCCCGGAGTCTCAGGAGCGCCGGCCTCAGGCCCTTGGGCTCCCTCCCACGCCTAGTGGCAGCACTTAGCTCCGCGCTGGTGAGAAGACTTGAAGACTAGATTAGGTGCCGGACTCGGCTTTTCATTTGCTTTCCCTAGTTGGCTCGCTTTTCCTTAATCAAAGTTTGCTTTTGGTGTTTCTTGCTGATTCGATTCCCTCGCCTCTTACCACGTTTTCCGGCTCTAGTTCGCTCGTGTTCTCTCTATCACATACCTTGCGAGGGGGGCTAGGCAGGTGCCCTCGCGAGCGTTTTTCTTCTCTCTGCCTTCTCGCGAGCCACCCTCGTTCGAGCCCGAAAGCTGGCGCATCTCTCCTAATCCGTGCCCCACGGGTACCGCGATACAAACGCCGGGTCAAGGCTTGGGTGAGCGACAAATCTCCTGGCAAGCTCCCTAACGATTTTTTTTTGCAGTTCCTGAGCAATCGCAGACCACAAGGTCAAGATGGCACGAGGAAATAAACGCCTCGTAAGGAGGAGGGTACCCCAAATGCACCGGGCTATGTTATCTTTGCGCAAAATAGCCACACCGCACTGAAACAACAAGCGTGGCATAATGGTTAATAAGTTATGGTTCGATACACGCCCCTCCAGGCCCATGTTGGCTTCATTTCGGTGCAGGAAGGAAAAGGGGAACATAACAAAAGCGGCGCTCGCCCCTGCAGCAGCCGACGGGGCAGGGCCTTGGCGACGTCCCGGGTCTAGTCGGACCCCTCCTCGCGCTTCACCGATGCGCGACGATGAGACGAGCCGCTCCTACCTTCGAAGCGGGTGCGGCGGTTGATCAAGGCCGCCGCTGCTGGAGCTGTCGCCAAAGGAGGAGCCGCCATAGCCAGACGAGGCGTGGCCGGCGGGTTCATCCTCCTCCTCGCCCCGACCATCGCCAAGGCCGAGCACCTCCTCGCCGTCGTTCACCTCGGGGAACCATCCGGCGCGGCGACCGTCTTCCCCGAACACCCTCACGAAGAGGGTCGCGTCGCCGTTGAACTTGAAGTGGAGGGTGCACCGCCTGCCCAGGCCGCGCGCGCGAGCGAACGTCTGCCAACCGCGGGCCAGAGCAATGTTGCCCGCGACTAAGACCTTGACCGCGACCCAAGAAGCCCGGCTGCAGCAACAGTCTGCCTGCAGCCAGAGCCCGCCTGGACCGGAGGCCGGCAGCTCATCGGAGAAGAAGCGGGGGAGCTGGAGCCAGCTGCCGGCCGGATCCTCCGACCAGACAATGAACTCCAGCAGCACCTGTGACACATGGAACCGCGGTCGGGGAGGTCGTGCAACCACGGCGCGTCTCCTCTCGTCGACAGGACTGCCGCGACCAGAGCGACTCCTGCCGTGCCACCCCGAGAGCCGGGGGCCACGGCGGGGGTCGCGGCATGCTTGCGGGGACGGCCACATCCTCGCTTGGGCGCCGGGGAGCCAGGTCCCTCCCGAGGGGCCTTGCCCTTCTCTGCGGCGGAGAACCTCTTCGGTGGCGCCATTGCTACTAGCGGTGGAGCAAGGAGGAAGAAGCAAGTGAACCGAGAAGAGATGGGCGACGGGGGCTCTGCCCCCTCCCCGTTTATAACGGAAGAAGGCCAACCGGCGCCTCCCACGTTCACAGGTAATGATGATTTTCCTTGCATGTCGCAGGGACTTGTCAAATCGAGCAGTTGCCGAGGCAGCGTGGGGAAGTGGAGACGCCCACGTCCAATCAACCGCCACGCATCGACCAAGGCCGCAGGCTTTTGGGGCACGCGGCGCTCCGCGCTTGATCTTTGGCTTCGCCTCAAAGCCAAGCCCGAGTGCGCCTTGGGCCCGGGGGCTACTGTTGGCGTTCTTGGAACAGGGGTCCCCAGACTTGCCTGCCTGCGGCCCACGGCATGGCTGTGCGAGCAGGCCTGAATGGCCCATCCTCATCGACAAGGCATTCAAGACCCTCGCGAGGGGCCAAGCCTCACGGGGGGGACGACGCAAGACCTTCTCAGGAGCGGCCATGCTCGGCAGGCTTGCGAGGAGCGGAGATATCAAGGTGGGGCAAACCTCGCGAGGCTCTCGTGACATGAGCCATGACGACTGACACGAGGCGGGCGTCAGGCGGGCGCCAGCGCGCGCGGCGTCCTTGTTTTCTCTTTGGTGCTAAGGAGGTAGGCGCAGGCGTGGAGTACCGAGGCATCAAGCAAAGGTTTCCATATCGGTGCAAGAGACCGAAGACTAGCAGGACGGCAAAACGGAGGTCACCATGGAGCCCAAAGCGGCGTCACCACCAGAGCCCTTTGCAGGCGAAGATCACTTTTGTCAGGATAGCTTGTACTAGCTGCCCCCCTTCAAAATTGCCCGCCGTTGTTGGCTCCCTTCCCGCTCAATATTTGGGGAGAGGACCAGGGCCTATATAAGTAGAACTAGCCACCACCATAGAGGGCAAGCAATCTGAACTCATTCAGAGGAACCTCACCCACACAAGTTCGTCGAGCACAAGAATACCTCAACCTCAGGAGGCTGTTCTTCCCCTTGTACTGTTCATCATCAGCCCAAGAGGCAATCCACCACCACCACACTGGAGTAGAGTATTACACCACAACGGTGGCCCGAACCAGTATAAATCTCGTGTCTTTCTGTGTTGTGAGTTCGTCGAGTTCGTCCGTGAGATCTTAGCGAGCTAGGGTGTAGATCGGTAGGAGGGAAAGAACTTCGCGCGCACCCGAGAGTTCGAACCTTAAGGGTTTTGCCGGAACCCGAAATCCGACACTCTTATGGGTAAATGTAGTCTCGTGCTTCCACTGAGCCATGGTAGTCTGCTACAGCCCGGTTTATCGGAGTCCTGTTAGCCCAGTTGCTACTGCTCCGGAACACTTAGACTGGCCGGCATGTGTCCTTCTTCGATCCTGTGTCTGTCCCTTCGGGGAAATGTCACGCGGTGTCTTTCAGAGTCCTGTTAGCCTGCTACAGCCCGGATTCCCGGAGTCCTGCTAGCCTAGTTGCTACAGCCCGAATTCACTCGCTGATGACCGACATGTTCGTTGCTGGGTCATGTATGCCTGTCCCTTTAAGTTAGTGCCACTTTGGGTTTATGACTAGTCATGTCGGCCCGGGTTCTCTATCATATGGATGCTAGCGGCACTATCATATACGTGAGCCAAAAGGCACAAACAGTCCCGGCCCAGGTAAGGTGGCTCCCGTGGGAATACCGTGCATGAGGCCGCAAAGTGATATGATGTGTTACATGCTAGATCAATGTGACTTAGGATCGGGGTCCTGACAGCTTTGTTATCAGAGCCTGACTGCCTATAGGATTACCAAGCCAAACTGGTAGAAGTTGAGTCTAGAAATGCTTTAGTTATATGTAAGGGAATTGATTGTGGGATGGGACGTAAGGCTCTTTTTACTCCTTTACCTTATGCCCTTCTGATCTGAGTCATCCTCTTCTTTCCTACGTGGGTTAAGGACTAGGATCTCATCTCTCTATCAGGTTCACATGTTACTAATCCATAGAATCTTAGGATTGTTGGTTCCAGGCCTCAGTTCAGTTTCTACTACTTTTAGTATGTTGTCAGTTGAACCAGAACCTTGATATGATGTTGTTAAGTGACTATGCAAATCCTTGTGAATGTCTCAAATCTTTCTCTGCGCATTTACAGCTGTTATGCTGTCCGAGTCATCCCAGGTTTCTGAACAGTCTGATGCATTTGCAAATCCCTTCCTCCTATTCCTAATGTCCTTTTGGGCCAGATTAAGCACACTAAATAGTCTGTTGAGGTACTCTACTGCCTCGACATATAAGATGGAGCTAGTATTATGACCCTAGTCATCCTGGAAAATCACCTAGTAATCTAGCAATGCTTTTTGTTCCCAGTGTGATGATTCTGGCCGCCATTCTCGAAAGCATCCCGTGATGCCATTTAGTTAGTAGGTATTCCATTCCTGGGTTTTGAACCCGAGATTCACTCCACTCACCTCCTGTTGATAGTGTTTGCTAGTTCCTTTAGGGTATTAGTAACCTTTGCGATAGTCCTCGAGGTCCATGGTATTTCCTTCTTCCAAATACCATGAACTGCTTATGGCAGAAGTTCTTTGAACCAAAGATCACAACCAGAGTGCTCTTGATGAGTTCTCCATTCTACATTGTGAATCTGCCAGTTCTACCTTTCTGCATGGGTTATCCGGAAGAAATGTTGAGCTTTGCTCGACATACTAATCTATGCATCCACAACTCAGAAAGATATATGTTCCTTGAGTTGTTACTCTTCACTTGTATTCCGACCATTGTCTATCAATCGATAGTCTAGAGTATGTGTGCATTCGTTCGTCGATGCCTATTATTCTTGTGGTCTGTCAAGCCGTTCTCTTCCGGAATGACTAGGAGAAACAAACTCCAGTGCCTTATCCATTTCTAGGATTGGATCAAAGTAGTTGTATTCCACAGATCAAATGCCAAACTAGCTTTTTTTCTATTCTACCTTGGAGTATTACCCTATTTATGTCAAGAATATCATAGGAATTGCACCATCTCTTATGAATTCTTGATGCAGTGATACTTCTCACCATCATCATTCATTCCTCGGTCCTCGTGTTGTTGTAACCGGAATGCTGACAAGTGAGTTGTGATGTGTGAAATCAATACTTCGAGCAACTTGTTGCTTGGTAGTAAATGGACAATATTCTCATTCTTAGCGTGTTCGTTATTGAATCATCATTCTAAGATTGATCGTGCTACCTAGTCCATTTTCCTAGTGCACTCTTCGATCAATGAGTTTGGATTATGTTAATTCCTTGCTCTTTCGATCATATCGTCTTACCCTGAAAAGCAAGATTGTTCTCGAGCTTAGTAACATATCGGTGGTTCATGATTTTCCGAATATCTTCTCGGAAGTATTACCAGGTTGTCACCTGACCGATATGTTGAGTTCGTGATCAAGTTGGTTTTCCAATAAACCATTCCTTCTCCAAGAATCTGTGTTGGATACCCCTGGGCTAGTTGGTTAAGCCAAACAACAACTTGGAGAGCTGGAAGATAAAAGCTTGCCTAGCTTAGTTCATTTTAAGGGATATAGTGGGGTGTGTTGAAGATGATATCTTCATTGATTGGTCCCTGTGATCAGTTGTCGGACCTATTGTCTTATCAAAACTTTGATTTGAGTGTGGGCTATTGTCAAATCAACTCAGAACCAATGATGTTCGTAATGTTGTCTTACTCGTGGTTGATCCCTCGAGCATACACCATTACATCTTTTGGTCTGACCAATGCTATCACCTTGTTCACATAGTCGTGGAATTCCATCTTATGGAAATCTCGATAAATTGTTGTTGAGCCCATCGACAACATCCTTATATTCTCCATGACTTTGTCAGACATCAAGCTAGTGTTGGAAACTTGTGTAAGCATTTCTTCATGTTTCATTCATGAAGCATATGTTTGGATGAAAGAAGTGACTACCTCTGATTCACGTGCATTTGGTGAAAGTTGCCGCCGTGAATTCGAGAAAGTTAGTCTTGCTTCCTCTGGAATCATCCCAAGTCAGTGATGCATATGTGCCAAGTATTCTGTGGTTTGGAGACTTGCAACCTTCATTCCATATGTATTCCCTAGCACCCCAAGCCACTGATTGATTTGCTCAAGGAAAAGGAGTTTGTTGTGTTAATTCTAGATCATGCACAAGACTCCGATATCCTCGATGATGGTTCCCAGCCAGAACTCGGTAGTGTTTTGTTGTAAGACTACTACGTGGTCATGCTTGTCTGGGACAGCGTGTTCACATGTGTGTAGTAGAACCGGCTCATGTTTTGGAGCTTGCTATCGTAGTTCATTCCCCGAGAATCTCGCAACGCCATCTCATCAATTTGTGTTGCCAACTTTCATTTTTCTATCTAGACTTGATGAGTCTGGAATATCCTGACACCAACCAGATCTGAATCTCAGGCAGATATGATGGTTGGAACATTCTCGACATTTGCATTTTGTTCCCAGCTTGCACCACCATTGTGCCAATTTCCCATGGGCTGCCTTCTCAGCAGTTGTTTTCCAAGATCATTTTCAAAAGTGGACTTACCATGGGTCCCATCCATCTCCAATGACAAGCAAAAAAATCACTCATTGCATTGTCTTCAACAAGGTAGTCCACATCATCCATCCTAGTCCGAGTATGTCATTCCTTCGAACTCCTTCAAACGAATGTTTGTAAATTGCCTTAGGCTGGTAAGAAGAGTTACAATGATCTACGTATCAAAAGTAATTCTTTTTGCCACTTAAGGGAATAGCTCTATGAGTCACCTCCTCTAAGGTGCCCCGTTTGACATGAAGGGCAACTTAACTCGTCGCTACTTGAAACGCATCCACCATCTTCTTAAGCGTGGAAATGTTGCCTACCAAATTGAACCTTTGGCATATGTTCCTCTCAACCCCTCCCTATGAGTGTTTTGTGTCTCAACTCAAGAGGTGTCCTTACATCTCACTCCATGAATTGATCTTGAGTTGCTCGATCTTCTATAAGATTCATTCATGTAGAGTTTCTTTCTGTCATCATCGTGTTGTATGAAGTTCTTGAAAACAAAGACGTCAAGACTAAGATGATGCAAGGAATCAATATCTTCGAGAAGGGTACTTGGATCGTGAAGATCGTGTTAGTTTTGTGTTCCCTCTGTCCTCTTACCTCACGTCTTGAATCTCGGGACGAGATTCTCGTTTAGTGGGGGTGAGTTGTCACAGCCCTAGAATTGCTTGTAGTTAGTTGCATCTGTGAGACTCCATGCATCATGTTTAAATTCAACTTGAATTTGAAATGGGGGTGATCCAAACCCTAGCACCAATTAAATCAAACAGGTTCAAGTAAAATCTTTTTCAATGAACTCAAAATGCCCTTTAAAAATGTTCATCATTTCTGGATTAAGGTGGAAGCATCTACCAAAAATGGTTCACATTTTTGTAGGACATATTTGGGCTTTGAATTAATTCATTCTCTATTGGAATTGGAGCAAATATATTCTATAAATATATTTCTATTGCTCCAATAATTCTGGAAAATTGTGAGGGGCTTTGGAATAATTCATTTAGTCCCTACAAATTTATCAGAAGAAAATAAATTGATTTATTATTATTTTTACTAAACCAGAAACAAATTACAGAAATAGAAAAGAAAACAAAGTAGAGAAAGAGAGCTCACCTGGCAGCCCAACCTACCTGGGCCAACTAACCTGGCGGCCTGGCACTGCGCGGCCCATCTGGCCCAAGTGCCAGTCGTCCCTGACCTTGAGCCAGTCAGACGAGAGGCGCATGCTCGCCGCGCGCTGGCACACGCAGGGCCACGTCCTGCTTGCCGCCTTCTCCCCGACGCGCCCAGATGGGGCCACACACCTCCCTACCTCACTCTCCCTCGCTCTCACCCCCTTCCCTGGATCTCTCTCTCACGCACACCCGAACGTGCCGTCACCGCCGCTCGCTCTTGCTGCGTCCACCGCCACCCCCTCGCCTCTCCGACACGCCCCCGAGCTCCGCCGTGCCTCCCTCACCCTCTCCGTCGACTCACGCGACCGGAAGAGCCCCGACGCATCGTCCTCGACCTCATCTTCTTCCTCGGCCACAGGAGATCGCCGCCGGGATTCTGACGCCGTTAAGCCTTCCCCGAGCCCGTTGAACCTCTCTTCGTCCTCCCTGTGAGCTACTGAGTCCTCCCCCTCTCTTTCCTCTGCTGTTCACGCGTCCTAGCTAGATCCACCACCGAGCCCGAGGGCTCATCACCGCCGGCCATGTCATCGCCGTGGCTACGGCTGCTGAAGCTCGCAGCCGAGCACACCACTGCGCTCAGTGCCTCTCCACGAGCCCGCAACATGCCTCAGCTCGCCTTCCCGTGCCCCCTAGTGGTTGGTCGCGTCTCACCCGAGCTCCGGCCGCCGCCGAGGTCGACGCCGCGCTCGATTACGGCCACCCCATCCGCTGACTCCGGTCCCGTCGGTTGCGGAAGAGCGCCAGCTACGCGTAGAGCCTCTCCGCCGCTCGTTTGGTCGTCAGAGTAAGAAACCCAAAGATCTCCGCCGCGTCCTGGTCGCCGATGGCATAGTTCCGGTGACGCTGACGTGTCGTCATTATATTAGGTTAATCACATGGTTAGCAGACACCTGTGCCGCTGACGAACCGGTCCCACACAACTAATTAGACCCTGCTAATTTCTGTTTAAGTTCATTTAATCACAGTGGCCCCACGCGTCAGCGTTGACCTCGCTGACATGGCCCTTGACCGGCCCCACATGTTTGTGAGCCTAGCCGTCACTGTGAGACTGACTAGTGGGACCCACTGGTCAGGTATGACCTGGACCTGGCGTGTTGACCTGCTGATGTCACACTGATGTCATGCCGATGCAATAAGCTATTTTCTTGATTTAATTTAATTCAGGAAATTTCAGAAATTTTCCTAAACTTCTAAAAATCATAGAAAATAATCTGTAACTCCAAATGAAATAATTTATATATGAAAAATGATCAGAAAAATCCAATCTTCCCATCTGTACCATTTTCATGCATGTTTGAACAACCTAAGGTTTATGTATATGACAATTTGCATAATTGGCATTTAAATAATCACATATGGAGTTTGACTTTGAACCTTTGGTTCAAACCATCTTCATTTAATCTAGTTGCTAGTTGCATTAGCTCAATCAACATCATATTGCCATGTCACATTCATGCATCATATTGTTGCATTGATTGTGTTCCCTCTTGTTTGCCGGTATTTGTCCCCTCTCAGTAGACGTTGTTCTGGCGATGAGTTCGATGACACCGATGAAGAGCTATACTATCTTCAGAAGTGCCAGGCAAGCAAAAACCCCTTGTTCATTCCGATACAATCCCACTCTCTCACTCCCGCTCTCTTTTACTGCATTAGGACAACAACGATTCAACTGTTACATGATGCGGTAGTTGAACCCCTTTCCTCTGCATGATCTGTCATTGCCACAGTAAATAGATGAAACCCACTAGCATGAGTAGGAATTGTTTGAGCCCTGATGTGCCTACTCATTCATGCTTGTTGTCATGCCTACTACTGCTTAGAGTTGAGTCAGGTCTGATTCATCGGGAATGAATTGGCATGTGGTGAACATGTCCTACTGTTGAGAGCTAAGTGTTTGAACACGATTTGGTAAAGGTAGCGGTGAGAGGCCATGTAGGAGTACATGGTGGGTTGTCTCATTGCAGCCCTCCTCAGGAACTGAGTTCTGTGCTTGTGATCCATGAACAGTTACTACCACGCATTGGAATGCTTAAGTGCCCCTCTCGACTTATTAATTGCCTTGATCTCTGTCCAGGAGTTGCAACTAGTTTCTAGTGTTTGTAGGATATGCGTTGGCAGCCGTGCGTAGCGCTGACCCTAGGGGTGGGCTATGATGCGGTAGAGACACGAGGCACGGTGTACCGAGACGCCCGTTTGGTGCCCCGGGAACCCTGCTCTCATCGTTTGGGGCCGTGAGCGACACCCCGGCCGGATCTCCTTGCGGATGGAACCCGAATAGGCGATAAACCTGGACTAGAGACTTGTGTGGTTAGTCAGGTCGTGG
Organism: Triticum aestivum; assembly: GCF_018294505.1. Taxonomy (NCBI): domain Eukaryota; kingdom Viridiplantae; phylum Streptophyta; class Magnoliopsida; order Poales; family Poaceae; genus Triticum; species Triticum aestivum. Next base: position 287,138,419 of record NC_057796.1, read on the forward strand.
CCGACTCCCTCGCCAGGCTTCTGCTTGAAGGTTGCCAAGATACACGACGTGTACGTGGTGGTAAGTGGCGAGAGCGTGTGTGAAGAATTACACCCCTGCAGGGTTATAAATGATCTACTCAAATAGCCGCGTCCGCGGTAAAGGACCTCTGGGTTGCCTATACAGTTCATGGACAAGTGAAAGTGGATACTCTAAAATGCGCAAGATAAGCATGAGTGCTATGGATGGCGTTCTCGTAGGGAGACGGGAGCGGATCCATAGTGGTGTATTGATTGGTGAATATGTGGACTCGTGTGCGCCACCTCAAAAGAGTTACTTGTAGTCGTAGTATAGGATAGCTACTGAGTCAAAGCTAGCTTGCTGTAGTTAAACTCCACCACCCCCTTTGTTGATACTGATGCATATGTAGATAGTTCTGATGTAAGTCTTGCTGGGTACATTTGTACTCACGTTTGCTTAATTTATGTTTTTGCAGAGAGACTTCAGTCTGGCTAGTAGTTCCACGTGGACTTCGACGTTTAGCTTGTTACCTCAGCTACGATCTTGTGCCCTTGGTAGGGTCTTGTAGATAGTCAGGCTTCTCAGCCTTTTTCATTTGTAGTTGTTTGTACTCAGACAAGTTAAGTTTCCCCATGTGCTTATTGCTTGTATAACTTGAATGCTGTGTCATCAGACCCATGTTTGTAATATCTGGCTCTTCGGAGCCTAATGAATAAATACTTTGACTTGTAGAGTTTTGTTTTCATGCCATGTTGTATTTGCACATATCGAGCATATTGTGTGTATGATTTGAAATGCTTGGTATGTGCAGGATCCGACAACCTAGTTGTCTATCCTTGGTAGCCTCTGTTATGGGTAAATGTAGTCTAGTGCTTCCATTGAGCCACGGTAGTCTGCTACAGCCCAGTTTACCGGAGTCCTGTTAGCCCAGTTGCTACTACTCTGGAACACTTAGACTGGCCTGCATGTGTCCTTCTTCGATCCTGTGTCTGTCCCTTCGGGGAAATGTCATGCAGTGTCTTTCGGAGTCCTGTTAGCCTCCTACAGCCCAGATTCCCGGAGTCCTGCTAGCCCAGTTGCTACAGCCCGAATTCACTCGCTGATGACCGACACGTTCGTTGCTGGGTCATGTATGCCTGTCCCTGTAAGTTAGTGTCACTTTGGGTTTACGACTAGTCATGTCGGCCCGGGTTCTCTGTCATATGGATGCTAGCGGCACTATCATATACATGAGCCAAAAGGCGCAAATGGTCCCGTGCCAGGTAAGGTGGCACCCGTGGGAATACCGTGCGTGAGGCTGCAAAGTGATATGATGTGTTACATGCTAGATCAATGTGACTTAGGATCGGGGTCCTGACACCGGGGAAGACGCGGCAGTGGATGCCTGCGCGGAGAGGAGTACGAGGGTTCACTGGTTCGGCTGCGGTGTGAGGCTGTCGCCGCCGCAAAATAACAGGGGGTGTGGGTGAGTGGAGGGATGGCCTGGCCAGCGGTGGGAGTAGTATGGGGGCGGTGAGGCCTCCGCGGCAGCACAGCCGGCCACAGGAGGCAGGAGCAGGCGGCACGACCAGCGCTGCTTTGGGCGGCTGGAGCAAGAAGACCAGAGGTTGAAGAAGCACTATGGCCGTTGGATGGACATCGTACGGTCACTGGAGCTAGAATCGTTCATATTGACTAAGTTGACAAAGCCCTCCGTCCCCTTCAACTTAGTAGGCCCACAAGTGAGCCACCCACTATGGTGGGTCCCAGCTAGCAGGGGGTATTCATTTTTTTTGTGCGTAATAAGGAGACACTTCCTTGCGTGCGAAGATATAGCTGGTGGGTCTGACCTGTCAGCGGGGGGAACGTTTTTTTTGCGAAATACAGAAGCCCTTCCTGTGGGTCCTAGCTGTCAGATGGAGGAATCTTTATTTTGCGCGTAATAAGGAGGCATTTCCTTGCGTGCGGCCATGGACTCAACTGTCAGGCTCTCCACGTATAGTCCACTTCCGATGGATGTCGTTCATTGACCACGTTGACCAGGCCGCGCCAAGAGCACCAGGGTGGTGGACGATGACGAGGCCTAGGAAGGGAACGACACGGAGCCAGGGAAGACTCGGCAGTTGTTTCCCACGCAGAGGAGTACGAGGGTTTACTGGTTCGTCTGCCATCCCCGGAGAATAACAGCAGGTTTGGGTGAGTAGAGGGATGGCTAGGCCAGCGATGGGAGTACGGTGGGGCGGTGAGGCCTGCGCGGCAGCATAGCCGGCCACGGGAGGAGGGAGCAGGCAGTCCCGCCGGCGCTTGTTTGAGCGGCTGGAGTAGGAAGAGCAGAGATTGAAGAAGCACGACAGCGGTTGGATGGACATCCAACAGTCACTGCTCTCGTGTGTTGACTAAGTTGACACGGCGTTGTGTGTGCGTCAACCTTTTTTTTAGGAAAGCATACACGTCAACCTGTAGTAGGCGCACAAGTCAGCCTCAAATCTGTGGAAAACAGCATACAGCCCATCTGCCATTATTTCTAATAATGTACGGCCCATTTGCTAATTCTTAAGAATTTTGTTGGAGCCCATCTTCTTTTTGTTAGCATTACACCCCATATTGTGGCTACGGTTAAAAAGTATATGAAAGTTTGCATATTTAGGTGCAGTCAACTGTTTTTAATCCCAAAATATTGATTCACATTCAAAATATTTTGAAAAATAATTTATATAAATATAAAATCCAAATAATTGCCCACGCATAAAAATCAATGGAATTTAAAATCTTGTAATGAAAAAAAATTGAAACTAATTCCCGGTTTGATGTGTTTCAAAAATGTATAGCCCATTTCTTGGCAAACTGAATGAAACTCTCCTCGTCTTGAAAGATTTGCAGCCTAGCAGGGCTGATAAAACAAGTAGGCCTCGTTTGGGTATTTCTTTTAAAAAAATAGAACTGGGCTAGCCATTTTCAGCAAGAAAAAAACACAACTAGGCTCATGATGTGGTAAACATAAATAAAACCCTGGCTAGACGGGCCACAGCCCCCGCACAGCCCCGTTGTTACCCTGATCCGTCGCTAAAACTAGTATAAATAACAACTGCTTGTTCCTAAAAAAACCGCGCGACCTGCTGGGTCCCTGGTGTCAGCCGCTCGTAGTGTAATTCTCTCGTTTATTGACTACGTTGACAATGGCGTGAGCCCCAGATGTCCAACCATTAGGAGGAACCATATTTTTGGGCTTGTAATATAGAGGCACTTGCTTGCGTACTGCCATGACGCTGGTGGGTCCCTACTGTCATCCTCTCCATGTACAATCATCTCCTTGTTCCTCTCGGTTGTTGACGACGTTGACAACGCAAGAGGGCGGCGCACGGCGAGCGAACCAAGGCCGCAAGGCGGAGGACGACGGCGAGGCCTCGGACGGAACGAACAGGAGCCGTGGAAGATGCGCCGGTCCAGTCGCAGGCGGAGGGGAGTACGAGGGTTGACTGGTTCGGGTGCGGGTGCGTGTTGGGGCTGACGTCGCTGGAGAATAACATGACGTGTGGGGGAATAGAGGGAGGGACTGGCCAACGTTGGAGGGTACGTACGGTAGGGCGGCAGAGGCGCAGCTAGCCATGGGGGGCGGGAGCAGGCGGAGCCGACGGGGAGGTTTGGTTTGGGCGGCTGGAGGAAGATGAACACAAGAGATGGAAGATACACGACAGATGTTGGATGTTAATCCAACGGCTAGTAGGCAGAATCGTTTGTTGACTGGCTAGTAAGTCGACACCACCTTGGATAGACTATTTCCTCGCGGGTCCCAAATGTCAGAATCCAAATCTGTCACGGTCATGTAGCCTTTCCTATGAAAATTTACAGCCCATTTGATGTGCTAGTTCGAAATAAGTTTGTGGGTGCAGGTGGGGGCTAATCACTTGGCTTCTTAATGCACAGTGAGCTCAAGCAGCCGGTGAGAGTGATGTTATTTCCCTTGGTTGGGATTTGTTAGTTGTTATAATATTTCACTCTAAATTAAACGACTAGCAAGCCATTTGCCTTGTTTCAAATAAAATATGACAGTCACAGCCGAGTTGAAAAGGGCAAGAACATCTAACTCCAGCTTACAAACTGTACAAAAGCACGAGGGTTAATTGTTCATCAGGTTTACAAAAAAACCCAGGTTGAAAAGGGCAACAACATCTAACTCCAGCACTGTTTTCGGCAGTCACAGTCAAATGGATCGTTCAGGTCCATAGAATGAACATCCTGGGTCGTAAAATTTACTGGATTATGACCACAATATGTTGTAAATAGAAGCCCGACACGTTCAGAAGCTTTTTTGCCCACCTGAAACTCCTTTTTTTGCTCTTCCACATACCCATCCGTCAAAACCATGCTACTGATAAACTTAAGCCTGATGGACAATAGTAACCTCGCATTTAGCAGGAAGAATGTGACAAATCTAGTGTTTGCACGGTTGGCTACATATCGTTCTAACGTTATTGTCTTCAATCGAATCTCATGAGAAGTGAGAAAATCCCGATGCTTACGAATCCGCCGATTGGTTATAACTTTCTTACCCCGTCCTGTTGCCTAAATAGACATGAAGATTGAAAACAATTAAGGTCTAAAAAAAGAGTGTCAAAAGAGCAACAGCTGAACGGTTAATTCTAGCACACTATATGTGGGCTTCCAATGTGCGTGAAATTATCACCTTTATATACAACTTGTCCAGACATGGAAAGCATTGCAGCAAGCCAATAATCTTGTTCAGATCAAAACTATTCATTTGGATATATAAGATCTTGATAGAATCCAGCACCATTGATAGGCCATCCATGGAGAAACTCTTCATTGAGCATAGAACATAATATTAGTACAAAATGTGTACTCCAAGATGATATATAACTTATGCGCAGAAATTTAAAATGCAGCTTATGGTTACAAGTGTAGATGATAATATAAAGTACCTGAAGAACTGTGGAGCCAAACACCATATTGAAATGAGCACAGAGATCATGTATTACACCCAAGGTCTCCAGTTTAGGTGCAGAGAGGACAGTTATTTGCAACGGTGAATAACTAGAATCAAGGATCAACCTTTGAAGTGAAGGGGCATCTTGGATGATGAGCTGCCTTCTGTCAAAAGAAATTCCAATTCTTACAAGGTTAGGCCACTTTATTTTGAGACAACCGATTCTAACTGTGAAAACAAGCACCAAGCACTCCAGGGCAGGGCAACTAGAGTGGATAATGCTGTGCAATGAGGCCTCCGATATACGAACCCGCACAAGTGAAAGTTTCTTGAGAAATGGGAGTCGAAGGTTTAGTACCAGATTGTCTGGTAGGTAGCACAGCGCAAAGTTGGCGGTGTGGAGAGAGGAGGAAAACCGCGAGATGGACATCGGTGCTGAGGGCACAAGTACATGGCGTTCGGTATGTGGTATGTGATTTCCAGGGGAATAGTAGTACTCAAGCAGTTGTAGTTCTGTGAATTCAGGGGATTTCAGCCAGGCGTCCACCGTGCAGGGCATGGTATGCTTGCTCAGGTAGCATGACGGGATGCAGAGGCTTTGAACGGAGCCCTGGTAGGAGGAGATGATGGCTCTGGGGATTTCAAAATCATTGAAGAGAGATAGCTGACGATAGTCGAGATTAAGGGGCACGACACGCCATAGAGGGCGCCACCGAATTGAGAGGACTTGGGTGCGGCAGCAATCCTTGGTGGGGAGAAGCGAGATGATCTTCCCAAGGACGGCGTCCGGGAGATCGCTGATGCGGTCCACCCGAGATTCTACGGGTTCCTGGGAACCGGTGCGGGCGGGGTCGCCGCTTCTCCCCGCGCTACCGGGTGCAGGATCTACAACAGGCATCGCCGCTGGCGGGAGCCTCATCTTCTTGGCGCTGGGGTCAGTCGACTCCATTTTCCTCGAGGGCGTCGCGTCGCGCTCACGGATTTGAGCAGAGTAACGAATGACGAGCCTAGTTGTAGTGCGAGTGAAGAAGAAGGGGAGCTGGGGTTTTTCTGTAGTAGTGAGGAAGAAGGGGAGCTGGGGTTTTCTGTAGGAGTGAGGTGAGAAATTTGGGGGTACGAGTGGAGCGAGCTGACGTGAGGTGGGTGGGAGTGAGGAGGAAGAAGAGGACCTAGGTTTTTTGGGGGCGGTGGTTTGGGTGTGGGTAGCGCCTCTCATTCAGTAAATATATGGGCTTTTGAATTGATTTTACTATTTACTAGGGTGGATGGGCTGTTTTGTCTTGGGCCCAGAGAAACAATTACTACTAGTAAAGTGGATACAATACCGCTTCTGGCTCCTCCTAGGTCATCGAAACGTCTCCCTCTACTGAATGCCGTTATACTTTTGTTCACCAACATGCGGGCCATGCAGCGCACGGGCCCAAATGCCATCCACCAAATTAGAAGGCAGTATGCAGGCGAAGAGTCACCCCGGTCGTAGCGCAGTAGTAACAAGCCGTCGTATCACAAAACCCCACCTCCCCGCAGTCTAAGTTTGATGGACGAAGCAACCATCATTTCACTCTTCGCTGAATCCCCTTCTCCCTCACTGTCTTCAAGAAAGGCAACACTCGCTTCTGCCACTGTTCTTCTCTCCCAACGAAGGGAAGGTAAGCGGATCCGTGATGTTGGTATATTTTCGTTCAGAGAAAAAGAAGAACTTTTGCAAAGCAGTAACCGATCCTCACTCTTTTTTTTGTTTCATTGTCATTGCGATTGTGTTTTCCTTTCAGTGGTCTCCTAGCATTCGTCAGTTTCATGATGGACCAAGGAGAACCAGGCAAAGATCTACCGATATTGGAGCAAACGCGAGAGGCTGATCCCCACGAGATAGAGAGCTCCAAGAAGATGGAGGCAGCCACCGAGCCGACCCCAGATATGCTCATGGCCACTACTGAGATGGTCAATGCCCCGTTTGAGGTTACAGCCCCCGTGGCACTGCAGGAGCAGTTTTCCCCCTTCGAGGATGTGTCCCCCCCCACTGAGCTGCCCAAGGTGATTTTCTTCTTTGCCGATCTCGATTGTGGTTTTTCATCTAAGTATGGGGTGATGAATAATGCCAATTTTATTAGCTTCGATGCCATGCTATACATAGTGGTTTAAATAACTTGTGTTTCTTATACTGGAAAGTAATTCAGAATTAGTTTCTGTTTCAATTAGAGCCCTGATGCAGACAAGGATTGTGTGGTTGTACATGTCACTCGCTATGAGGCGGATGACCTGAATATACGCACAGGGAAAACAGACTTTTTAGGCTGTTGGATCCTGGAAGCCATTTGCGCTTATACGAATGAAGAGTTGTATTCCAGCCTCACTGTTGTCAGGCGTGTTGTCCAGGGTGTACTGAAGCACAAGAAGTTCAAAGCTACTCCTTCGTTTGTGAGGCATACTGTTCTTGTCAAGCTTACGCAGGAAGATGACGTGGCATGCCTCCACAAACAAGTTTATGAGTGGCAAGGCCACAAGGTTGTCTTCATGAAGGTTCACGGGATTGAGCTGCTGCTGGACGTCCTCGATGATGTTCATGGCAAGGTCCGTCTTGTGTCCAGCCCAAATTAGATCGAGGCATGAAATAGTTGCCCCATCTAGTGTTTAATAGTAGTTTGGATTGTGTCCAATTATCCGAACCTTGCCTGTTATCGAGCCATTTGGGGCTAGTACTCTATTTGAATCCGTCTATGGGAACTGCTGCTACTTTTGTGTGCCCATGAATCATGTGAGAACCATCATAATTGTTGCCGAAACAGATGCGTCCTCACTAGTTTTTTCATGAATATGGCATGGTAAGATATAAGTTGTCACGGTTTATCATACGAGCAGTGTGTGTTTTGATGAAATAGAGTACTCGTTCGAGAACTGTGCGCCGACGTATACATAAGTACTTGTAAACACTGTTGGTGCTACCCCACTTGCAAGCAGTTGTGCAAAACACGGCACATTGGCTCAGCTCGCTTCAACACTAGGCTATCGACCAGCTAACAATCAACAATCTGTTGTCTGACATATAAGCAACTATGTATCTTGTTACAGTGGTTCATGCAGTTAACTGAGGCCACAATGTAAATTCCAAACGTTCACACGCTAGTCCAGCGTTCATGTGGAACACTCACATTAAACTCGGCTTCATAAAAAACTTGAAAAGCATAAGTTAAGCAATTTTATACATCTCAAGGATTCATAGAACATAACAAACATATACTAGTTCACAGCAAAAGACAAAGGTGTGAGAAGGTTTACAAATCAGGAAAAAACAAGCAAGGCTTCTCTGAGCAAAGGGCCTCCCGGCAGGCTTAAACTTCCTAGAGTTCACTCTGGTTTTTTCTTGTTCCCACCATCCAGGGTTAGGTTCTCTCATTCCAGAATAACCAATTATAATTGTGGTCTCAGCTGGAATGCTGAACTGAACCATGCAGTGTACTGACCAGCTGAAATGCTTGTGCATTCCACTAAATTTAAGCACCGCTATTTGCATAAATAAGCAGACCACAATGCCTCTTGTCCGCGCACCTGTCCAAAAAACCGCCATGCAGCCGTGCCAGCTAGTCCTCGGTCCATGGATGAACTGGTAGAAAGTGCATTCCGGATTAGGATGCAATTGTTTTCGCTCGTCCCTACACTACAATCAGGAAGTAAAACGTACGAATCAACTTCTTTTATATTGCGTTGGTCATTCTACCTAGTAACTACCAATGTAGGAATACCTGGAAGACGGGTGGTTAGACGACGACAGCGAGGGATAGCCATCTCATTTTGCGCAGTTCTACTAAAACTGAGGTGTGTGCTTTTGATTGCGCGGATAGAAACGATACGGAGACAGACATCCCAAAACGATATGGAGACAGACATCCCTGTTTGCGCAAATACGAAATACGGTTATTTAAACAGTGACAGATATTTGCAGTGGCGTATGATTAACATTAGCATCTATTGTGTTATAATTGGCACTAGATTGACAGTATGAAAGTGTCCTTAAGTAAGTAGCATCACATCACATCAACACTGCCACTAGATTAACATGCAGAACCATAGCATTAGTATTACTGTCATGAGAGTAGCACATGGTCAGTAAATGTGCAATCAAATTTGTGCAGTTCCACTGGATGAAGCAATGTTAGCGGTGTGAGATTTAAGTGTAACTGCAAAAACACAATTCATGGGAAATAAAGCAAGACGGAAGCACTTCATAAAATGGTGGTGGCATTGCTTCAATTTATCGACGGCACTAGACCATTACTTATAGTGACATTAGGTGGCATTGCTTAATGCTTCATGTGATTTTACATTAACGGTAGCGATATGGGCGTAGGGACAGCAGGGGCATAAAGCGGTGAGGCAGATGTGGTTGCCGAGAGCGGCAAACACTCAGGCAGCATGTCTGCATTTGTCCCATTTTTTATCTCCTCGGCGACATTTTCCTATGCGAGCACAGGAAATCTAGACCTGCTCATTCTCATTTGCGTTGTCCCCCAACACCCGTCACTTTCTTTCCTTTTTCAACCAAGAGATAGGTCCACTTCCCCCCACCCTTTGCCATCCACCATGCTTTCTTCGTCTTTTCAACCAAGAGACCGGTTGGGTAGCCAGTATCTACTACTTTCCCCTGTTTCCTCTTAGAACCAAGTCCTAGATTCATGCTACAGCTTTCCCACTTTCTTCCCTGTTTAAACCAACTCTTAGAGTTGACTGTATGAACTAGCTTTACCTCTAATAATAGTAAAAGTCTAGGTGGCTTTGGAACAGCGGACGGAAGTAGAAAAAGATCCACGCGAAGCCAAGTGGGGAGCTGGGGCAGTAGAGCAAGGCAAGTTTCGAAGGAATATATACCTGAGGGTCGTCGGCATGTGGCAAAGACGGCGTCAGGAGGTCGCATCTTGGCCACAATACCGCACGGAGGAAGAAGGGGTCGGAAGCCCTCCCGAGCCGGCGCTCTCTCGGAGAGAACGACACGGCCGCCGATCGGGACACGCGGGCAGCCGTTGGTCTCCTCCCTCGCCGCCGACGACAGCGTGAACGATGCACCTACACCCCTGCCCCGGTCGAGGTTGTCCGGCCGGATTTGTGACCAGCCGTGAGCTGAGAGAGAGAGAGTGTGGCCACCTATGTCTTGCTTAGATATGGAGAGCATGAGAGAGTGAACGAGAGGAACCCTAGTAAAGCAAGCGCTAAGGCTCCTGCTTATATATATAGTGGAGTGATTTTGTTGTACCAGCTTCAAAAAATGCGCTCCTACGTGTACCCGCGAGTGGGTGTGAGAGAACTAGTGCGTGCGTGCATCGCTTCTCTTCGTGAGAGTATAATATACTATGCCCAAAGAACATTCGCCACAAGAGTAATAGTATAAGTGTGTGACGTGTGAGCTAAAATAAAATGTGCGCGACGTCTTTTGTTTTTTAGAAGTTCTGAGGGTAGGGTGTGAAGAGCACATATGTGTGTGACGTCTACCTGCAGATAGACGGTGGGTGCGACAGGACTCGGGAGAGTCGTGACTCGTGAGGGTTCGTGTGCGTGAGAGAGAGGGGGGCACGTATCAATGCAATGCATGTGTCCGTAAATCATTATCCGACAAACGTTCGCCACAAGCCTTTTCCTGACGAACGCCATAAGAATCGTTAGATCGGCATCCGACAGTGTCAGTTTTGCCATGTCATTTAACAGAACGGCCACTCCTCCTACACACAAATCTTCCACGTGAGTGTTAGCAACTGCCGTATGCTCCCTCCGTTCCAAAATGCAGTGCATATAGCTTTATTGAAAATTCGAACCTCGCAAACTTTTACCGAGTTTTTGTGCACCAAATTGCACATGTAGAATACCCTGTATATATCATTTCATTCATCTTTGAGAGGTAACTATAAAGATGGGGGAGGAGTCTACAAAGAAAGACCATTGTATCACCTGCAGCAATTTCAACCATCCTTTGGTGTGGAGGAATATCATAGGAACTCTATATGATATGATTTTTATAGGATTTTTTCCTTTAGAGCCAATTGGTTCATAGGAATAGATTCATATACTCCACATTTCAAAGGAAATAAACATGATATCATTTCTATAGCTTTAGAGCCACTTGGTTCATATGAATGGATTCCTATACTCCCATAATTTCAAAGGAAAATAAACATTAGCGTATATTCAATAGAAAAGTTCCTATGATATGAACCAAATTACATCTCTTTTCTAATCCCTCCTCATAGGAATTGAGATACATGTCATCTCTAGATTCAATACAAAAGTTCCTATGATGTGAACCAAATGACATCTCTTTTCCAATCCCTACTCATAGGAATTGAGATACTCCATGTCATCTCTTTCCCTACAACTTCCATGTATACATCTTCTATTCCTAAATAGCTAGTACAACCCACTAGTAGCTTTTTTCCAAGACATGCAATATGGCACAAGAACTATATAGTGTGCGAATAACTTTGAAAGATGGTCGCTGGATGAAGCTAATCCGACAGTGCAGAGATGGCAAATCCGAGCACTACTGGCCGTTGGATATCATCAACATTCCACCAGATCTACCACATGTACAATTTTGAAGACTCCATGGTTGAACTTAAGCATAATGTACAAACCTCAAAACACAAGCATTTCTCCTTTGTTCTAGAATCTTCCGTATCATAATTGAAATTTTTTTCTAACTGAATTGCCATTATTTGTTTTTTACTTTATGCTTTACAATGCACAACCCATGAATCTTAACATTTTTATAACACTAATTGATTTTGAATGAGATGAACTATAAGAACTAAACGAACATCTACACCATGCATATATGACTCAAAGCTTTACATGCTATAGTGTGTATTTATTCATAATTTGGTTTCGAAATATCATGCGTTCAATGCATGTGTACCTTACTAGTTTTGAGTATAGTAGCAAATTTCACACGGCCCCGGGTATATCAAAATGCAGGGCCCATGCATCATTGCCTTAACCTACGTCCAAAAAATTTTGTACATACTATATCTCCCTGGTCCCCGAACCCAAAATGCTGCCTCGTTCCCCTAAAACCAAGCGGCCCACACATATTTAAGGCGTCGACTCAAACTCAATCCCTCTCCCGTTTACTATGACGTGGTCCCGCATGCCGTAGTAGTACTCCTACAAACCCTACCGCCGCACACATCATCAGTTTTCTTCAAGAGGACGAGGGAGAAGTCGATTTGTACTGGAGGCGCTTTAAAAAAAGGATCTGTAGTGGAGACCCCTACCCTAGGGTGCCCTAGGTAGCTGCTGCACGCATCATTGGTTTTCTCTTTTCTTTATGCTCTTGCGCCCTAGAGTGAAATGATGGTTGCTTCGTCCGCCAGCTTAATGCGGGAAAGGTGGGGCTTTGTGATTTCACCCCTCATCGCTCATTTTCTACTACTGCGGCGCTACGACTGGGGTGCCTCCAATTCCAACCGCTGCTCTGAACTGTAATTTGGTGCATCGCACGTGGAGCAAGACGGTGGATGAGCCACATGTCGGCCAAAGGGGTCCTGTTAAGTGTGTCGCCATTTCATGTGCGGATTGACACTGCTTGAGTTGCTACGCCAACACAACAGGAGCAGCCTACCGCTTGGTTTTGCTCCTCGGTGAATCCTGACTATATTGATCTAAAAGGATACGTACTCAACTACCCTCTCCGTCTCGTTTTTTTAGGCGTCTCGGTTTATAGGGCGTGCACGTGGTTTTAGGTCATCCATTTGACTAACTAAATATGAGTTACTATGTCACAAAAAGTATATCATTGGATTCTTAAGAGGATGTAGTTTCTAAACATATACTGTTCATCACATATATAGCCAGTTAAATTCTCAACCTAGAACGACGTGCATGCCATGTAAACCGATACGGAGGAAGTATAGTAAAAATGAGGTGATTTTACCGAGCGATCGGCGGGGGAGCATGGCCTGTCATGCGGTCCCACGTGTCATGATGTACCAAGGCGATGCGCGTGTCCCTCTTGAGGAAGAAGCAATACTACATGGTTTGAGATGATGGCGAACCGAAGTGTGAAATAATGGTTGCTTCGTCCGTCTGGGAAGGAGCGGCATTGTGATTTGACGTCTCATTGCTCATTACTACTACCGGGGCGGTACGACTGGGGTGCGTCCCCTGCTGTTCTGCACTATTATTTGGTGCTTGACACGTCGACCCGGTTGCTATATGTCCCACATGTCGGCGACAGGAAGTACAGAATTCATGAAAGCGAGCGTCGATGGAGGAGTACAAGACATGGCTTGGGTTTTTGCTGCTTCGCGCGATCCATCGATACAAACCCAGACTAAAAAAAGGCGAGGGCGGGTCTTTTCCCACGCGGCAGGCAGGGGAGTTTGGCATAGTCTATTCGAGGCAAGGAGGCAGGAAGGGAAACAAGCAAATAAAGGTTGAGCGACTTAGTTTTGGGAAAATCTGATTTTATGGAGTACGTACCCACTAGGGTTTATAGGGCTCATCTAAAAACATTCGTTTTTCCGTTTTATAAGTCTCAATTCTACTACTAGTAGTAGTACCATCACATGTTGGATTTCGAGGTGCGTTAGATCACCCGATGCAAGCAGTGTCAAGAGAAAACTCACCAATGCATGTAGAAGTTCATGGAAATTCAGTGGTCATTCATGCATTTGTTCTAATTAATGCCTCAGTAAACATAACTTTTTGAGAAAAACGAGCGTTGTTGGGGATATAACCACGACAAGCGTACTAATTACTTGTGCAAACTAGGAGTACAAAATTAATTCGACCACTCACCGTCTACCTTGGTTGGTGAGATTTTGAAATTGAGCCATAAACTGGAAAGGAGGGAGTAGTAACTTTTGTCTCGATTACTATTTGTGGCCTTGTATAGATGCAAAATGTATTTTTTTAGTGGCCTTGTATAAGTAAATGGAGGGAGTACTAAAGGACATATATATTCAAAACAATATGATCATCTCTCTAACCAAGGTAGTAGGGACGAGGAGTAAACGGAGGGAGTAGTAAAATTTTCTCCTTGTCCTGCGAGCCACCGCGCGCGTGGGCGAGGGAGTGGGCGTAAGGCGTACAGTACTACAACTCCCTTCGTTTCTTTTTACTCTGCATATAAGATTTGGTCAAAGTCAAACTACACAAAGTTTGACCAAATTTATATAAAAAATTATGAACATCTACAATACTAGAAATATATAGTATGAAAATACGTTTCATGGTGCATCTGATAATATTGATTTCATATTGTGAATGTTTATATTTTTTAATATAAAGTTAGTCAAACTCTACAAAGCTTGACTTTGACCAAACCTTATATGCGGACTAAAAAGAAACGGAGGGAGTACTACTAAGCAAGCTTCGCCTCATCCTGCGAGCCATCGCGCCCGCGGGCGGGGAAGACGGCATACTAAGCAAGCTTCTCCTCGTTCTGCGAATTGACGGGACACATCAAAAGTACTCCCGTGTATAGAGCCTTGCCTCTAAGGTAGGCCCCACATGGTTTTCCTCTTTTTTAACATAACTCGTCAAGTCGCAATTTGTTTGTTCACTCGTGGTAGATGATCCTCCCTCCACCAAGTGGACAACCAGTACACGTGTCAAATTACCACGTGGGCTGCCTTTTGATACAGAAAAGAGCTCCACCGTGTACCCGCGCGGGTGTGGTTGGGAAAGAGACGGGAGTACGTGCGCCGTGCGTGCACCTCTTCTCTTCGTGCACGTCCCCCACCTACGTGGGTGTGTGTGAGAGAGATACAAACCTAGACATAATGCGCCGTCCATCCCCATGCCTCCGCCCAGTCCGACCACCAGTCACCACCAGGCCCCACTCCTCCAAACCTTATCTCTCATCTTTCTCCCTCCATTTTTATATACAAGGCCACTATCAAAATTACAATTTAAAGATATACAAGGCCACTAACACTAATCGATGCAATATTAATGGTGTTTGCCTCATAGTACTAGCAAAGGAGGACATTAATTATCCCTTGCATGCATGCGGGAGTGTGAGCATTGGCTTGATGTGCATGAAAGAGAAGAATACACATTAATTTACACGGCAAACAAGGAAACAAGGTGGCTTGCAACATTGACTTAGAAGACATTAATTTTTGCCTTGGTACCTGTAATATGGGTTTGTGACCTTGTATACAAAAATGGAGTCCGATAAAATTCTCGAGATACCATTTATCCGATAAAATTCTCGAGATATCATTAGTTTTTACAAAATGGGATTACTCCTGCATGGGTCAATCACAACAGGTTTTTTGTAAAAAAATGCACCTTGATGTTCCGTGCAATGCACGGGCATCTTGCTAGTCCACGAAAACAACACATGGCAAAATTCCACGGCGAACGAGGGATTTGAATCTGTTGGGAGGGGTTGTTTGGATCTTGCCCGGGGTAGCCAAAATATTGGCGACTCTTTTTGTCCACCGGTGCCTTTGCCACCGATGAATGAGGAATGGCTCGGGTGCTCATGCATCCTCCAGCGCGCACGTTGGAGACGAGCTCGCACGAGTTGTGTTCTTTTTGTCCCACCACGCCGCCCGAGCCGCCCACAGACCGATCGGCGACCCGCAAATTACGCCATCCAACCGTAGCCGCACAAATTATGACAGCAACTCAACCAACCGGACGGAATGCACGCAAACACGGCGATATTTCATATAAACAACGACGGAAATCATATAAGATACCGGATTTTCATACAAATATGACGGATTTCATTACATTCAAATGAACTACGCGGTGCTAGTTCTGGACAGCACAGGTATATAATACCTGGCCTAAATGGTCGCCCGCCGATCGATTTGTGTTCCTCATGTCCGGCAGCACGATCACCGGACTACCGGGAGCCCCGGAGGTATATGCTTCAGCGCAAAGGACGGCTCGCTTCCCCACTGTCCAACTGATATCATTGGCTGATGCCGAAGATGATGGTGGAAGGGGGCTTCCCCACTTCCGTGGAGCCCATGCGGGGTCGACGAAGGTCCTCGCAACAAAAGGATCCGGCAAGACACCTGCTGTGTATGCCAGTGTCGCCTCCACGGTGGCCTTCAGTGGACCCAAGTGGTGGCGGCCTCCCGTGTTCTACTTCTCCTCGATGATGGCGGCGGACGCGGAGGCGTTGGCCACCGACTCGTCGCTCTCCACGCACCCGGCTTCTGTCGCTGCTTGCATGGCACGGCCACCGACATGGGAGTCTCGGCCACAGAAACGGGAGACGCGGTACGAGGCGGCGGCGTGGACGGCAGCAACGATGCCCGTCCGCCTCTCCTCGTCAAGCTGGCCTGGAGCGGCGAGTTGCTGAACCGCGCGTCGGCTTGGGGCGGCAACTGGCTCCGTCGGGCGAGGGGAGGGAGGTGGATCAGCAAGCTGCATAGCTCGTATCCGGCGGGCTCGGCAGGCCACCCATCCGGCTTGGATGCGGAATAACTACTGTTCGTAAGCCATTGTAAGAGTGGACAAAATGGTGAAGGAGGATATAGGGGAGCGGCGGAGGTGTGCGATTCTTAGCCGGCGTTTGGCCTTGTTTAAATAGGAGATTAAATAGACAGCAGATGGGAGGAGCTCGGCCGGTGTTGCGTTTAGTGCCGGCCCAGTCATGAACGGACGTGTGTCGAGAGTGGGTTTCTCGACTTCCACACGGGCGGGTTTCATGGAGGCGTTTGAATGCGGCAAGGAGGCGTGTTCAGTCGGGCATGCAGCGAGTGGCGCCCTCGACTCTGACGTAGGACACCGCGCCGTTCTTCCACTGACGTGTGGGCTCTTTGGGTACATGGCCTGCATGTCAGTGACCCAACACAGGCAGCGCATAGCAGAGGAACCTTTGGTGGGCCAGGGCGGTCAGAAGCGGGCATTTCATAAACCGATGATTGTTCATTGAGTGTGACGTCATCTTTTTCATGTAGATAAGCCTACTATGTTGATAGCCCGTTCGATACGTTGTGATTCATAAAGACCGCTGCAAACATCAATGTTCTGCTTATCACAGATAAGATTGATTAATACCCGTAACAATCCATGTCCTTAACAAAGGGTGCATGCACGTATAGGTTGAGCGTGTGTCTTGCGTCGTGTGTTGTGTGCATGCAGGCGTGCGAGTGTTGCGTGCATGCAAGGGTACGTTTCAGTGTTGCATGCATGTGTGCGTACGTGCGTGTGTTCGTGAGTGCATGTGTATGTGTTAGTGTTGCACGCGTGCATGCGTGCGTGTGTTCGTTATGTGTACGTGTTAGTGTTGCACGCCAGCATGCGTGCGTGTCTTGCGTGCGTGCATGTGTACGTGCAGGGTGAGGCTACACGTCAGTCGACTAACTTTTTCATCTCTGGTCATTAGATTTTCCAGCCGTTGGATACGAAATCAAGGGCCTGCAGTTTATCATCAAACTCCACCCCGCGCCGCCCGCGGCCAGCCTGCGCCGCCACGCCGCCCCGCCCGCCCGAAACCACTCCCCACCACC
>NC_057796.1:287156120-287448883 GCF_018294505.1 Triticum aestivum
CGATCCCCACCCCACCGCCCAATCAACGCGCCCCCACCGCCAGCGACTGCCAACCAGAGGTCTCACGACTTCGAGTACCCACCGACCACTAATTTATTACCATTTCTGTCCTTCATATACGCGCTGACGGGTGGGCCCTATGGTAATGTGCGCTGCTGAATGTGGACAGTTTGACTGGTCAATTGATCGTGTCATCAACAAATTACGGAGCTGTATGGTGAGCCAGTGACCGTTTGATCACCCTAAAATGTATTTTATTAACACAGTACAGACTCAAACTACCATTTCTTTCATTCATATACAGGCTGACAGGTGGGCCCCACGGTTATGTGCCCCGATGGTGCAACACTGGTTGCGCCACGTGGAATGTTTGACTGGTCAATTGATTGTGTCATCAACAAAATACGGAGTTGTACGGGTGAGCCAGTGACCGTATAATCATGACATGTATTTTTTTAACATGGTACAGACGCAAGGGCTCATATATACGCGCAAGCACTCACCACTATAAGCGCACACACGCAGACCCTACCCCTATGAGCACCTTCGAGAGAGTGAGCCAGCATATGATCTTGAGATTTACGAAGTCACCATAGGTGCCTCGTAGTCGAGTTAAACGTCTCCTCCCACTGAACGCACATCACCGGAAAATACTGAAATTAACCCAGGATAAATGCGAGCACCGGGACTTTAACCCTGGTGGGCTCGAGAAACCACTGTCCTCCTAACCATCCAACCACATGTTGGTTAGCATGACAAAATGTATGTGGTGACCGTGATGAGCTTATTCGGAAGTCCAGTGACCATATCGTGCTTTCGCTTCAAATACAATGACCATTAGTGTCGTCAACAAAATACGGAGCACGCATCAAATGCAAAGTCCGTCAGTGTCATCAAGAAAATACGGAGACGTATCGTGAGCTAGATACCGTATGATCACCACGAGAATGTATACGGTGACCGTAATGAGCATATTCTGAAGTCCAGTGACCGTATAGTGCTTTAGCTTGAAATACAGTGATCGTCACACGTGAATGTGTCGTGGGCATGCATACTTTTAGAAGGCCGAGAGATAGTTTGTGTGCGTACGTGAAAGTGGTGTAGAAAGAGCGGGTGTCCGGTGGAGACAAGGAGAGATATGCCCTTCGTTTCTCTTTCCCGTGACTAATATTTTAGGAGAATATATAAACATTCACAATGCAGAACAAATATTTTTGGATGCACCATGCAATTGACTTTCATGTATAACATTGTACTATTGTATATGCTTATTTTCTTAGTGGCCGATTGCGTGTGTGGTGTGGTGGGCACATCATTTCTAGTTGTGGTGGGTCAACATGAGGACTCATGGGTCGGTTCCATCCTGCGCCACATAGGTTGGACCGAGACGCGTTATACGAAGACCCATGTGGAGGACTCGGCGTACAACACGAAGCTAGCTACTAGAGTCGCAGAGGACTCTATCCCCACTGTGATAAGCCAACTATATATGATTTGTAACCCTAGGCCCCAGTATGTTATAGAAGCTTGGGGGCTAGTTCATCGATAGTATACACACATGCACAATGCCTGGTATTCACGTGTACTTTGTACACACCCCTATCACTAATATACAGTACCAGGAGTAGGCTTTTTCCTCAACTGCAAGGGTCCGAACTAGGGTAAAACTTTGCCTCGTATTACCATCCAGCCTAACAGTCAGGGATATACTACCGAATGATATGATGGAATCATATCTGCCAACTACTAAGAGAGAGGTGTGTCTGGGGGGGCAATGTGTGCGAGAGAGGCCTAAGGATAATGTGCGTGCGGGAGACACGTAAGCACATATATGTGCGTATAGAGGGCTAGTAGAGACCGTGCGTGTGTATATATGCATGTGAGAGAAATAGTGTTTTCCAACTAAGATTAGTGAAAAGACTGGTACATAGTAGTCAGAAAGAGAGAGAGAGAGATACAGAGAGAGCATGTGCGTGAGACACCCCGACACCCCGAGAGAGATTGTGAGCATGTGTGAAAGAGAAATGCCGATGCATATAAAGTGTGTGCACTTATGCGTTAGATAGAGAGATATATAGCACGTTTGTGAGAACGGGCCGACGCATAGTGCATCTACGTGTAAAAGGCGGTTCTACGCATTAAATTAAAATATAAATGGCATTATTATTTTTGGATGAGATCATGAATTTTGCAAATTGCGTATGGACGAAAATCGGTCTATCAGACACCCATACTCTATTGAATTCTAGCATGTGCATGTGTTTATTTCATATTATCGATCCATAGAGTGAGAGCGGTTTGAAATACAGGCAATGGATGCTTTTGCAATTCATATATAAACATTAATTAGTGCACTCCATGTTGTTAGTGTGAAGCACTTTATACATTTATCACTTGCATGGATACATTCCAAATTGCTAGCTACGAAATAGAATACATGTCGAATTCAACATAAAGGGGGTTTCGAAGATTCGAATTCATAGGAAGTGCATTCATCTATTTGAACTCGAGATAATGGAATTTTTAAATCAGATGTAAAAGGGGGCATCAATCTTTGTTGTGCGTTTGAACATGCTATATATATTCATACGCATGTCTAACTTTTTTTTTGCGACCAAGGAGATTATATCTGGAACCATGCATGAACTGAGATAAGTTGCATATTTTTTAATATATATACTCGTGTACAATGTATATTCAAATGTACCCCCTCCATTCCAAAATAATCGTAGCTTTAGGATTTTCAAGAGTAAAGATTTGTGAAGTTTGACAAATCCTGAAAGTTCAATTCAAGAGAACCGAAAACGTTAATGCTTCTGCTCCCAAATATTGAACGAAGCGCCAAATAGGCCTCTGGTCACCCGAAACCGCACGAGACTAATGTTTGGTGGTAGGAAATTACTGTCCTGACTCTGGCCCGTGTAGCCTATCGGCCCGATGTCCAAAGGTCTAAACCGGGGTAGGTTTGTAACTTCACCAAGATGCCAGTCTCAACCGCCTCCGAGAAGCATTCATATGCCGTGGGCGCCTAAACACCCATGCGCTCGGCCGAAATCTACCCCGCCCACATTTGGGACACCTGAGATTACTGTCCTACCCCCAACCCGCAATATGTCCAAACTTTTAGATGGGGGCAAAGTTTGTAACTTTCCCCAAATTTCAAACAAGCGCGTCCCAAACCGAAACATTGTTCCCCCTTAGTTCCCCGCCTCCCTCCGTTTCCCCATTCATACTCCGTGGGCGCCAAAACGCCCTCTCCACCAGCTGCAAAACCCCAGCCTCCTCCGTCCTCCACCCCATAGAGCCCAATCCACCGCCGCCCTCCTCCATCACGCCGAAGCCGGTACCCCGACGTCATCGTCCAACGCAACCGCAACTGCAACGCCCTCAAGGACATAGAAGCTGAAGCCGAGGCAGAGCTGCCTCCACGACGCCGACACCGACGTGCGCCGTACCAGAACCACTCTGACCATGCCATCCTGCACCTCACTGCTGCCGCTCCACTGTCGCAGCCGTCCACCGCACCGGAGCTGTTCCCGCTATGTCGTTGTTCGCCGCCTCGGATCTGGTTCCCCGCCGCCGACAGACGGCCACCGCACCACACTCAACAACTTGTCCATGGGTTCGTCCAAGGCTCCACCGTCCTCCACAACTTCTTGTTTCCAGCGAACCACAAGAAGATCGTTGGAAAACTAGAAGGAGGATACATCACTGCCAGCAGAAGGTACTCCTCTTCCCTTATTCGTGCAAACCTTACGTCTCTGCTCACACCGTATTCATCCCACGAAAGAAACTAGTTGAGTGCTTCTTACTGCATCTTGTTCGTGATACTAAATGCACAAGGTTTCCTCCCTTTACTATTTCACCTTTGCTAGAGGTCAGTAGCCCGCCTAGATTTCAATTCAGGGTCAGTCAAACCGCAATTAAAAGAAGCAGAACCCGCTTAGGCGCGTGGAGCACCTAGTCCGCATGTTCGCCGGGGAAGCGGCGCATAGGTGTCTATCATAGGGGTGTGGGGCGCAGGAGCTGCTTGCGCCCGATCTGGAGGACGGCGGGGCTTGAATGGATGGCCGGGGAGCGGTGCCAAGGACGGCGGTGCGGTGAGGTCGAGGGGAGGGCGCAGGTAGGGGACTGGGCCGGTGGTCGCTGGCGTTTCGAGGAAGATCGTCAACACTGACTGGCTGGAGGTAGATAAAGGCGATCTGCCCGTTCTTTGTACATCGGACGGTGCAGGAAAAATGGACTGACCTATTTGTTTTCAGTCGACTGTTATTTTCATAGAATCCTGTAGTAATTTAGTGTGCCATGCATGTTGTAGAGCTATCATATGTCTCCCGTCATTTATTTCTCACCAACCTGCTATCTGCTACCTTTACACTATACTAATTGTGCACACACTTCACCCATACTCACAGTATTGTTTTTTATGCATGGGTATTTCAGAATCTGACGCAGTGTTGATGAATGCAGAAAAGAAAAGATAGAAGTCGCTCCAGTGTAATTCGAAGATAAGCACTAAGCGTTTCAGCGCTCTAAAGGGTGCAGTGTCAGCAGTTGGAGACAGTAAACGTAGCTCTGTAGTTGATGATCTCAATTGCCACACACAACCATCCCAGGTGCTTGCTTTAACTTCACGCTGTCAAATGTGGTTGCATGTTGCATATGGTGTCTAGCTTGTATTGCTTCCAATTTGGTTAAATTGCATCTGCTTACCTTACACATTATACCTTTGATAATGACATGCCTTCCTTTTCTTGATACATACTACATATGTCTATTAACCATGTTCGTACATCAAACTAATGCTCTTTTATATCCTTCGTCAATCACTTATGATGAGACAGTCACCCCAGTGGGTTACTGTGAGACGCCCTACTCGTTTAAAGAGTGCAGTGTCATCCTCCCCACATGATTCTCAAGAAACAGCAAGGCTAAATGAAGATAGTCAATGTAACTCTCTAGTTGATGACCGCAATTCCCCCACACCACCATCGTAGGTGCTTGCTCTTACTTGGCAGTGTGATATGTGGTTGCATGTTGCATATGGTGTCTACCTTGTAATGCTTCTAATTAGGGTAAATTGCATCTGCTTAGTTAACACATTATACCTGTGAATATGACATGCCTTCCTGTTTTTGGTACATACTACGTCTTTCTATTAACCATGTTCTTACATCAAACTACTTTTCTTGTGTATCCCTCATCAATCACTTCTGATGATACACCTTCAAGTTGACAGTGTAATATTGGTTGCATCTTGCATATCATTTCAAAGATGTATTGCCTCTTATTTGTTGAAGTGCCACTTGTAATGAGACACATCTAACTTGGTAGACTGATTTTGGTTGGATCTTTCATATGGTGTCTAGATTGCATTGCTTCCAATTTGTTGAAATGCCTTCTGCTTAGCGTTTTTCATACATATTCCATCCTCCTACAATGTGGTTGCCATACATAAAAGTTGTGTTCGTCAGTATCATGCACCAACGAAATTGGAAGTGCGAATTTCATTCCTTTTTCTTGTGTGTTTACTTGACAAGGCAAAATCCAAAAGGACGAAGGCACGGAATGATGGTGGTCCTCTGGAGCAACCGAAACAGATGATCTCTGCAGATTCTCCTGCTACTCGTACTGCAGTGCTAGTTCCAAATCTCATATCCCCTACTCCACAACCCAAGCTGCTTGCTCTAACATGGCAGTGTGATATCTGGTTGCATGTTGCATATGGTGCCTAGCTTGTATTGCTCCTAATTTGTTAAATTGCATCTCATTAGCTTACACATTATACATGTGAATATGACACGCCTTCCTGTTCTTGGTACATACTACATCTGCCTATCACACCATGTTCTTACATCAAACTACTGTTCTTGTGTATCCTGCATCTATCGCTTATGATGAGACAGTCACGCCCATGGGTTAATATGAGACGCGCTACTCTTATAAAGAATGCAATTTCATCCTCTCCACATGATTCTCAAGAAACAGCAAGCCTAAATGAAGATATTGAACGTAGCTCTGTACTTGAAGACCGCACTTCCCCTACACCACCATCACAGGTGCTTGCTCTAACTTCGCAGTGTGATATGTGGCTGCATGTTGCATACGGTGTCTAGCTTGTAATGCTTCTAATTAGGGTAAATTGCATCTGCTTAGTTTACACATTATACCTGTGAATATGACATGCCTTCCTATTTTTGGTACACACTACATCTATGTGTTAACCTTGTTCTTACATGAAACTACCTCTCTTCTGTATCTTGCATCAATCACTTACGATGAGTCACCTTTATTCGTTGCATATTGCATATTATTTCTAGCCCGTTGCCATGTATTGCTTCTAATTTGGTCAAATACATTTGTTTGGACACCCTTTTAATTTGGCAGAGTGATATTGGTTTCATCTTTCATATGGTTTCTAGCTTGCATTGATTCTAACAAGTTCAAGCACCTTATGCTTAGTTTACACTTTATACATCATACATGTCAATATGTCACGCTGTCCTGTTTTTCATACATATTCCATCCTCCTATCATGCGGCTGCCTTACATGAAAGTAGTGTTCATCTGTATCATGCATCAATGAGTTCTGAAGAGCAAATTTTATTCCTTTTTCTTGTGGGTTTGACTTGACAAGGCAAAATCAAGAAAGAGGAAGGAAAAGAGTAAGGAAGGCGATGATGGTGGTCCTCTATAGCAATGTAAATGGAGCATTTGTACCGATTCTCCTTGTACTGATAGTGCATTACAAGGTCCAAGTCTTCGCTCCCCTACTCCACCATCCAAGGTGCTTGCTCTAACTTGGCAGTGTGATATCTGGTTGCATGTTGCATATGGTGTCTAGCTTGTATTGCTCCTAATTAGTGTAAACTGCATCTGCTTAGCTTACACATGATACGCATGGATATGACACGCTTTCCTGTTTTTGGTACATACTATATCTGTCTATCACACCATGTTCTTACATGAAACTACTCTTCTTGTGTATCCTGCATCAGTCACTTATGATGGGACACCTTTAAGTTGGCAGTGTGATATTGGTTTGCGTCTTGAATATGATTTCTAGCATGTATTGCTTCTACTTTGATGAACGCCACCTATGACGAGACAGTTTTAACTTGGCAGAGTGATATTGATTGCACCTTCCATATGGTGTCTAGTTTGCGGTGCTTTTAATTTGTTGAAGTGCCTTCTGCTTAGTTACCACATCATAGGTGTGAATATGTCAAGCCGTCCATTTTTCGTACATATTCCATCCTCGTATCATGACTTTGCCTTTCATCAGAGTAGTGTTTGTCAGTATCATGCATGAATGAGTTCTGAAGAACGAATTATATTCCTTTTTCTTGTCGGTTTGACCACAATGCAAAATCAATAAATCTGAAGGAAATTGGCAAGGCATTGGATGATGGTGGTCCTTCCGAGCAACTAAAATGGAGGTTCTCTACAGATTCTACTCCTCCATCCTCCCAACAAGATTCGCAAGACAACGCAAGGCTAGAGAGTCAACGTAGTTGTGTAGATGATGAGCATGTCTCCCCTACTCCACCATCATAGGTGCTTGCTCTAACTTGGCACTATTATATGTGGTTGCATGTTGCGTATGATGTCTAGCTTGTATTGCTTCTAACTTTGTTGAATTGCATCTGCTTACTTTACACATAATGCCTATGAATATGACATATGCTCCTGTTTCTAGAACATACTATATCTGATCACACGATGTTCTTACATCAGACTACTGTTCTTGCATATCCCGCATCTGTCACTTATGATAAGGCACCTTTAAGTCGCCACTGTGATATTGGTTGTGTCTTGCATATGATTTCTAGCATGTACTGCTTCTAATTTGTTGAAACGCCATACAGTTTGAACTTGGCAGAGTGATATTGCTTGCATCTTTCATATGGTGTCTAGCTTGCAGTGCTTCTAATTTGTTGAAATGCCTTCTGCTTAGTTACCACATCATAGGTGTGAATATGTCATGCCATCATGTTTTTCATACATATTCCATCCTCGCATCATGTGTTTGCCTTTCATCCGAGTAGTGTTCGTCAGTATCATGCATGAATGAGTTCTGAAGAGCGAATTTTATTCCTTTTTCTTATCGGTTTGACTTCACAATGCAAAATCATTACATCTGAAGGAAATTAGTCCGGCAGTGGATGATGGTGGTCCTTTTGGAGCAACTCAAACAGGGGGTCTCTACAGATTCTACTCCGCCATCCTCCCAACAAGATTCACAAGACAACACAAGGCTGGACAGTCAACGTAGCTATGTAGATGATGAGCACATCTCCCCTACTCCACCATCACAGGTGCTTTCTCTAACTTGGCACTATTATATGTGGTTGCATGTTGCGTATGATGTCTAGCTTGTATTGCTTCTAACTTTGTTGAATTGCATCTGCTTACTTTACACATAATGCCTGTGAATATGACATGTGTTCCTGTTTCTAGAACATACGTGTACATGATGAGCACATCTCCCCTACTCCACCATCACAGGTGCTTGCTCTAACTTGGAACTGTTATATGTGGTTGCATTTTCCGTATGATGTCTAGTTTGTATTGCTTCTGATTATGTTGAATTGCATCTGCGTAGCTTACAACTTATACCTGCAACGATCACTTACCCATAAGACACATTTAACTTGGGACTGTGATGTAGGTTGCATCTTGCATTGTCTTCTAGCTTGTACTGCTTCTAATTTCTTGAAATGGCACTTACGACGAGACACTTTTTACCTGATAGAGTGATATTGGTTGCATGTTCATATGGTGCCTAGCTTTCATTTCTTCTAATTTTGTTGAAATGCCTTCCGCTTACTATTTTTTCATACATATTCCATCCTCCTATCGTATGTGTGAATATGAAATGCTATCTTTTTTGTATATATTCCATCCTCCTATCCTGCGCTTGCCTTACATCAAAGTAGTGTTCGTCTGTATCATGCATCAACCAGTTATGCAAAGCTAATTTTATTCATCTTCTTGTGGTTTTGACTTCATAAGGAAATATCAGAAAATAGGAAGGAAAAGAGTAAGTTAGGGGATGTTGGTGCTCCTCCACGCCGACGCAAACAGAGACTCTCTAGATTTGCCACTGCTACTGCTAATGAAGTTGAAGTCCCAAGTCTACATGATGAGTTCATCTCCTGTACTCCACCATCACAAGTGCTTGCTCTAAGTTGACAGTGTGATAATTGGTTTCGTGTTGCATATGTTGTCTAGCCTGTATTTCTTCTATTTTGATTAGATTGCACCTGCTGAGTTTATACGTTATACATGTGCATATGACATGGCTTTCTGTGTCTAGAATACACTGCATCTATCTATCATACCATGTTCTTACATCAAAGTACTGCTGTTGTGTATCCTGCATCAGTCACTCATGATTGGACGCTTTTAACATGGTAGTTTGATAGTGGTTGCATTTTGCATTGATTTCTATGTTGTACTGCTTCTAATTTTTGAAATTGCCACTTATGACAAGACACTTTTAACTTGGCAGAGTAATATTTTTTGCATCTTTCATATGGTGTCTAGCTTGCATTACTTCTATTTTCTTGAAAATCCTTCTGCTTAGTTTACACATCGTAGCCGTGAATATGTCATGCCGTCCTGTTTTTCTTACATATTCCATCCTCATACGGTTGTCTTACATCAAAGTATTGCTTGTCTGTATCATGCATCAATGAGTTCTGAAGAGCGATTTTATTCTTTTGTGTTGTGGGTACGGCTTGATATGGCAAAGGCAAAAAAGAGCAAGGAAAATAACATAGTAGGGAGTGGTGTTACTCATCGGGTGAAACGGAAAAGGATCTGTCGTCAAGATTCTGCTGGTACTTATAGTGCAGTAGAAGGTCCAAGTCCGCCAGCTAAATCTACAAACACAATATCACCTGCTCCACCAGCTGCAACATCCGCTTCAACTGTACCAGCATCTCAACGAGTTACTCGTTCGTTTGCTCCGGAACTGGCCAGTTCCCAAGCTGCCTTCACACCTAACACTACTTCCGAAGCACTGCTGACACAACAGGACTTGGCAAGATCAGATGAACCTCATGAGCATCAACACCAAGACGGTACCTGACCGAGTCAAGTTGCAGTTGCATGCTCCTTTATATGTACTCTCACAGTTTGATGTACACCAACACTTTCCATATTCGTTGTTGAACTAGCACCATGGCGCAAGTGGAAACAGACATCAGGGATAATGCTTGACAGATTAACAAAATCTAAAGGAGGAAGAATGGAGATCCATTTTGAGGCAGGTTTAAAAAGGCCACGTGATGCTATAGAGTCAGCCAAGTTAGTATCAGAGGCAGCCGTTGCCGTTAGGTGTCATGCACGTATCCTCCCAACGTGGATCCAGTACAGGAATGAGAAAGACAATATCCAGTTTAACACCTTCCTTGACAATTTATCCGTAAGTAATGTTATTCATCGCAATTAGTAATATTGTCTTGCTCTGTCCCATACTTTCTAGCTTCCTCCTAATAAGACTCACATTCTTTTTTCAACAGATGAGGTTCAAGTTGGATCCGAAAGATGATGCAACTAAACAAGCATGCACTCATGTTTTTCAGTCTGCTCTACGACAGTATCGGTACCACCTTAGAAAATCTCACTTTGAAGGCAAGGCTAACAATGAAATCGCCCAAACATCTCCAGTGGAATATATTACAGATGAAGACTGGACAGCCCTCGTTAAACACTAGTCTGATCCAAAGTATCAGGTAGGCTATATGTATTTGATCAGACCACATATTGAACTTGTATTTATGTATGTTCCTTACAAGTGTATCTTCTTCTAGGCTAACTGTTTGAAGAACAAGACCAACCGTTCTAAAGTGAAATTCCAACAGACAACATGATCTCGTAGCTATATTGCACACTGCGAGGCTCTTGTAAATAGCTGCTACTTCCTTCTTTTTTCTGTGCCATATTATCGTATCTATATTGACTTGTTCCAAATATAGAGGAAAGCCCCTGCGGATCCAAAAAACCCTGAACCGAATGCAGTGCAAATCTTCAAGGATTGCCACACCAGCAAGATGAAGGGCATGAGCACACCAGTTCAAGCCACTGTTGTAAGTCCTTACTCCTCCTGCCTTTGAACTGATTGGTACTGTGATGTGTTCATTTAACTACTATGTTTGGAGCCAATGTCAGTTACTCTGTTCACTTTTATACGCAGTTGTCTTAACGTATCGTTTCACCTTACATGGTTTAAAAGAGATGAAGGATATTCTTTTGGACTTGATCTGTAATCTAGTTGTTATGTTCACGTGCGCACACAATGATAAAATAGCCTGTTTGTTTTATATCTGTTTGCCCATGATATGAATGATGTCATACTATGTTCATCCTACTTTAAACCATGTCTCTTTATCCTTAGATGTCAACGAATGTGAGGAAATAGACAATACAGTAGGCATGCTACATGGACATATGTTCCGAAAGTGATTTTATTATGTAGTTGGCACTACAATACATGCTAATGTATTACAGTAGTTCACCAAAATAAGTTATGTATAAACGTGTAACCTACTTTCTTTGTTTTTGTCTCATTAGTAACTTATCTGGTACACTAATCTACAACTTCAAACTTTCAGGAAGCTATGGAACAAATGATTGAACAGCCACAACCACCTGAAGGTGACGAGGGTACCATAGGCACAATGTCACCTCTTGCTGCAGTGCGTCGGTATCTCTCCACTAACAGTGCAAAAAGCACCTTCCTGCGTAATTCTGGGTTGGTTGTCAAGGTAACCTCGTCCAAATCGCCTACTGAACAAAATCTTCCTGCTAGATAGAGTGATATATCTGTGCTCCAGACACAAGTCCAATCCCTAATGGACGTCGTTTTGGAAACAAGAATAGTGGTTGACAAATGTCATCAAGATATGAATGGTTTTGAAACCAGACTATCAGACATTCGCTTCATTGTTCAAGAGCAATGGCGGAAAAACATTGAAGATCGTGCAGCTCCATCAGATCCTACAGCCTGAAACATTAGCACTCAGGTCAAATGATCTGTGCTTCTATACATCTGATGGTGCTTCTATCTGCAAGGACTATAAACTTTATGCCAACATGCCTTTTGTTATATGGTTGGAATTTATTTTGTTGTGATACAGCATTTATGATGCTGCCAAAGGCTACAGTAATTACGACGCTAGTTTTGTATAGTGTAGGTTTATCTTAGTAATGTATTCGGCCGAAAGCTTCGTAGGAGCCCAACATGCCAACATTCGTCGGGCCCATTCCAATTGGGCTAAAAACGATTATGGGCTGAAATTTGCATGTAGCCCACTAAAAATATCTGGGCCTAAATCAGCATAAGCTTTCATATTTTTCTGGTAGGCCTGTGCCCATAGTGGGCCTTTAACAGGCCTAAACATAATTTGGGCCCTCAGTAACAATAGGCCGTTTACAGGTGTAAATATCTCGAGCCCATAAAAAACATGGGCCTTTAATAGACCGAAAGTGAGATTGGGCCCTGATTGTGCCAAATAACCCACTGGTCTTAGCAGGCCGAAATGGTGGCCCATTTACGATGCGGATCTTTCACAGGCCGAAATTTGGACGGGCCGTAAATGCGCCGACCTAATACATGGGCCTTTAACAGGCCGGAGTTCGGTCGGACTAGATTATCTTCATTTTTATATGGGCCGTTAATGGGCCCGATGTGACGTGGGGCCACATATGGCCCATGAATTTCATCCGATGTTAAGAGGCCGAAAATCACAATAGGCCGAAAGTGGCCCAAATCTATAGTGGGCCTCTAACAGGACAAATGTCAGACATGGCCAAATATGACCCAAATCCTTCACGGTCGTTTATGGGCCGAAAGTTTCAATGGCCTGTAAATGGGCCCAAATGAAGCAGGACCTTTAACAGGCCGGAAATACACCGGGCCGTAATTCGGCCCATATACTTAGCGGACTGTTAACAGGCCAGAAGTGACCATGGGCCGCGATGATGTCAAGTTTAGGACAGGCCGTTGACGGGCCGATTTGACACTAGCCGTACGGGCCTTAACTGAGAATGTTGGGCCTTTAGCTGGGCCGGCCCATTATGGTCTGCAAAATCTTGTGGGACTTTAGCTGGGCTGGCCCATTGTGGTCCGCTAAATCTTGTGGGCCTTTAGCTGGGCCGGCCCATTATGGTCTGCAAAATCTTGTGGGCCTTTAGCTGGGCCGGACCATTATGGTCCGCTAAATCTTGTGGGCCTTTAGTTGGGCCGACCCATTTAAACTTTATGGGCCACTTTTGGGCCCGTCCATGTGTCAACATATCATAGGCCCATCTCGACCGTTGGATGAGTGACACCTGTGCCAACGCGAAGCCGACGCGTGGTTCCGTCGGCCAATGAGAATTTTACACGTGGAAAATCGGCATTGGTCGTGGCTGTTAGCGGGTTATCGGATCCAAAACCGGACCCGATAGCTTAACGGCGTCCCGTTACGGTGGATGCCACGTGTTGGTCACCCTTGACGAAAGCACTTCTATGACGCACGATTTATCGTCATGGAAGTGGACACTTTCGTGATGATAATTTTGGTAATGTCATGGAACACTTCTACGACAGCACAGGTATGACTATCTTGATTCTGTCATAAAATCGTCATGGATGTACATGCATGACAAAAAAACGCGACCTACTGTGACAAACACCTATCATCATGGAAGTGTATTTTTTTGTAGTGATGGTTCTTGTTCTCTACCTGCATCACATTCTACATGCTGCTTTGCTATGTGACTCAAGGACCAAACCTATTTTGACTCACACTCTAGAAGATCCTTCTTGGAAATTGATGTCAAAGGGGGAGAGAGAGCTCACATCAAAGGTTAATCACATCAAAAGGGGGAGAGAGATAATCACATCAAAGGGAGAGAGACCCCAGATGCTTGGTATTCAAGAGGAGAGAAGTCACATGTCTTTAAGAGGGGAAAGACATGTTAGTTTGTGTTATGATTATCGTGCTCTGATTTTCTTTTCCCTATGTTCTCCCATTATCCAATATAAGATTCAGGAGGAGAAAGACTTGTAACGGAAGGAAATCTTTGAATTCATTGCACATCTTTACCTTTGGGGACATGTCTATATCTAATAGGAGTACCTGGTACTCACTCTCTACATGTCATCCCAATCTTGATTCTCTTGTGGTTTCCTGCTCTTGCTTTGTTTGGTAGATGTTTCTATGTTATCTAACCTTGTTTACTCAGGTTCATCTCTTCCAAAGCCAGCTCAAGACCACAAGGTAAGTATATGCATCACACTCATGTCCATGATGATCTCTTGCTGATGTACATATTGTTTGCAGGGACTCATGAACATGAAGGTATTTTCTCAGTATCTACACCATTTTCTCTGATGCATATAGCCAAGATACATGTAACACATTGCTTGCTCTGTCATGCTTATGTAGTCACATGCTCTCACATTCTATATTTACATGATTGCATACATGTAGGGGGAGCCTATGCATGTTACATGTCTCTCCAAAGCTTTACTTGCTATTCTCTATATCTTTATCTAAAGCTTTGATGTATGTTGTCATCAATTACCAAAAAGGGGGAGATTGAAAGCACAAGTGCTCCCTGGGTGATTTTGGTAATTAATGTCAACATATCTTTTGTTGGTCTAATACTTTTATCTAGTATATTTCAGATGAGTTCAACAGTGGAGTGGCGTGGACAAGAGGATGTGGAACCCCTTCAAGATGCTAAGGAAAGAAGATTGGCAAAAGCTCAAAAGCTCAAGACTCTACATTTTCATTTTAGTGATCCAAGATCACATTGAGTCCATAGGAAAAGCCAATACTATTAAAAGGGGATGAGGTGTTGCTTAATGGCTTGCTTGCTCAAAGTGCTTAGTGATATGCTCAAAAGCCCTCAACCACTTTCTCATATCGACATATGTCCCAAACCAAAAGTCAAACTCGGCCCCACAGAAATTATCTATCCGGCGCCACCGAGTTCACTTGACATAGCCACTGCCAGAAACCCTAGTCAATTCGGTCGTACCGATGGGATCCCGGTCTCACCGAGATGGGCTTGCAAACTCTCTGGTTCCTGTTGCAATAATTTTGGTCTCACCGAGATATGTTATCGGTCTCACCGAGTTTGTTTGACCAACTCTCTGGTTAGCTTATTACCAAAATCGGTCCCGCCGAGTTTGTGTAATCGGTCAAACCGAGATGAGGTTTTACCCTAACCCTAGCACATCGGTCTCACCGAGTTGATCATATCGGTCCCACCGAAAAGCCTAATGGTCACATTTTGAACTAAATCGGTCTGACCGAGTTTCATGATTCGGTCCCACCGAGTTTGGTGAATTGTGTGTAACGGTTAGATTTTGTGTGGAGGCTATATATACCCCTCCACCCACTCTTCATTTGTGGAGAAAGCCATCAGAATGTGCCTACACTTCCAGCATACATTTTCTGGGAGAGAACCACCTACTCATGTGTTGAGACCAAGATATTCCATTCCAACCACAAGAATCTTGATCTCTAGCCTTCCTCAAGTTGCTTTCCACTCAAATCTTCTTTCCACCAAATCCAAATCCGTGAGAGAGAGTTGAGTGTTGGGGAGACTATCATTTGAAGCACAAGAGCAAGGAGTTCATCATCAACACACCATGTATTACCTTTTGGAGGGTGGTGTCTCCTAGATTGGTTAGGTGTCACTTGGGAGCCTCCGTCAAGATTGTGGAGTTGAACCAAGGAGTTTGTACGGGCAAGGAGATTGCCTACTTCGTGAAGATCTACCCTAGTGAGGCAAGTACTTCGTGGGCGATGGCCATGATGGGATAGACAAAGTTGCTTCTTCGTGGACCATTCGTGGGTGGAGCCCTCCGTGGACTCGCACAACTGTTACCCTCTGTGGGTTGAAGTCTCCATCAACGTGGAGGTACGATAGCAATGAGTCGACCTTCTGGGCCTTGGGCCTAGTCCTCTTTCTGACCCACCGTCGGGGCCATTAGTGAGTCGCCAGGGTCGTGAGTCGTCAGACCAGTGAGCCGCCAGACTCGTGAGTCGCCGATCCTCCGGCGGGTTACCAATGAAACGCTAAATCCCAGCCGGGTCATACCGCAGGGTATATCCCCGACATTAGCCCCCAGTTTAATTTGGATTTATCCATGTTAAACTGATCCTGCAAAATAACTCAAGAACAAATTTGATAGGTTGTGCTCTGGATTAAAAAAATTCTGAGCCGGCACCTGATCATCCTTAAGTCCTTGTCATTTCCTCCTTCTGGAAAGTCCGGGTCAATAGACCAACTTCATAGTCAATTTTCTTGTAGCAGAAATATTGTAAAAAAGAATCCATTTGTGTCGGCCTTCAATGCTCTGACTTGACAGAAATATTGGTCTTGAAATATTCCTCTGATTTTCAGCCGACTTAAAGATGTAGAACTTGCCGGTTGATCATTGCCAAAATATCCGGTTTGTAAATATTGATAGCACCGGGTCATAATTGTTGCTCACACCAAGCTTGAAAGTGTACCTCCCTTATATGCATATCACTTGTAGCCCCCAAGTCTTAAGAAGGGAGCATAGTAACAGCTTAAGACTTGCTTCAATATAAATGTTGCAACCTTGAAGAAATCCAGGTTGCTCATCTCAGTCACTAGTCAAAACTGAATATACCACATATGTAGCCCCCAAGTGCCGGGTTGTCATGCTTGCAGCAACCTGGGACTTGTAATTGCCTTATGCTCATAAAAACTTCAACCAGTTTAGCCCCCAAGGGCTGGGTCGTTATGCAATAATGAGCAGGGACTTGTAGATATGATCATGTAGACTTGAGCAGCGATGTGTAGCCCCCAAGGGCCGGCTCAGTAAAATAATACTGAGCTGGGACTTTATATATACTTCATTGAAAATAACATCATATGATGTAACCCCCACCATGGGGCTTGAACCCACGTCCACAAGGTTAAGAGCCTTGTGCTCTACCAACTGAGAAGTGGATCCTTCAATATAATGGATTAAGGCTTGTGTACTTTGAATTTTTGACAGGAGCAATTGGTAGCCCCCAAGGGCCGGCTCATTACGATGTGATGAGTCGTGTCTTCAATAAGCAAGTAAAAAATGATCTAGCATTAGCTCCCAAGTGCCATGGTGCATGCTGGCAGTGACATGGGACTTGCGTATTTGATGTAATCTCAATCTGAATAATGTAGCCCCCAAGTGCCGGGTCGTAAGCCTGCAGTGACTCGGGACTATTCCTTCCATTGTAGAATAAATCATATCCATTGATAAATAATAGCCATTGCTTTGAAGCGGCTTTGAAAACCTCAATCGTAATACTGTTTATTGATAACCATAATAAAAAATCCAGCCAAGTTTGGCTATTAAAGATTTGAATACCTTATCGGTTAACAAGTAAATCCGGAGTTTAAATACTCAGTGGCTCTTGGCCGATGGCGACTTAATGCGCATCCATTGTAATCCGGAACTTTTGTAACCCGGCGGCTTATAGCCTTTGTGAAAATCAATAATTGATAACCCCATCCATGGTGGCTCATAGTCATGTCCAGTTTTTGAAAAGATCACTTGGGCGGCTCATAGCCTCCATAAACTCAATATTGAGCAATATAACCCGGAGTTGGATAACTCGGCAATATCTTCAGATCGCGCGATGATGGGTTTAAACACAATGATTCATATGAGCAATAGCAGTATTCTTACTTATGTGTAAAGCTCTGCATGTTCTGCACAAAGTTTAAACAACATATGCCCTGGCGACTCAACGTCAAAAACCAGGGCGGGTAACAACCCAAACATAATATAGTCTTATGCAATTATGGAAAAGACTAAAATTAAGGCCATTCAATCCAAAATATACTAACAACTTAAAGTCCAAAGCCAGGGCGGCTTATTAAAACCAAAATATTCATACCATTATTGAAAGACATACCTGAAGATTAATACAATGGTGATGCCTTGATAATTATAATCCGGGGCCAGTATCAACCCGGAATCATGAAATGTCATCGTCTTAATTGCTCAAGGCAAAATATCCTGGCGACTTAAAGTCTGCCATCAGGGCGAGTTATCAAACCCAAATATGCTCAATGATGAGCCATATAATCAAGGCTACATGGCCTATGAAATCAGTTCATACTGCCGACTTACAATGCCATACGCAGTGAGGGTGACAGCCCAAAAACTTAGAGCACATAACTCCAAGTGCACAATCACAATATACTGGCGACTTAACGTCCAAAGCCAGACCGGGTTATCAAAAACCACGGATATACTCAAATATGAGCCATAGAGATTATGGCGACATGGCCTGAATCGTTTTAAACCATATGTCAAGATGGTACAAAGATGAACCCCAAAATGTTCAAATAATAAATCAGAAAAACAAGGCTTTCATAGGCCGCCAAGCCTAAATCTCAAGTGCTTTCATGGGCCGCACAGCCACTGAGTTAAACCTTCATGCAAACCTTATAAGTCGGGCCTCACATGACCAATCGTCGTTTTAACTTTGACAAGTTCAGGGTCTGTATAAGATTGACTGTCAAAAGTACGGCGGGCCATTCCAGGATTACCTGGGCGGAGTGGCAGACTTAAAAAGGCAGGATAACCCGGGTTTTTAGGTGAATACACCTGGCTTCCAAGCCTGAAGGGTTATGTTCTCTTTGGAGAATACACCTATGTTTGAACAGAATAACCCGAAAAGTTTTGGTGAATACACCTGGCATTCCAAGCCTGAAAGGTTATGTTCTCTTTGGTGAATACACCTCTGTTCGAACAGATAACCTGGAAACTTTGGTGAATACACCTGGTGTTCCAAGCCAGTCAAGAGGGTAGTGATGCTATGTTCTCTTTGGTGAATACACCTATGTTTGAACAGGAAGCCCCCAAGTGATGTTTACAGTCCAGACTGTAAGCCGGATCAAAGGGTAGTCATAGCTATGCTTGTTGAGGAGGAAGCCCCCAAATAACCAATGATGTGATAAGCCCGTAAGGCAGGATACCCATGTTTGAACCGCGCATCATGGCAGCAGGTTCTCTTTGGCAACCTTTAATTTTTCTCAGAACTCGAACTTGCGAGAGATGAATTCTTTTTGAACCGGAATTTCAAACCGGATATTGAGAGCTTCAAAGCTTTGTGAGAGACATATTTACCTTGAGCCGGATTTTAAACCGGAATGCTTCATTTTAAGCCGGAAATTTTCTAACGGCCTTTAAATTTTCATCAATATAACAGCAACCTCCGCGACCGGGTTATTTTTTCCTTCCAATGACCCGGAGTTCTTGAATTTACTGAAACCGGCCAATTCTGCCAAGTCATGTTATTGTAGCCCCCGAGTCTCAAGACAACTTGAGGAGTTGGCTTGAGATTCTTCATATTTAACCATGATGGTATGAGTCCTTCAGCAGCTCAGTGATATAACAGTCCCATTTGCAGTAGATAACTTGTCCTGCATTGGAGAAACTTGCAAGCCAGAGTAACCGCTCTTTTAAAGAAAGCAATATGTAATATAAAAATATACTGGATGGATTTCACTTGATACGCCAGGCCAGTAGTTATCCACCGCGGAGTTGATGATCACCACGGTGAAGCTGAAATCAATCATGGCCAAGTCGGCCGCGAGAGCAGACAGATGAGCCGGCCACGGCGTTGTAACCCAGCACGGGCGGGTGAGTCAATCGCAGGCGTAGTAAGTTGCGTGGACGGGCGAGTCAATCACAGGCCAAACCGCAGGGGCAGCGGCTTAAACACATCTATTGAACGGCTCGTGCGCATAGGCATGGTCCCGGTGAGTCGATGTAGACCGGGCTGCAGGGGTTGGGACTTGCGCACGCCGGTGCAACATCATGCACTACAAAAAAAATACACTTCCGTGATGATACGTGTTTGTCACAGTAGGTCACATTTTCTGTCATGCATGTACATCCATGAAAAATTTATGACAGAATCAAGATAGTCATACCTGTGCTGTCATAGAAGTGTTCCATGACATTACCAAAATTATCATCACGGAAGTGTCCACTTCCATGACGATAAATTGCGCGTCACAGAAGTGCTTTCGTCAAGGGTGACCGACACATGGCATCCACCGTAACGGAACGCCGTTAAGCTATCGGGTCCGGTTTTGGATCCGATAACCCGTTAACAGCCCTGACCAATGGGGATTTTTCATGTGTAAAATCATCATTGGCTGGAGGAAACACGTGTCGGCTCACCGTTGGGACAGATGTCATCCACTCATTGTACCCAAAGCGCCTATGATACGTCGACACGTGGCACGGCCCAACAGAGGCCCATTCCTGTGAAAAGGCCGGCCTGTTTGACTTGGTCAAAAGGTGGCGGCCCAGCCCCGGCAAGCCTGTTAATGGCATGTTCGCATATAGCCCATTTACAGCCTGCTAACCCAGGGCCCGTTTATG
This sequence comes from Triticum aestivum, assembly GCF_018294505.1. Taxonomy (NCBI): domain Eukaryota; kingdom Viridiplantae; phylum Streptophyta; class Magnoliopsida; order Poales; family Poaceae; genus Triticum; species Triticum aestivum. The sequence continues at coordinate 287,176,546 of NC_057796.1, forward strand.
GCCTATCCGAATTAGGTCCAGTAGCGTCATCTGAGCCGTCCAATATAATTCCAGCCCGTTTTAACTTCCGGCCCATGTATGGCCCGTGACGTATTTCGGCCCATATGAGTCCCTTTGTAACTCTTGGCCCATTAATGGCCCGTGGTGAAACGGCCCGTAATGAACAGTGTATCGCTTTATACCCATTAGCGGCCCATTATTCCATTGGGTCATTTCCAGCCCGTGTTACCTTTCGGCCTTTTGAGGGCCCATTTATTCTTGTGCTCATTTCCAGCATTCGGTTACTTACGGCCCGTTACTGGCCTTTTCTTCTTGTGGGCCAAATTCAGCCCGTGGATACAGTCGGCCCGTTTGCGGCCCATTAATCTGTTGGGCCATTTTCATAGCATCATCAAATACGGCGCAAACCCTTAAGGTTTGAACACTGGGGTGCGCACGAAGTCTTTCCCTCCTACCGATCTACGCCCTAGCTCGCTAAGATCTCGTGGACGAACTCGACAAACTCGCAACACAAAGAGACACGGGATTTATACTCGTTCGGTCCACCGTGGGGGTGTAATACCCTACTCTAGTGTGGTGGTGGTGGATTGCCTCTTGGGCTGATGATGAACAGTACAGAGGGAAGAACAGCCTCTTGAGGTTGAGGTGTTCTTGTGCTTCGTGACTTAGCGGGTGAGAGCTGGATGAACTGCCCGATCCGTTCTCAGATGGGATCCAGCCGAGATCAGATCAGATCAAGCTGAGATCCAGCCGAGATGATCCCTCCCCTACTGTGGTGGCTAGTTCTACTTATATAGGCCCTGGTCCTCTTCCCAAATATTGAGCGGGAAGGGAGCCAACAACGGCGGGCAAATTTGAAGGGGGACAGCTAGTACAAGCTATCCTGACAAAAGCGGTCTTCGCCTGCGAAAGGCTCTGGTGGTGGCGTCGTCTTGGGCTCCACGATGACCTCCGTCTTGCCGTCCTCCTGGTCTTGGTCTCGTTGCACCAATATAGCAAACTTTGCCTGATGCCTCGGTACTCCTCGCCTGCGCTGGCCTCCTTAGCAACAAAGAGGAAACAAGGACTCTACGCGCGCTGGCGCCCGCCTGGTGTCGATCGTCATGGCTCACGTCACGAGAGCCTCGTGAGGTTCACCCCGCCTTGGTATCTCCGCTCCTTGTGAGCCTGCCTGACTAGGCCACTCCTGAGGAGGTCTTGCGTCGTCCACCTCACGAGGCTTGGCCCCTCGCGGGGGTCTTGGATGCCTTGTTGATGAAGATGGGTCATACGGCCTGCTGGCTTAGCCACGCCGTGGGCCGCAGGCAGGCAAGTCTGGGGACCCCTGTTCCTAGGATGCCGACAGTAGCCCCCGGGCCCAAGGTGCGCTCGGGCTTGGCTTCACGGCGAAGCCATGGGTCAAGTACGGAGCACCGCGAGCCCCAAAAGCCTGCGGCCTCGGTTGACGCGTGGCGGTTGATTGGACGTGGGCATCTTCGCTTCCCACGCCGCTTCGGCAACTGCTTAACCTGACAAAAGACTGGCGCAGGCAGCACTTGCCTTCATTGCTTCTTCCTCGCCTCGCTCCAGATCCCCTTTCTTGCTCCTCGCCATCGCTACCTCCAGATCCGCTCCAATCTCATCCTGCACCCGCAATCCATGGCGCCGCGCAAGGTCAAGACTTCCTCAGCACCGGCTTGGTATGAGTCGTCCCTCGAGGCACCCACCGTCCCGGAGAAGAGCCTCGCCTCCGTGCTCCTGCTGACGGCGGGCGAGAGCAATGAGTGGTGGGAGACCGAGCTCCGGCTTGCCTCCGACGTGCCGGAGCTCGAGGACAGCACCTTCCTCCCCTTCTTCTCGAGCAGCGTCGCTGTCGGGTTGGTTCCTCCCTTCTCGGATTTCTTTTATGAAGTCCTCGATCACTACGGGCTGCAGGCGTTGCATCTTCATCCCAACTCTGTCCTCCTCCTGTCCATCTTCGCCTACTACTGTGAGGCGTACTTGGGCGTGATGCCGTCCGTGGCGCTCCTGCGCCATTTCTTATTTCTCCGTGTCAGCGAGGGTCACATCTCCAGATGCGCTAACTTCGTCGCAGCCGGCAAGGCCAACTCGATCTCGAGCACCGGGAAGAGGGCCGACAACATTCGATCCAAATGGGTCATGAAGGACGCCAAGCGTGCCGATCCGCGTCTGGTGTTGCCGACGGTGGCGCCCTCTTCCAACGGGGAGTGGCCGAAGGCGGAGCTTGCCGATGAGCGGGCATCATTAGTGTTGGGGCAGATGGTGACCGACTTGAAGCCGGGCAATGCGAGGGCAGCCAAGGTGACAGGGGTCATGCTCCTGAGGGAGTTCTTGATGCTGCGGGTCGCCCCGCTCCAGGCACGCGCACGCCCCCTGTGGGAGCTTGAAGAAGAGGGAAACAAGGCCCGCCTGAGGCCGGGGGCCCTGCCTGAGGATGAACTGGCCGCTGTTCTGCGCCTCATAGTTGGGGACAACCAGGAGTACCCGCCAAGCGCCTTCGTTCCCCTGTTCCAGCGTAGGGATTGGGAGGAATTCATCGCCTCCAGGCCAACCTTTGACGCGCGTGGGCTGGTGCCGCCGGCGCTCCCAGGAGCCCCTTCGGCACCGAAACCGGTGGAGGTGTCTTCTGATGAGTCCCGCGGGGAAGGGGAAGAGGAGGTGGACTCGGAGAAGACTCTGGAAGAGGTGGGGGAGACTTCCCCTCTGAACAAGGCCGAGATCCTCCGCGCCCTTCCTGATGATGCCGAGGCCGATGCCCGCCAAGGGGAGAGGGAGCAGCCCCTCATCCCGACGAGGAGCAGGTCGTCGCTGGTCCCTCGGGATGCTGCCCCCGTCTCGACGCCGCCTGAAGCTACCTCTAGCCCTTCTGCTGCGCCGTCTTCTGCCCCCGGGATCCGCGCGCCTATTTCCCAGGCTCTGCAACTTTCGGGATTCAAGCTCCCCAAGCGGAAGGTAGAATACGTCGCGATGGATCGGTAAGTGCCTTGTGCTTCGTCTTGTCCCCGCTTGTTCTTGTTATTTCCTGACGTTCACCCTTGGTTGACCAGGCCGACACCCTTGGCAAAGAAAAGGAAGGAGGATACGATGGTCGTGCCTCCCTCAGCAGAGAAAGGAGGCAGCAGCGCCCGCATCTCCCTAGCGCGGTCGTCATCGCGGGGCCAAGAGGAACATCGCCGCGTGGAATCAGTCCCCATGGCTCCAGAAGTGTCGGCGCTTGGCGCGGCTGATGAGGTCCCAGCTGCTCCGGAACCCGTGATCTCCCAAGCCCTGGTGACGATGTCGCTTCCTCCCACTGATGCACCTCCGCTCCTTGGTTCTTCTGCTCCTGCTGCTGCTCTGGAACGTGCTCTTTCGGAGATGACCCAGCTGCAGGCGGATCTCCTGAGCGCGGACCCACGCCTTGTGGCCGGGCGCCTGGAGCTGGCCTCAGGCTGGCTCCACTCCGACTTGGCTGTTCGCGCGGCGCTGGGCCAGGCCACTGTGGCTTCTGAGAAGGAGAAGTAGAGTGCCGCCAACGCCGCAGCCGATCATGAGACGGTGTTGAAAGACGCCAAGGCCGCCCGTGACCGCTCCCAGGTGCTGGAGGACGAGTTGCAAAGCCTGTGCGACAAGTACGCCGAAGAAACGCACTGCCATCAAGCGAAGGAGGAGGAAATGAAGGCCCGGGAGGATGCCATCAAGAACCGTGATGCTGAGCTAGCGGAGTCGGGGAGGATGCAGGCCGCCGAGCGCAATCAGTTGGATGAGCTGGAGCGGAAGGCGATGGCGAGGGAGGCCGATCTCGATGCCAAGGCGTGAGTCTTGACCAAAGACCGCGCGGCCTTTGCCGACCTCGAGAAGAGATCTCGCGAGGCACTGAAGACGCTCTATGAGCACGGCCTGGAGAAGTCGCTGGCCACTGACGAGGACGGCCACGCCCGGCTGCTTCCTCTCTTGGTGGAGGCGCTCGAGGAAGTCGTTGATGGCGTTGGTCCCATGGTAGAGGCGGAAGCTCGTGTCCTGTCTTCAGCTGCATTGACCCGCGTCTTTAGCCACCTGCACCTTCGTGACCCCAACGCTTGTCTTGACGAGCTGCTGGAGCCTGTGGCCGAAGATCAATACGAGGCCGCCGCCGCAGCCATGCAAGGTCAAGTGGAGGCCTTGCTGAAGAAGTTCCGCGGCTTTGTCTCCGCTCCTCTGTCCAGCGATGTAGCCGATCCTGCGGCTGGTGGTGAAGGTGAAGACAACGTCGCTCATGAAGTAGCACCTTCTGCAGGTGATGGCGGTGCCCGGGAGTGACCTGCAGCTATTCTCCCGTTTTGTTCCTGCAAAATGCATTAGGCCTCGTGGAGGCGTTTAGACTTTTCATTTGGCACCGTGAGAACAATGTGTTTGTAATATTTGCTTCGAGATTTTGTGATTTCCTTCCTATTTGCTTTGTGTTCTGCGTCGGCAGAGCCCGGCCCCGCGCATACCTCTACCGCTTTTGGGCCGACCGGAGACAAGGACGGACCAAGGAGTGAGGGGCTACGTGACCCGTTAGGCTCCTGAGTTGCGATGCTCAGGAGTCCCCCTTGACGCGCAAACAGCTTATAGGGATAGTTCGCGAGGATAGATGAATGTTCTACGTCGGCAGAGCCCGGCCCCGCGCATACCTCAACCGCCATTGGGCCGACCGGAGACCAGGACGGACCAAGGAGTGAGGGGCTACGTGACCAGTTAGGCTCCTGAGTCGCGATGCTCAGGAGTCCCCATTGACGTGCAAACAATTTCCATACCTGCCCTCGCCGAGGCCTCGGGAGGGGCGCGCGACGCCCGGGTCCGGGAGACCTGGTTAGGTGGCGTGCGCTTGGGTGCGACCCGAGCGGGTGCGACCCGAGCGCAGCCCCCGTGCCCAGCCCCCTCGCGTGGCTCTCCCGAGGGGAGGCGTTGCGGTGAGGCTGGACGCTGAGCTCTGGGCTCCCTGAGGTTGGTACGACCGTGGGGCCGCCCTCAGTTGTTTATCACCAGCGCGGAGCATAGTGCTTCCGCTTGTGCACGGGCATAGCCGCTCCTCGGCAGTGTCGACGGCCAGCGCGGAGCATGGTGCTTCCACTTGTGCGTGGGATGGGGCCCCCCTCCGGGAGGAGCCCCTGGGGCGTGTACAGCCCCGCCCTGACACGTGGCTTGCACAACAGGGCTGCGAGGTGTATCTGGGCACTCGTGAGCCAGCGCGGGACTCACGAGGCCCTACCTCAAGGTGGGTTGCGCCTGGTCTTGAGTCTTGGTGACTGTGTGTTCCTGCAAGGTGGTTAGGTGCAAGCACTCTACATCCTCAGGTCCCGGCCCTCGAGCGAGCTCAGCCGCCGCTGGTATGCCAGGTCGTGATGCCGTGGTCAAGGCCAGGGGGTGAGGGCTGGAGAGCTAGTAAGAGCTTCTGAGTCGCGATGCTCAGGAGCCCCTCTTTTAACGCGCAAGCGAATTGCACAGGGTGAACGGACCCGTGGCGGGTGGCGATCGAGCAGGCGATAACCGTAAGCAGGTTAATCATGGAAAGCAATTCAACTTGGGTAAATGCAGGAAGATACATGCCACTGGGTCCGGCCCGAGCGGCTTGGGGATGATGCAGCCCGAGGGGCGCCCCCAGCAAGGTAAGCTAAAGACATAAGCAAAAGGGATACATGCCGCAGGGACGGACCCACGCGGCCTGGGAATAATGCAGCCCGAGGGGCGCTCCTAGCTAAACGAGCTTGGAAGATGTCACCTGGTTCTGTAGACGAAGTAGAGTTGGTGCAGCTGAAGGCGTACGTTGAAGAAATGACTGCTCATGAGCCACCGGAGCCCTGAGCCTCGGGAGGCTCTGGGGGCTCGGGAGGTTCCCTGAAGACCGTCTCCATTTCCTCCAGGACGGCATGGTACCTGGCCTCCTGAGCCGCCAGGACACGCCGCATGTTGCGGTGATAGGCTGACGCCACGCTCGGCAAGCCGAAGGGCATGCGAACGTAGCTGTGTGGCGGACCCTCGCAGCGGCCCACACCCGAAGGCCAGAAGCGCTCCTGAGATGCGGCCCTGTTGAGCCCGGGGACATCGATGCAGACACGCAGCCCTGCATCCTCGCCAGGATGGGGAGCTGCGCCTCGTGAGCGGCTGTCGCCGCGCATGGCTCTTGCGTCTTGCAGTTCCTGAGTGGTCTTGGTGATGAACTCCAGAGTGGTGGGCACTCCTTGCCCTGTGCTCTCCTGAGGGACACGTGCTGTAACGCCCACGATGCGGCTATATCTCCCACGTGTCGAGGCACGACTTAGAGGCATAACCGCATAGTGGTTTTGTCGCAAGAAGGGTCATCTTCACACAATCCCATGTAATGAACAAGAATGGGATAAAGAGTTGGCTTACAATCGCCACTTCACACAATACATGAATAAATATCATACATCATCCAAAATACAATCATATAGACCGACTACGGTCAAAAACCAGATGAAAATAAGACAACCCCAAATGCTAGATCCCCGATCGTCCCAACTGGGCTCCACTACTGATCATCAGGAAAAGACACATAGTATCGACCACGTTCCTCGTCGAACCCCCACTTGAGATCGACGCCATCATCTGCACTGGCATCGTCGGCACCTGCAACTGTTTTGGTAGAACCTGTGAGTCACGGGGACTCAGCAATCTCACACCCGCGAGATCAAGACTATTTAAGCTTGTAGGAAAAGGGTGGTGCAAAGAGGTGGAGCTGCAGCGACAAAAGCATATATGGTGGCTAACTTGCGCAAATGAGAGCGAGAAGAGAAGCAACGGAATGGACGTCAACTAGTAATGACCAAGAAGTGATCCTGAACACCTACTTACGTCATTCATAACACAGACCGTGTTCACTTCCCGGACTCCGCCGAGAAGAGACCATCACGGCTACGCACGCATTTGATGTATTTTAATTGGGTCAAGTGACAAGTTATCTACAACCGGACATTAACAAATTCCCATCTGCCTCATAACCGCGGGCACGGCTTTCGAAAGATAATACCCTGCAGGGGTGTCCCAACTTAGCCCATCATAAGCTCTCACGGTCAACGAAGGATAAACCTTCTCCCGGAAAGACCCGATCAGTCTCGGAATCCCGGTTTACAAGACATCTCGACAATGGTAAAACAAGACCAGCAAAGCCACCCGAATGTGCCGACAAATCCCGATAGGAGCTGCACATATCTCGTTCTCAGGGCACACCGGATGAGACATCCTACGAGTAAAACCAGACCTCGAGTTTCCAGGAGGGGGCCCCGCAGTCTACTCAGTTCGGACCAACACTCGAAGGAGCACTGGCCCGGGGGGGTTAAAATAAGATGACCCTCGGGCTCGCGAAAACCCGGGGGAAAAAGGCTTAGGTAACAAATGGTAAAACCAAGGTTGGGCCTTGCTGGAGGAGTTTTATTCAAGGCGAACTGTCAAGGGGGTCCCATAAATCACCCGACCGCGTAAGGAACGCAAACTCAAGGAACATAATCCCGGTATAACAGTAACTAGGGCGGCAAGAGTGGAACAAAACACCAGGCATAAGGCCGAGCCTTCCACCCTTTACCAAATATAGATAGATGCATTAATTAAATAAGATATATTGTGATATCCCAACATAGCCATGTTCCGACATGGAACAAACTTCAACTTCACCTGCAACTAGCAACGCTATAAGAGGGGCTGAGCAAAAGCGGTAACATAGCCAAACAACGGTTTGCTAGGAAAGGATGGTTAGGGCTGACATGGCTAAAATGGGAGACAAGATATAGCAAGTGATAGGTAGCGGAGCATGGCAATAGAGCGAACAACTAGCATAGCAAAGATAGAAGTGATTTCGAGGGGTGGTCATCTTGCCTGCAAGATTCTCAGAGTTGTCGAAAGCTTGATCCTCGTAAGCGTACTCGACAGGTTCCTCATTCACGAACTCGTCTCCCGTCTCTACCCAAGACAAGAACACAAACAAACGGAACCACAATCAACAACGAGAAAAGCGCAAACAACATGATGCAAAACATGTATGATATGCAAGATATGATATGAGATGCATATGCGTGCTCCGGAAGGAAAATGATGAACATGGCAGTAACTTGGCAAACCAAGCATGCCACTGGAAAGATGAGATGATTTCGGTCGAAATCGATATAAAGATCACCGGAATCGGATGCACGGTTTGCAAATGGCAAGCAAAACAAGAATGACACGAATCTGCGATTAACAGCATGATAGCACTTAAAATGCAACAAGCAACAATGCTACAGCACCCCAACACAGCAACAAGGAACATGGCAGTAATCTACAGGAGATGCTTGACAAACGATGAACACTGAGCTACGGCTAGTTCACAACATATCAAGCACAAACAAGCATGGCAAAAGTGCAAAAGATTACAGGTTCACAGACTTGGTGAAAAACTGGACATGGCAGAAAATAGCATCAGGTAGCAAAGTTCAGAGCACGAAATCAACATGCTACAGGAATTTAACATAGCAAAACAAGGCATGGCAGTGTTTTACTAAAAGCACATGACAAAAGTCCCTTACTGACAATAAGCCAAAAAGGACCAGAAGATATGATGGCAAGCATGTAAACATAGCAAGTTTCGTTAACAGGTTTCAGACTTAGCAGAAAACAGAGCATGGCATAAATATTAATATGTAGGCCTCTTTGTGAGCTTGATGCACTCACCACAGAGCAACGCATGACAAACCAAGTATACCTACAGCAAGATGGCATGTTTATGAAGCTAACTATGGCAAGAACAATTGCATAGCATGTATGGATCAACTACAATAAGCTTGGCAAAAATGCATGTCATGTTAAGATTCTGCCAGAAATATTTTATAGCAAAAGTAGAGCAAGATTGAGTCATGCTATGGCACTCCATAATTGCAAAAAGTTGCAGGAATGGATCAATTACAACTATATCTACAAAAAATACGTACTGAACATCTCCAAAATATGCACGGATCTCTCTGTAGCATCAAGTTTACATGGCAACAAAATTACAGCAGACAAGGACTTAGAGAAATCACTAAGTCCCTGAAATCAGAAATATTACGGAGTCTACTTTGCATGCTTGTGCTAGTCACCACAGAGATCACAAAAATACATGGACTACACCACTGGAAAGATGGCATGGCATACTTCAAAACACATGTAGAGCTCATGCTCAAAGGATGCACAGATTAAATGATACAAAAATGACAAATCTCCAAGTTCTGCTAAGAACCAGAGATTAACAGCAACTAGCCCTCTTCCAACGAAGATTTGGGCATCAAGATGACCTCTAATGAACATGGTGCAATTGAACAAAATGAAGAGCATCACGAGACAAACAATTTGACATATTACACGCACGAATCGGAGCTACATGCACAGAGTTATAGCATCGGGAACAGGAGCACATGCGGATAAAAGTTCCAGACTTAGAAGAAAAAGGAGGGGCGAGAAGTCAACGGGCACGTACGCTCGATCCAGATCGGAGCTCGGGCTCCCGAGGTCGGGGCCGACGGCGGCGAGGCAGGGGCCGGCGGGGCCCGACGCGGCGAGGGGGTCCGGAGGCCGGAGGAGGGGAGCCGGAGGTGGGGGTCGCCGGCGGGGCGGCGGAGGCGCGGCGGCGGGGCTGGCCGGCGGCGGCGGCGGCCGGTGGCGCGGGCGGGATCCGGCGGCGGAGGAGCGGGCTCGGGCGGCGGCGGAGCTCGGGCCGCGGGGGCCGGGGACGGGCCGGCGGCGGCGGGAGGACCCGGCGGCGACACGTGGCGGCGGCGGGGCAGTTGGACGTGTCCGGCTCCGCCCGGACGTGTCCGGCGGCGGAGTGGGACGAGGGCTAGGGTTAGACTGCGGTTGTATTTCGGGATGCCCACATATAAATAGGTAGAGGGAGTTAGGAGGCTCCAAATGAGGTGCGGTTTTCGCCCACACGATCGTGATCGAACGACCTAGAGCATGGAAGAGAGTTTGGTGGGTTTTGGGCTGGTTTTAGAGGGGGGTTTTGCTGGACACACAAATGAACATAGCGGATGCCCGGTTAACCGTTGGAGTACCAAACGACCTCCGAATGGAACAAAACTTGACTGGTAGTCTCCGGGTGGTATATTAAGACCACTTGACAAGCCTCGGTCCATTCCGAGAAAGTTTGACACACGCACATGGAAGAAAACAAGAGGGGTGCACCGGAGGAGATAGGAGCGCCGGATTGGAAAACGGACAACGGGGAAAATGCTCGAATGCATGAGACGAACACGTATGCGAATGCAATGCACATGATGACATGATATGAAAATGCATGACATGACAAAATACAAAACGAAAGACAAAACCCGACAACGGAGGGAAAAACATATCACATAGCCGAAAATGGCAAGAGTCGGAGTTACAAATATGGCAAGTTACATGCGGGGTGTTACAACAAAGGTCTCGGTGCCGTGTTAATGCAACAGAAGAAAGTTGTGGCCTATATCTCTCGTCAGTTGAAGCCCAACGAGAAGAACTACCCCACTCACGATCTTGAGTTCGCGGCAGTTGTCCATGTGTTGATTACGTGGAGACATCTCTTGTTGGGAAGACAAGTGGACATTTTCACTGATCACAAGAGTCTCAAGTATATCTTCACTCAGCCCAACCTCAACCTCAGGCAGACTCGATGGGTCGAAATGATTCAAGAGTACAATCCGAGTATCGAATATACTCCAGGCAAAGCAAATGTCATTGCAGATGCTTTAAGCAGGAAGGCTTATTGCAACAGCTTAATTCTCAAGCCATTACAACCGGATCTTTGTGAAGCTTTCCGCAAGCTGAATCTCCAAGCTGTTCCTCAAGGCTTTCTTGCCAACCTCATAGTCTCTCCTACTTTGGAAGATCAAATTCGTGAGGCGCAACTCCTTGATGCCATGGTGAAGAAGGTGAAACGTGGTATCGACAAGGCTCTTTCCAAATACAAGTGCTATCGCATTGATGACAGAGACACTTTATTCTTCGAGGACCGGATTGTGGTTCCTAAAGGTGATCTAAGGAAGGTCATAATGAACGAAGCGCACAATTCTCTTCTTTCCATTCATCCTGGAAGTACGAAGATGTACCATGACCTCAAGCAGTCGTATTGGTGGACTCGAATGAAGCGAGAAATCGCTCAATTCGTGAATGAATATGATGTCTATCGAAGAGTGAAAGCAGAACACCAACGACCAGCTGGTCTCCTCCAACCTCTTGCTATCCCAGAATGGAAGTTTGACCATATCGAAATGGACTTCGTGACTGGTTTTCCCAAGTCCAAGCGGAAATGATGCTATCTTCGTTGTCATCGACAAGTTTTCTAAAGTGGCTCATTTCCTTCCAATCAAAGAATCTATCACAGCAGCTCAGTTGGCAGAGCTATACACCTCCAGGATTGTCTCCTTGCACGGCATTCCACAATTGATTTCTTCAGATCGTGGAAGCATCTTCACTTCTAAGTTCTGGGACTCCTTCCAGAAGGCCATGGGCACCAACATTCGCTTCAGCACAGCTTTCCACCCTCAAACTAGTGGCCAAGTCGAGCGAGTCAATCAAATTCTTGAAGATATGCTCAGGGCTTGTGTCATTTCCTTTGGCATGAAATGGGAAGATTGTCTTCCATATGCCGAATTCTCCTACAACAACAGCTTCCAAGCGAGTTCGGGCAAGGCCCCATTCGAGATTCTCTATGGCAGAAAGTGCCGTACTCCTCTCAATTGGTCAGAGACTGGTGAACGCCAACTTCTTGGCAATGACTTAATCACAGAGGCTGAAGAAATGTGTAAAGTCATCCGTGAAAATCTCAAAGCCGCGCAATCGCGACAGAAGAGTTACTATGATAGTAAGCACCGTGATGTGGCTTTCGAGATCGGAGACCATGTCTACCTCCGCGTCTCTCCAATGGAAGGCACTTGTCTCTTCGGTATCAAAGGGAAGCTTGCCCCTAGATACGTGGGTCCTTTCAAGATCATTGGCAAAAGAGGCGACCTCGCCTATCAACTCGAGCTTCCCTCCAACTTCGCGAACGTGCACGATGTGTTCCACGTGTCACAGCTCCGCAAGTGCTTCAAGATGCCTGAGCGCACCATCAACTTCGAAGAGATTGACCTCCAAGAAGATCTGTCTTATCATGAGCACCCCGTTGCTATTCTTGAAGAAACTGAGTGCAAGACTCGCAAGAAGTCAATCAAATTCCAGAAAGTGAAGTGGTCGCACCATTCCGACCGAGAAGCCACCTGGGAACGCGAGGACCATCTCTGTTCTGAATATCCGGAGTTCTTTCAGTCCTAGATCTCGGGACGAGATCCTCTCGTAGTGGTGGAGTGTTGTAACACCCCGCATGTAACTTGCCATATTTGTAACTCCGACTCTTGCCATTTTCGGCTATGTGATATGTTTTTCCCTCCGTTGTTGGGTTTTGTCTTTCGTTTTGTATTTTTTCATGTCATGCATTTTCATATCATGTCATCATGTGCATTGCATTCGCATACGTGTTTGTCTCATGCATCCGAGCATTTTCCCCGTTGTCCGTTTTCCAATCCGGCGCTCCTATCTCCTCCGGTGCACCCCTCTTGTTTTCTTCCGTGTGCGTGTGTCAAACTTTCTCGGAATGGACCGAGGCTTGTCAACTGATCTTAATATACCACCCGGAGACTACCGGTCAAGTTTCGTTCCATTCGGAGGTCGTTTGGTACTCCAACGGTTAACCGGGCATCCGCTATGTTCATTTATGTGTCCAGCAAAACCCCCCTCTAAAACCAGCCCAAACCCCACCAAACTCTCTTCCAAGCTCTAGGTCGTTCGATCACGATCATGTGGGCGAAAACCGCACCTCATTTGGAGCCTCCTAGCTCCCTCTACCTATTTATATGTGGGCATCTCGAAATACAGCCGCAGTCTAACCCTAGCCCTCGTCCCACTCCGCCGCCGGACACGTCCGGGCGGAGCCGGACACGTCCAACTGCCCCGCCGCCGCCACGTGTCGCCGTCGGGTCCTCCCGCCGCCGCCGGCCCGTCCCCGGCCCCCGCGGCCCGAGCTCCGCCGCCGCCCGAGCCCGCTCCTCCGCCGCCGGATCCCGCCCGCGCCACCGGCCGCCGCCGCCGCCCGCCGCCGGCCAGCCCCGCCGCCGCGCCTCCGCCGGCCTCCGCCGCCCCGCCGGCGACCCCCACCTCCGGCTCCCCTCCTCCGGCCTCCAGACCCCCTCGCCGCGCCGGGCCCCGCCGGCCCCTGCCTCGCCGCCGTCGGCCCCGACCTCGGGAGCCCGAGCTCCGATCTGGATCGAGCGTACGTGCCCGTTGACTTCTCCTCGCCCCTCCTTTTTCTTCTAAGTCTGGAAATTTATCCGCATGTGCTCCTGTTCCCGATGCTATAACTCTGTGCATGTAGCTCCGATTCGTGCGTGTAATATGTCAAATTGTTCGTCTCGTGATGCTCTTCATTTTGTTCAATTGCACCATATTCATTAGAGGTCATCTTGATGCCCAAATCTTCGTTGGAAGAGGGCTAGTTGCTGTTAATCTCTGGTTCTTAGCAGAACTTGGAGATTTGTCATTTTTGTATCATTTAATCTGTGCATCCTTTGAGCATGAGCTCTACATGTGTTTTGAAGTATGCCATGCCATATTTCCATTGGTATAGTCCATGTATTTTTGTGATCTCTGTGGTGACTAGCACAAGCATGCAAAGTAGACTCCGTAATATTTCTGATTTCAGGGACAGTGATTTCTCTAAGTCCTTGTCTGCTGTAATTTTGTTGCCATGTAAACTTGATGCTACAGAGAGATCCGTGCATATTTTGGAGATGTTCAGTAAGGATGTTTTGTAGCTATAGTTGTAGTTGATCCATTACTGCAATTTTTTGCAATTATGGAGTGCCATAGCATGACTCGGTCTTGCTCTACTTTTGCTATAAAATATTTCTGGCAGAATCTTAACATGACATGCATTTTTGCCAAGCTTATTGTAGTTGATCTATACATGCTATGCAATTGTTCTTGACATGGTTAGCTTCATAAACATGCCATCTTGCTGTAGGTATGCTTGGTTTGTCATGAGTTGCTCTGTGGTGAGTGCATCAAGCTCACAAAGAGGCCTACATATTAATATTTATGCCATGCTCTGTTTTCTGCTAAGTCTGAAACCTGTTAACGAAACTTGCTATGTTTACATGCCTGCCATCATATCTTCTGGTCCTTTTTGTCTTATGGTCAGTAAGGGACTTTTGTCATGTGCTTTTAGTAAAACACTTCCATGCCTTGTTTTGCTATGTTAAGTTCCTGTAGCATGTTGATTTTGTGCTCTGAACTTTGCTACCTGATGCTATTGTCTGCCATGTCCAGTTTTTCACTAAGTCTGTGAACCTGTTATCTTTTGCACTTTTGCCATGCTTGTTTGAGGTTGATATGTTGTGAACTAGCTGTAGCTCAGTGTTCATCTTTTGTCAAGCATCTCCTGTAGATTACTGGCATGTGCCTTGTTGCTATGTTGGCGTGCTGTAGCATTGTTGCTTGTTGCATTTTAAGTGCTATCATGCTGTTAATCGCAGATTCGTGTCATTCTTGTTTTGCTTGCCATTTGCAAACCGTGCATCCGATTCCGGTGATCTTTATATCGATTTCGACCGAAATCATCTCATCTTTCCAGTGGCATGATTGGTTTGCCAAGTTACTGCCATGTTCATCATTTTCCTTCCGGAGCACGCATATGCATCTCATATCATATCTTGCATATCATACATGTTTTGCATCATGTTGTTTGCGCTTTTCTCGTTGTTGATTGTGGTTCCGTTTGTTTGTGTTCTTGTCTTGGGTAGAGACGGGAGACGAGTTCGTGAACGAGGAACCTGTCGAGTACGCTTACGAGGATCAAGCGTTCGACAACTCTGAGAATCTTGCAGGCAAGATGACCACCCCTCGAAATCACTTCTATCTTTGCTATGCTAGTTGTTCGCTCTATTGCCATGCTCCGCTACCTATCACTTGCTATATCTTGTCTCCCATTTTAGCCATGTCAGCCCTAACCATCCTTTCCTAGCAAACCGTTGTTTGGCTATGTTACCGCTTTTGCTCAGCCCCTCTTATAGCGTTGCTAGTTGCAGGTGAAGTTGAAGTTTGTTCCATGTCGGAACATGGCTATGTTGGGATATCACAATATATCTTATTTAATTAATGCATCTATCTATATTTGGTAAAGGGTGGAAGGCTCGGCCTTATGCCTGGTGTTTTGTTCCACTCTTGCCGCCCTAGTTACTGTTATACCGGGATTATGTTCCTTGAGTTTGCGTTCCTTACGCGGTCGGGTGATTTATGGGACCCCCTTGACAGTTCGCCTTGAATAAAACTCCTCCAGCAAGGCCCAACCTTGGTTTTACCATTTGTTACCTAAGCCTTTTTCCCCCGGGTTTTCGCGAGCCCGAGGGTCATCTTATTTTAACCCCCCCGGGCCAGTGCTCCTTCGAGTGTTGGTCCGAACTGAGCAGACTGCGGGGCCCCCTCCTGGAAACTCGAGGTCTGGTTTTACTCGTAGGATGTCTCATCCGGTGTGCCCTGAGAACGAGATATGTGCAGCTCCTATCGGGATTTGTCGGCACATTCGGGTGGCTTTGCTGGTCTTGTTTTACCATTGTCGAGATGTCTTGTAAACCGGGATTCCGAGACTGATCGGGTCTTTCCGGGAGAAGGTTTATCCTTCGTTGACCGTGAGAGCTTATGATGGGCTAAGTTGGGACACCCCTGCAGGGTATTATCTTTCGAAAGTCGTGCCCGCGGTTATGAGGCAGATGGGAATTTGTTAATGTCCGGTTGTAGATAACTTGTCACTTGACCCAATTAAAATACATCAAATGCGTGCGTAGCCATGATGGTCTCTTCTCGGTGGAGTCCGGGAAGTGAACACGGTCTGTGTTATGAATGACGTAAGTAGGTGTTCAGGATCACTTCTTGGTCATTACTAGTTGACGTCTGTTCCGTTGCTTCTCTTCTCGCTCTCATTTGCGCAAGTTAGCCACCATATATGCTTTTGTCGCTGCAGCTCCACCTCTTTGCACCACCCTTTTCCTACAAGCTTAAATAGTCTTGATCTCGCGGGTGTGAGATTGCTGAGTCCCCGTGACTCACAGATTCTACCAAAACAGTTGCAGGTGCCGACGATGCCAGTGCAGATGATGGCGTCGATCTCAAGTGGGAGTTCGACGAGGAACGTGGTCGATACTATGTGTCTTTTCCTGATGATCAGTAGTGGAGCCCAGTTGGGACGATCGGGGATCTAGCATTTGGGGTTGTCTTATTTTCATCTGGTTTTTGACCGTAGTCGGTCCATATGATTGTATTTTGGATGATGTATGATATTTATTCATGTATTGTGTGAAGTGGCGATTGTAAGCCAACTCTTTATCCCATTCTTGTTCATTACATGGGATTGTGTGAAGATGACCCTTCTTGCGACAAAACCACAATGCGGTTATGCCTCTAAGTCGTGCCTCGACACGTAGGAGATATAGCCGCATCGTGGGCGTTACACGTGCCGCGAAGCACGCCTCCAAGTGGTGCCCAAACGCCTCCCTCGTGAGGTTGGCAAGGTCTGAGGCCCTCCAGAAGAGAGCCCCCGAGCCCTGTCCGAGGAGGGCACCGGGCACGCCTTCCTATGCAATGGACGGAGGCGCTCCTGGGACGGACGCTGATCCTGATGAGGCTCCTGCCGCGTCGCCATCCTCCTGAGGTCCTGTGCGGCGCAGCTGCTTCTTCATGGGGATGGCCTCCGGAGGGCCTTCACTTCTGGTGTCGGGGTCGTCGATTGCTGCAGCTTGGAAGGCGCGCTCAAGGGAGCACACCGCATCTCTCTCTTCACACGGGACCGTGATAATTCCTCCGCTTCCTGGCATCTTGAGGACGTTGTAGCCGTGATGGGTGACTACCATGAACTTGGCCAGAGCCGGATACCCGAGGATGGCGTTGTACGGCAGGCGGATGTGCGCGACGTCGAAGTCGATGAGCTCGGTGCGGTAGTTCTTGCATTTTCCGAAGGTGACAGGCAGGCGGACTTGCCCTATCGGTGTGGTGGAACCGTCGGTCACTCCTGAGAAAGGTTTGGTAGGCTGGAGCTGCTCGTATGGCACTTGGAGGTTGTCGAACGTGTCGACGGACAGGACGTTGAGCCCTGCGCCGCCGTCAATGAGGGTCTTGGTAACCTGCACATTGATGATGACTGGGGAGCACAACATCCGGAGGGCGCCGACGGTGGCCGCACTTGAGCTGATCTGCCGAGTTGAAAGTGATGGCGCATTGGGACCACTTGAGCGGATGCGTGGCCTCGAGCTTGGGGAGCACCGCGTTCACCTCGCGAGCAAACTGCTTGAAGATGCGCCGAGAGGCTGGGGCCTGGGCGGCGCCCAAGATGCAGGCGATTGCGCGCGGCTCCTGCAAGCCCCCAACCCCCTCGTCCTGTTGGTGGTCGTCGTTCCTTCTTGGTGGCGGCAGCGGGGGAAGACCGTCGTTACCTTGGGGGCGACCCTCACGAGGTTGGTCCCTCCAGGCCCCCTCGCGAGGATGGTCCTGCCAGCGGTCCTCACGAGGCATGTCGCGCCATTCCGGGCGCGGACCACGGTCGTCCCAGCGTCCGCCTCGACGTCCTCCTCCACGGCCGTAGCCCCGGTCGCTGCGCTCGGGGTGTCGACCGAAGCGTCCTTCTCGTATGGCTCTGAGCTCTTGACAGTCGCTGGTGTTGTGGGTGTTCAGGTAGTGGAAGGCGCAGAACGGTCGGCTGTTCTTGAATGACTCGGGCTGATCTCTGCCCCGCTTGGTGTCGGGCTCCGCTGCTAGCACCGCTGCCTCCTTGCGCTTCACGTCCTTGGCCTTGGCTTTCTTCTCCTCTGCGCCTGCGGCTGGCAGCTCAAGGAGAGAGAGGCGCCCTCCTCAGCTCTTGCGCACTTGGTCGCCAGGTTGAATAGCTCCTGAGATGTGCAGATCTCCTCGTGGATAGCGAGCTCTTCCTTCATCTTGACATCGTGGACGCCGTCAGAGAACGCGGAGATGGTGGCCTCATCCGTGACCTTGGGGATCTTGAGGCGGGTGTTGTTGAAGCGCTGGATGTACTTCTGGAGGGTCTCTCCTGGTTGTTGCTTGATGCGGCGCAGGTCACCCGCGGTCGAAGGGCGGTCGCAAGTTCCCTGGAAGTTGGCGACGAAGCGGTCGCGCATCTCGTCCCAGGAGGAGATCGAGCCATGCTGCACGTTCAGGAGCCAGGAGCGGGCTCCATCCTTGAGAGCCATGGGAAACCAGTTCGCCATGACTTTCTCATCGCCGTTGGCCGCTTCGATGCTCATCTCATAGAGCTGCAGGAACTCCGCGGGGTCGGCGGTGCCGTCGTAGCGAGGTGGCAGATCCGGCTTGAACTTGCCTGGCCAGGCGACGCTACGCAGCTCGGGGGTGAAGGCACGGCAGCCGACCGTGGTTGCTGGGGCCCGCTTCTGAGGTGGAGCTTGGTCTTGATGAGGTCCGCGTGGCGCCGCCGCGGGTGGTGCGCGGTCTTGACGAGGCGGCGCGGGAAGCGCGGGTGCAGCTTCTCGCGGCCGAGGGATTTCTTGGCAGCTTCTCTCTTCGCCCGCGGGCACCGGGCGTGGTGGATCACGCTGTGGGGCCGCGCGCCTTTGTGCCAAGGCACCATCTTGGGGCAGAGGTGGTGGAGGCGCGCCCTGAGCCTCATCGCCCGTGGCTGGTTGAGGGTGAGGTAGAGAGAGGGACGGCACCGGAGAGCCCCCTGCGGCATGGACGAGCTCGGCGACGCGGTCGAGCCACTCCTCGCAGAGGTCGTCGACGGGGCGGTAGCGCAGGAATTCGTTCGCGGCGAGGAGTGCGGCCCGCGCCTCCATGGGAGCGTGGCGAGCGTGAGACGAGGAACCGACTGGGGTCAGCGATGGAGTGGCGGTGCGGCCGTCCTGCCGCACCGAAGGATGCAGCGAGGACGCCTGCTGCTCGTTCCCCGCCGGGCCGGTGGCAGCGTTGGCGGCGGGAGATGGAGAACGACGAGGTGGCCTGCCGACAGGAGCCGTCTGAGCGACACGGGCGGTGAGGGCAGCCCGACGCTCAGCTCGAGCACGGCGAGCGTCCGCCATGGAGACGACGGAGCGGCGCAGCGACGAACTGATGGAAGGGAAGCTACGGCGCACCCCTACCTGGCGCACCAAATGTCGGATGTGGGGTTCCGGCAAACCCTTAAGGTTCGAACACTAGGGTGCGCGCGAAGTCTTTCCCTCCTATCGATCTACGCCCTAGCTCGCTAAGATCTCGCGGACGAACTCGCAACACAAAGAGACACGGGATTTATACTGGTTCGGGCCACCGTGGTGGTGTAATACCCTACTCTGGTGTGGTGGTGGTGGATTGCCTCTTGGGCTGATGATGAACAGTACAGAGGGAAGAACAGCCTCCTGAGGTTGAGGTGTTCTTGTGCTTGGCGACTTAGCGGGTGAGAGCTGGATGAACTGCCCGATCCGTTCTCAGATGGGATCCAGCCGAGATTAGATCAGATCAAGCTGAGATCCAGCCGAGATGATCCCTCCCCTACTGTGGTGGCTAGTTCTACTTATATAGGCCCTGGTCCTCTTCCCAAATATTGAGCGGGAAGGGAGCCAACAACAGCGGGCAAATTTGAAGGGGGACAGCTAGTACAAGCTATCCTAACAAAAGCGGTCTTCGCCTGTGAAAGGCTCTGGTGGTGATGCCATCTTGGGCTCCACGATGACCTCCGTCTTGCCGTCCTCCTGGTCTTGGTCTTGTTGCACTAATATAGCAACCTTTGCCTGATGCCTCGGTACTCCTCGCCTGCGCTGGCCTCCTTAGCACCAAAGAGGAAACAAGGATGCTGTGCGCGCTGGCGCCCGCCTGGTGTCGATCGTCATGGCTCACGTCACGAGAGCCTCGTGAGGTTCACCCCGCCTTGATATCTCCGCTCTTCGTGAGCCTGCCTGACTACGCCACTCCTGAGGAGGTCTTGCATCGTCCGCCTCGCGAGGCTTGGCCCCTCGCGGGGGTCTTGGATGCCTTGTTGATGAAGATGGGTCGTACGGCCTGCTGGCTTAGCCACGCCGTGGGCCGCAGGCAAGCAAGTCTCGGGACCCCCATTCCCAGGACGCCGACACGTTATGGTCAGCCCATAAAACGTACGATTTCCACTCTAACCCGTTTACAGCCCCTTATACGGCCCGTACAAGGCCCATAGATGAGACGGCCCGTACAAGGCCCATGGATCCTACGGGACATAGAAGGCCCATTGACCCGACGGCCCATAGAAGGCCCATTGACCCGACGGCCCATAGAAGGCCCATGGGTCCGACAGCCGATAGAAGGCCCATGGATCCGACGGCCATAGAAGGCCATGGATCGTCCGTCCCGTAGATGGCCCATGGATCGTACGGCCTGTGGAGGGCCATGGTCACTACAACGTTTGGGCGAGTTGGCCCCCGTTTGAACGATATAGCATATTCAAAGAATTATCCTACTCTATACTATCACCTCTAAAAAAACATACACTATACAATAAAGAGACTAAGGCATAGAAACATAGAATAATCCTACACTATACAATAAAGAAATTACAGCCGATTATACCCACTGGGCATTATGGTTCGGCACCAGTGATAATAAAGCATACACAAACAGCAAATTACATACACTGGGCAAATACAGCTCATACATCATGGACGCGCATCAACATAACTTACCATTTGAACTATAATCTCTTCAGAAAATAGGATTGGCCGGATTTAGATAGCACAAATTTCAGTCTGCAAAATCTCCAATTCCTTCGTTGTTACCTCAGTGTCTTGTTTCATTTTTTGACTCCTGCATCTAATACCTGCATGTCCAGTCTCAACTTGTTGATTGTACGTTCAGAATCATGTACACGTTGTCTTGCCACCTCTAGTTGATGCTCGAGAACATCAGCACATTCCAATTCCAATCCATAATCATTCGGTAACGGCCATGCCGCACTGCTCGCAGATCTTTGTGTTGATGTCACTTCATCCTGAAATGTTTCTGTAAGTACACATGACTAGGGCAAAAATATAGTTACAACAGTGAAGCGAGCAAGACAGACTATTTTGTACATGGCAAAACAGGACTAACAATAATGTTACACGTCATGAAGCATAAGCAGGTGATATTTTAAAAATTATAAAAAAGGTAGTCTGTGCAGCCTGCATACAGAAATCTCTCTTAGCTCACCAGAGGAGCATGATGTTGGGGCCCAATCCAAAACACAGACAAGTTACAAATTTAGACAGCACGTTGCGTAGAAGTAAGCAAGCAGTTGGCCATTCTGTAGCTCAATTAAAGTCTTAGGGAGCATAATGAACAGCAGAGGGTTTCATACAAACATACTACAGCAAGCAAAACTATGCAATCATTAGCCTAGTATAAACTAGATTGTGAGCCTCATGCAATAATAGTTGGTTAATAGACTTCAAAGCTTCAGGCACACTTCGGCAGAGTAATTAAATGGTAAGGCCTTTAATTATGTCAACTAATAGTTATACAAGTACCCAACATCAGGCATCATTCTTTGGGCATCTCATTAACTGAGGACAAATAAAGCAATTGAAAAGAGCAAATTAACTATGCCTGAAACAAACAAGGAATTGAACTGTTGAGTTGGATACAGTGACTTACCTTAACAGGTTGAAGAGGCTCAGCGCAGCTCCTACTTCTCTTGCAAGGCTCCTTCCTAACATCTTGTACTTGGAAATCCTCAATCTTATCTTCATTGCACCCCCTCTGCAAGGTGACACAAACTAGTTACTCGTCTCCTTGGAAGATAAATATGCATACTTTCCAGTCTGTGAACACAAAAGGATGAGATTATAACAAAACAACACCACATAATGAAACATGCCGCATCTCTTGCACTTGCACACAATGAAATGAGCATTTACTATGTCTGCACTATGTAAAAACTAGGCATACCTTCGAACTGGATCTCCAGGTACTCTTGGAGAGCCTACTTTAGTGTACAGCCAAACCTTTATGTCACCTATGAGTTAGAAAAGGCCCCACTACAGCAGCCCTTAGTGTTTAAATCGTTGACAAGCTCTGTTAGAGTGTTAGGTCAAGAACAACAAGTAATCAAAGCAAACAGTCCTAGTATGGCTGGCTGATGCAAACAAGCAATTGAACAGATGTGTGAGCAAATCTTACATATCAAGAAAAGAAGCAAAGAAGGAGGCTTAAAGACCATCACTTGACTGACCAGATTTAAGGGGCATTTAAACATCATGTGCAACGTATGAACTAACATAAACATTGCATATTCCAGATTCTACAATGGAATGCACATGTATTAGGTTATGCCATGTATGATGATGCCTAAATGTACACTATAGCAGGCAGGAGTGATTCATCATTGCACGCACAATTGAATTGCAGGTTAAGGGCCAGTTCTATTCCGCCTTTTCAGGGCTTATTGTCAAAATAAGCCATAAAAGATGTAAAGAAGTCATTTTTGAGTTATGGGCTTGGGCTTAACTAATTTCGCTTTGGAGGGGGGTGTTTCGGGTAGAACCTCACTAAAAATTGAAGGGAAGGGGAATAGTGAAATGACTCTGTTGTCTGCCTATATTACACTCAAAATGCAACTGGTGACGCCCGCGTCACACCTCACCCTCAAGTAAAAACAAACACGCAAGCGTTCATTGCCCTGCCCGCTTGCATCTCCTCTCCCCTTTCCCTCTACCTCGATCCCCTGCCTGCAGCACTAGGGTTCCTCCAGCAAGCCATCGCCACTGGTCCCATCTGGCCTGGTCCTCGACGATGCTCTGTCCAGCTAGGCTACATGGCCGGTGGGTAGGGGCAAATCTCCCTGGCTGCTCCTCCCTCTGGCGCCGCCCCTCATTCTCATGGTCTCCAGCAGCTGCTCCACTGTGGTTCGTCCAACGCACTACTCCGGCAGGCGCTGCACACCTACGGCTGATGCCACACTGCGGCAGAAGGCACCTTATTCCCCCTCCCCACCTCCCAGGTCGTGGCCTTAAGGTGCTGTTGAAGGATGAGCTCATCCAACAAGGTGAGGATCTCCTCTGATTTTTTGCCAAATTTTCATTCTGATCCACTATACGATGAATTGCTATGAGCTAATTCTGCTGTTGCTATATGATGCATTGCTATGAGTTGCTCCTGCTGCTATATGATGAATTGCTATGAGCTGTTGCTGCTATATGATGAATTGCTATGAGCTGCTGCTGCTATATGATGAATTGCTATGAGCTGCTGCTGCTGCTATATGATGAGTTGCTATTAGCTGCTCCTGCTGCTGCTGTATGATGAATTGCTATGAGCTGCTCCTGCTGATGCTATATGATGAATTGCTATGAGCTGCTCCTGCTGATGCTATATGATGAATTGCTATGAGCTGCTCCTGTTGTTGCTATATGATGAATTGATATGAGCTGCTCCTGCTGCTGCTATATGATGAATTGCTATGAGCTGCTCCTGCTGCTGCTATATGATGAATTGCTATGAGCTGCTGCTGGTATATGATGAATTGCACACTACTGCTGCTGCTGTTGCTGTATGATGAGTTGCTATGAGCTGCTGCTGCTGCTATATGATGCTTTCAGGTGGTGCTGCTATATGATAATAACCAGCCACTTGGACCATCGAATTTCAATAAATAATTGTTCTTCATTTAAATGTGGGTCATGCATTTTTGTTTAAATTAGGCAATGGGATCTCTATGGAAAACATTGACCAAAGTAGATTGTGCCAAGTAGATGGTATCTTTGTATTTGCATTTTGAGCAAATAGTGATGGTCTGTTTTCCTATCATATTAATTACTGCACTGGGTTCAATTTGTGATGTTTGCAAGTCAAATTAATTTTCATATGGGCAGCAAAATGAAAAAATATAATGCAATCTAGACTTTTCACTGATCATACCAAAGATAAGCTGAAAACGCAATGAAAAGAACTGGTTGGCTTATTACATGGAGCTTATATTCACAGGTGCTTATTTTCTTAGGATAACTCGTAATAACTGTCCCTAAGAAACTTGGCCAATAGAACTGACATACAAATAACATGTCACGATGATTGCAATGGAGGAGTGACGTACCATAGCACACTGTATAGGCTCACCGCTGGCTCTCCTTTTTTTGCGATGTTCCATGAAATTGCCACATACATCTTGTACTTTTTCATTGTGTAACCCTATCTGCAAGTTGACACGGCTAATTTCAGACATCTCTACATGATAATACATTGCATATCCCTTGCGCATATTTAAACCACCAATTAATGATTGTGTGCGTAGCATAAACTAGCCATGACTCTGTGTGCTGGACTAGCAGGCACTCTAAGGGAGCCTAATGTAGTGTACTGGAATTCCTACATGCCACCTACGATTTTGTGTAATGTACTGCCTCTGTTCCTAAATATATGTCTATGTAGAGATTCCAGTATGGACCACATACAGATGTATATAGATGCATTTTCGAGTGTAGATTCACTCATTTTGCTCCGTATGTAGCCTATAGTGGAATCTCTAGAAAGACTTATATTTAGGAACGGAGGTACGAGGTAGTATCATGTATGACATCTACATATCTAATTTAGCAGCCAGTAGTAGAAATCATTGTCTGCACAAAGGGATTACTGGTCGAAAATCCTAGCAAAGCACGCTGGCAGGCACAGAACAATACAAGAGAGAGAGACACGCTTACAAGATCATAGCAATGCCTCGGTCCAGGATCTTGGTTGGCCAAGCTGTTAGATCCAGAAGAAACATCATCCTTGTAGTTTTTGCCAGCTGCATAACAGGTAACAGCGACCTGTTAGTATATTTGAAGTACATCGGGCAGGTGATGCTGGACGGGTTTAAAGGTGACAAGTACCTAGGCCGTGGCGGGTGCTTGGCATCTTGCCAGACGGTGGGAATCAGGTTAGAAACATCAAGGGTGATGACGCTGCGCTGGCTGTCGGGGTCCGGTAAGGAGATCTAGAACCGTCGAGTAGGGTGTTTGTGGAGCGGCTCCGGTAGGGTGGACTACGGTGTGGGCGAAGCGGATCTGTGGCCGTGGACGAGGGCGTAGGTGAAGCTGCTCCGGTGGTTGGGTTAAGGATGGTGTCGACGATGCGGATCTGCGGCCGTGGACGGGGCGTCAGAAGCTGCTCCGGTAGGTTGGATGAGGGTGCGAGGAAGCGGATCTGAGGCCGTGGACTTGTGAGTTGGCAAAGCGGCCCCGGTAGGGTTGAAAATGGTATAGGCGAAGCTACTCCGGTGGGGTTGACGATGGTGTCGGCGAAGCGGCTCCGGTAGGGTTGAGGAAGGTGTCGGCGAAGAGGATCAGAGGCCGCCAACAGGGGCGTCAGTGGGGCGGCTCCGGGGTGTGTGGACGAAGCATCTCCGGTGGGTTGTACGAATGAGCCGCTGCAGATGCGCTGTGGTTGACGAGAGTACCGGCGAAGCAGATCCGGCGCCGTGGACAAGGCCGGCACTGAATGGGCTGTGGTACAGTGGTGGATGAGCAGTCTACTTGTTTCTAGGGGAGGTGGGAGGGGTAGATGCGGCCGCAGAAGCAGATCCGGTGAGGTGGACGCTGCTGGCAGTGAATGGGCTCTGGTACGCCGGTGGATGAGCAGTCTAAGGTTTCGAGGGGGGAGGGGATAAAGGCCGATGAAGTACGGACGGCGTGATGTGAGATGCTCTGGTGTTGTGGAGTTAGTCATTTTTGCGGGAGGGGGAGAGGAAATGGGGGTGCCGTGTAGTGGGGGGAACCGGAAGTTACCAAAGCAGCCCCGACCTATTATGTAGATGAGGGCGGTATTGTAACTGTTGGTCTCCGTGCACCAAGGACAAAAGGGGAATTTCGCATGCTAAAGACTAAGGTGGCGGAAATTTTAGAAGGAGGCGGGAGATTTTGCCGCCCGCGGGATCGTTCGTATCCAGTTTCAACTAATTTTGGACCGTGCTAGCGGGAAGGTCATGCGAGACTGTGTACACGGGGCACGCGTCAGCAGTTAATAACTGGTGTGAAGTCCACCCCAGAAAAAAAGACAATAACTCGGGATGATGCGCTGATAACTTGGACGTTCACACGGGCGCGGCCAATCGTACGGGTGTAGTGGCGCGTTCACAAAAAAGGGATCAAACGCTCAGCCTATGTATTTCTCGTGTAAATAGATAATTTAGTGCAATTGGTTATTTACTTTAAACATAATGCATTGACGTGTTAGTGTAGAGGCGCACAAAAAGAAATGGATATTGTAGTCCGCTACTTAAAAGTGTTACCTCATATGATTACATAGCCTCCATTTCATAAATTGCGTACCCGTTGAATTCATATATGAATATTACATATATTACTTCATAATAGAACCTTAAATCATCCAAGACTAATGATTTTGAATGCAAGAGTAACAATGGTGCATGTACATGATAGCTACATTGGTTGTTTGAAGAAACATCACTGTAACTTTGGCATGCACAACTGAAAAGGTTTATTTAAATAGAAAAAAATGTGATATGTGAGTGTCCAATCTTTATAGCGTTGAATCGATATTGTACCTTTGGCCACGATACGAAGTAGATATTGATTTATGTTCAAGCGATGCACGTCCACGATCGCTAGATCGTGATACGTGAATGAATTGTGCAATCTCTCTCACACGCATACATATATCATTTCCCTGTGGGCATCGGAATCACACACGCGCACTTCGTGTATTTCTCTCCCTCCGTCAAGGTTAGAATTCGTCTTTCTACCCCGTCCTACAAGTCTCTCACACAGAAACACACACGCTCTCTCTGTCGAACACGCCCACCCCTTTAATTCCGCCCACCCACAGCCACTAATGTCTCAAAGTATAATAATGTCTCTCACACATATGCCTAAGGTTAACTCGAGTTCTCGAACCATATGAATACATACAATGGGATTCTAGCAGAGCACCTTTTGTTTTGAGATTTCGCTCTCTCTCTCTCCCTCTCTCTCTCACACACACACGCGCGCGCGCGCGCGCACACACACACATTGTTTCTCGCTTCATTTTTTCCGGCACTTGCATGCACACAATTTTTTTATCTTCGTGATGCTTTAAGTATGCCTCGCACAAATGCTATCTACCTATCCCTTAATATAGCTAGATATGTGTCACACAAACTCTTTCTCCCTACTAGCAAGATGCCCATGCGTTGCACCGAACATCAAGATGCATTTGTATGAGTAGTTTATCTTGTGGGAGAAAAGGATGAACGAGGGAATGCCTTATTTGCAAATGCGGAGAGGGGTGTGGGTATCTTTTTGCAAAGTTGCCACAGTTTCCTTCCTATCCGTCGGATATAAATCGGATGGCCTATATTGCAGGATGGCAGGAACACCATCATCACCAACTCTGTTTTTTATAAGAGTAGGGATATGTAAGTGTCACTGCCCCCCCCCCCCGACACACACACCCACACCCACACACACACTTTTCCCAACACCGAAGGAGTAGGGTGACACCTCGATCTTGATACTAATCTATCGACTGGCTTCTCTCTTAAACACACACACACACACACACACACTACCCGACACCGAAGGAGTAGGGCGGCACCTCGATCTTGATAGTAATCTATCTACTCCTCTTTCAAACACACACACACATACACACACACTCGCTAGTTGTGCCTCTGTGCCTACCGCGCACACTCTCGATACATCTTTCTCTCCCTCCCCCTCCCCCCACCCCAACAATGACAGCAGAAGGGTGACAACTCGATCTGATCGTAATCTGTCAATTGGTTTCTCTCTCGAACATTGTGTCTCTATGCCTCGCTCAGTAGCCCCCTCGATATGTAGACTTCTCGCGCGCGCACAGTTGTAGTGACGATGATGCTGAACCCAGTGTGCCTCGTTTTTACCGGCCTCATGTGATAGTTTTCACCCTGTTTTCTGTTAATTAACAAGGCAACCTTTTATTTGTTACTACTAGTGAATCTGAAATCATTCGGGGCAGACATAAAATATATCACTTCAACCCAATTATCGCAGTAACTATTTTAAAAGAAACTAGCTAGATTCCTCTGCATTGCACGGAACATCAAGATGCATTTGTATGAGTAGTTTATCTTGTGAGAAAAAAGGATGAACGAGGGAAGGCCGTATTTGCGAACGTGGAGAGGGGTGTGGGTATATTTTTGCAAAATTGCCATAGTTTTCTTCCTATCCGTTAGATATAAATCCGACGGCCTATATTGGAGGATGGCACGCACACCATCATCACCAAATCTGTTTTCTACTCCCTCCGTTCCTAAATATTTGTCTTTTTAGAGATTTCAACAAGTGACTACATATGGAGCAAAATGAGTGAATCTACACTCTAAAATATGTCTACATACACATCCGTATGTGGTAGTCCATTTGAAATCTGAAAAAGACAAATATTTAGGAACGGATGGAGTATAAGAGTAGACATGGAGATATATCTCCAGCATGGTCTACAACAAAAATGTGTTGGACTGGTTAGCGCCGGATGCTCGCAACGCGATGACATGAGTTCGAATTCTGTCTTTAACTTTAGATTTTTATATTATATATTACTTATTTAATATATACTTCTTTCACTATTGTACTGACAGTGGAACCCACAGAGTACTTAGAATACAAGATTAAGGATGGACTTGTTTCTTTTTAACTTTCTGTACGAAGCTGTAGCCACCCTGCAAGTCACGTGTACACTGTACATGCAATTAACTTTTTATAGAGGGACAATCATACACGCAATTAACTCAAATGGATTGGATGTCACTCTATTATTTCCAGCATAAGAGCATCTCCAACGGCAGCCGGCAAATTTCCTCCCGCTTCCTTCCGCGGAGGACGACATCAAACGCCAGCGGCATACATTTTCACAACTCTAACCAACCAGATGAAATTCGTGCAAACACGGACTGACTTCATGTAAGGATGAAGGATTTCGTATAAAAAAGCCGGATCTTCATATAAACATGATGGATTTCATTACATTTACATGAACTAAGCGGTGCCAATCCGGCTCTCTTGGTATAATTAATACTCCCTCCGTCCGGAAATACTTGTCCTAGAAATGGATGTATCTAGACTTATTTTAGTTATAGATACATACAATTTATCCATTCTTAGAACAAAAATTTCCCGCCAGCTGGAGAGGGAGTACATAATCTAAATGGCCGCCCATGGATCCCTTTGTCTTCCTCATGTCCGGCATACACTTTGCGGGGTCGACGAAGGTCCTCGGAAGAGACGAAGAAGCAAAGAAACCACCTGAATGCGCAGTCATCGCCTCGGCGGTGGCCTTCATGGGACCCAAGTGGCGGCGGCCTCCCGTGTTCTACTTCTCCTCGATGATGGCAGCGGACACGGAGAAGCTGGCCACCGACTCGTCGCTTTCCACGCACCCGGCTTCTGTCTCCGCCTGCATGGCGCTGCCGCAGGCACGGGAGGCGCGCCCACAGACACGGGAGGCGCGACACCGCGGACACCGGTGGCACGGTATGACGCGACAGCGACGACGCCCGTACCGGTGTGCTCGCCGATGTGCCGGCATGGAGCAACTCGCCACTCCTCATCGAGCTGAACTGGAGCGGCGAGTTGCTGAACCACGCGCCTACTTGGGGCGGCAACTGGCTCCGTCGGGCCAAGCGAGGTTGGTGAAGCACCGAGCGGCCTCGCCCGTATCCGGAGGGCTCGGCGGGCCACCCAGCTGGGTAATATGCCGGAGAACGGCTCCTCGAAAGCCATCGGAAGAGTGGACAAAATGGTGAACGAGGAGATGGGGGAGCGGCGGAGGGGTGCGATTCTTGCCCGCTGTCGGTCTGGCCTCGTGTAAATAGAGGGCGGACGGTAGGAGCTTGGCCGGCGTCTGGCCTCGTTTAAACTGAGGGCGGACGGGAGGAGCTCGGCTGGTGTTGCGTTTAATTCCGACCCGCTCATGAACGGACGTGTTGCCGGAGTAGGTTTCTCGGTTTGCATGCGAGTTTAACGGAGGGGTTTGATGGAGGGGAGGAGGCGTGTTCAGCCGGGCGTGCAGCAGGCAGCGCAGTACTATTCGATTTGACAGCGGGCGGTGCAGTTCCCGATACGGCTTTAATGCGGACGAGGGAGGGAGTAGCAGTTCCCGAAATGTTGAACGTCCAATGCATCCTCCTTCAATTAATGCATGAGGGAAGTAATGGGAGGAGGACCAGGAAAAGAGGCTGCACGATGTGAATGCAACGCAGTTTGCCCTCATATAAAGGCGCACCTCCATTCCAATGCATCTACCACATCGTACGCACCTAAGCATTTGCCTAAGCACCTACACTAAGCGCAAAAGAGCTCACTCCAGACCCATGGCAGCGATGCGCGCGAGCGACCAGCGGCTGTGCCAGATGGTCCATGACGTCGGCCTGCG
This sequence comes from Triticum aestivum, assembly GCF_018294505.1. Classification (NCBI taxonomy): domain Eukaryota; kingdom Viridiplantae; phylum Streptophyta; class Magnoliopsida; order Poales; family Poaceae; genus Triticum; species Triticum aestivum. The sequence goes on from NC_057796.1 coordinate 287,206,918, forward strand.
TCATGGCACCGAGGATCGTCTCCACACGGTGTTGGAGACCGGCTGGTGGATGGCCACCGTCGACGCCAACTACGACTCTTAGTTGGACCAGATGATCGTTGCCACCACCAACAAGTTCACCGTCCTCAAGTAGCTCGCGGATGACATCGCCATACTCCTCTAGCCCACGCGCCCGGGCTCCTCATTGCCTGCCACCCTAATCAGCCTCCATGGCCGGAACCTCTTTCAAGCACTGGTGGCCCTGCGACTGCCCGCCGACGCCACGAAGAATGTCCACCTGGAGGTCGCACTCGCCGCGAGGCGCCTCGCCCTGCAAGAATTCGTCGACCTACACATCCACGTGTACGAGCAAATCGTGTACATAGGTATCTACAAGGCCAGTGAGGACGCTACGACGTTGGCCTTCCTCAACCGGCTGGAAGCCTTGGATGCCTTTGCTGAGAAGCACCTCGACCTCGCCACAAAAGCCGCCGCTCCATAGCCGCCGGTCGGTGGCCCGGCGCACTAAGTTGAGGAGGAGGAGGTCGTACATTGATGGATGCATCTTTCTTCTTGCCTTCTGTAACCACCACTGCCATCGCATCATCATCGTGGCCTTAATTCTTATTGTGTTGTTGCATTCTAGTTCTAGTCAATACCGACATGTGCGATCCCTTTGCTTAATTATATGCATCACTGTAACTAGTACTCCATCCGTCAATTTATAAGTTGTGCTTACCTTTTCCATCAACTTCGTGCAACGTGCGGGCATCTTGCTAGAAATAGTAGAACATGTCGGACCGCATGTGACCAAGCCGACGATGCGCCAACCTAGCTACTACGTACCCTGCTTATCTGGCGGAAATAGCCCCGCCCTAGCATTTCCAGTCGTTATTTCTATCTATCGATCGTGCCAAGGAGCAGAACCAAAATGTTACAATTTAGACATGTTTCTCTACTCCTACTCCTATAAAAGACTTAGTTGGTGATGGTGGTGTGTCTGCCATCCGTCGTTTCTGACCATTAGATCTGCATCTAATGGCTGTGAGGTAAGTTGTGGCATTTTTGCAACAATAGCCCACTTCTCTGCTCCAATTTGCAGAAAACCCCTTATTATCTTGAAAGCAACCACATCCCTCCCTCACCTCATCAAAACAGCGTGAGAAATATATATTGAGTAAAAAGTACTCCCTCCATTCCTAAATATTTGTCTTTCTAGAGATTTCAATAAGTGACTACATACGGAGCAAAATGAGTGAATCTACACTTCAAAATATGTCTATATAATTCGTATGTGATAGTCCATTTGAAATCTCTAAAAAGACAAATATTTAGGAATGGAGGGAGTAATATATTAGGAGTATATCAAAACAAGAGTGATTTCTTTCAAGTTTGTGAACAAGTACTACTATTCTACTACTTTGGATCCGTCGCAACGCACGGGCACATTGCTAGTAAAAGGAAAAGGCCTGCCGCGTTCGCGTCGCACTCCCCCCACTACTATTCTACTACTTTGGATCCGTCGCAACGCACGAGCAAACCGACTATTGGCAAACCGCACCCCGCCCGCCGCCGGGTTGGAAAATAGAAACGAGGGGAAGATCTAGCTGTAGCACGGAAGCCAAGAAATTTGGTGTCAGATGGGGCTCGTTGATAGAGTAGGAGCATTCCGTACTACTCTAGTCCTACTAGTACCAAGTTTGTACTATACAACTAGTACTACCACTATACAACTAGTAGGTACGTGCACGGCACAGCATCGTAGGAACAAAAAACGGGAAGATCTTGTTTTAGGTGATTTATCTTTTTTTCAGTCAACGTAGTATGAATAATATGATGTGGGGGGCACCCATGAAGCTTATGTGGCTTGGTTGCATGGCTATGAAAGGTTAGAGAAAAATAAATAGATAATGTGTTTAGAGTGCACTCCACTAAACAGATATACTTTGGATCCATTGCAACGGGCCGGCACATCTATATCTATACCCCCTATATAGTGTGTGAATAACTTTGAAAGTTGGTCATTGGATGAAGCCAATCCGATGGTACAAACATGGCAAATCCGAGCACTACTGGCCGTTGGATATCATCTACATTCCACCAGATTCTGCGACATGTAGAATCTAGAAGACTCCATGGTTGAACTTCATTCATGACTAACTTTGCCACAACTAAGCTTAGGCAAAGTGTGTCTTCCACAAAAAATGTGGCTAACAAAATGGCCACCACAAGTGTGGCAAGATTTGGCAAGAAGTTGAGTGTATGACATGTGGACCATGTAGCTAGAAAAGTGTGGCAAGCCACAAGTGTAGCAATGAACCAAACACATGCCTGATGTGTTTGGTAGGGTGTATGAAGGGTGCATGATCCCAAGAGTTCCCTTATTGACCCACTTTTGGGTGTTTGGTAGAGTGTATGGAGGGTGCATGAGTCCACACTAGATTAGCACAAATACACTAGAAGCATGCATGAAGAGAGCATACATGAAGAGGGGTGTTGAGTTGAGCATGCATGAAGAGGGAGCAACTATGCTGAGACGAGAACGCAACCAAACACACTTGTGGCACGCCTAAGCTTAGGCATGGCAACCTTAGGCTGCAAACCAAACCATAACTTTGAAAGTTGGTCGTTGGATGAAGCCAATCCGACGGTACAAAGATGGCAAATCCGAGCACTACTGGCCGTTGGATATCATCTACATTCCACCAGATTTTGCCACATGTAGAATCTAGAAGACTCCACATGTAGAAGCATAATGCACAAACCACCAGAATCTCATGCGTGCAATGCACGTGTACCTTACTAGTAGTAGTTGGTAGATAGTAAGAAACAAATTCCGGGTTTGGCACGAGCTCGTACTGCGGGAGCACCACAAGGCCTGCCGCGGGAGTTACATTTCCCTTTCGGGGCCCACGGGACCGAACTTCAGTGGCTTAGTGCCCGGTCTATGAGTCAATGACATGCAGACCTTAAATGCGGCTGGCCCACATGTCATTCTCATGGTGGTGGTGTGGTTCGCGACTCACTCATTCGAGATGAACCGGCCGGTGGTGGCGTGGCCGTGGCGAGGGTGCCACAGCTGGGCATCGGGGCGTTACGAGGCGTAGATGGCCACACCGGCGGGTACTACCTGTAGTACAGAAGTACTCCAGCTGAGGATTGATGCTCGGGACAAAATGTGTCACAGCCACTGGATGAAAAATCGATGGTGCGGGAGTACGGATCGGAGCGCAGCAGCGGAGCAGGCAAACCACGTCCAATCGGGTGTGGCTATGGTAGAAAGTTGATGGTCGCCGCAGTTCATCTGGCCCGCATGTCATGCACACAAAGGCAGAGGAGCGGTGGGGCCGAGAGGGATGAGGCGCACGTCGGGGGGATGAGGATCCCCTGACGTGAACAATCCTACCATTCTATCACTGACATGTGGGACCCGCAAGTGTGGGTCCCACCAGTCAGCGAAGGGAAGGCAGGGTAAGGCAGTGATAGCCACGTCAGAGGATCCATGTCCACGTCGGGGGACATCGTGCTTACAGGTAGGATTGAAGCGGCGTCGTGGGAATCGCGTGTGGGTGTGGTAGTGGTAGAAACAAGAAACGTGATGGCCGCCGTGGTTCAACTTCCATGGACAAGCTGTCATGTCTGCTGACACATGTATATCAAAACTAGAGTGTTTATATTTCAAGCACGTGAAGAAGTATTATTCTACTACTTTGGATCCATTGTAACGCACGGGCCAGCACATTGGTAGTAGTAGTGTCTTTCTCTATCTCTAGAGGCCTTCCCTTGTTCATCCTTTTCTTTCACAAGATAAACTACTCATACAAATGCATCTTGATGTTCCGTGGAACGCACGAGGATGTTTCCTTGGGGGCGCGGCGTGGCCGTAGTTGCAAGTTGACGCCCTTGAGATGCCGACGTTGAGGGGCACTCGGATTTCCTCCGATGAGCAGGTAAGATGAGTTTGATCACGTAGTAAATGCATTCTAAAGACTACTTCCGTGTCCATTTCCTAATTCTCCCCCTGCCCACTATTTCACAGGTTAGGCTCGGTGCGAGTGGAGATTGGCTTGCATATGTACGGGAGGGTACCTACATCAATTTGCACAACATTTACAACTGTGACACCGTTCCCGTAGAACCTTTGTCCAACATTGGGATCAGCCATGCAATGGGCCACCGCATGAATTGGTACGATAGAACCACGGTGAGATTGAATAAGATAGCATGAACCTTGCACATGGCGGTCAAAGGTGGACCATGCTGTCTGCGGCCGATTTGTTGCCGTATGAGTACGAAGACGCTGTGCTCCTTTCTAATCGCTTCTTCGCGGTGATAAACCAGGGGACTTGTTTCGTATGGGACACATCCTTCGATATACTCCCTCTCTCCCAGTTTATTTGTTTTGAATCTTTTTGTTTTATAAGTTTCAAATTCAAATTTAGAGGGGCAGTGGGGCCGAGAGGGGTGAGCCGCTGGTCGGGAGACGTGTGGTGTCATGGGTTCATGCGGCGTCGTGGGAATCGCGTGTGGCTGTGGTAGAAACTTGATGCTCGCCGCATTTAAGGTGGCCCACATGTCATGCACACAAAGGCAGATGGGCGGTGCGGCCGAGAGGGGTGAGGCGCACGTCGGGGGACGTGGTGCCGTGGGTTGGAGCGGCGTCGTGGGAATCGCGAGTGGCAGTGGATGAAACGTGATGGTCGCCGTAGTTGAACTTCCATGGACAAGCTGTCATGTCTACGGACACATGCATTGCAAACTGATCACTGGAAGGAGTAGTAGAGAAAGCTAGGCGGATAAATAGTTCCTTATAGTCAAGCGGACCCACGCTACTACTTGTTCCAAAGACATGCACACCATCGAAATAGTCCATCTATATCAATATACATAGATAGGGAATAATTTTTTTTACAAGCGAGGAAATAGTTCATCCATCCATAATGCCCTGCTGCTGGTGCAACATCTTCTTCTTCTTCTTCTTGTTCTCATTTTCTGTGGGAGACGGCTTTGCAACAAGCTCTATGGACCTTGCAGCTATCTCAAAACTCACACGGGCATCGAGGGCAGCATATTTTATCCGCTCGTACGTCAAGGGATAATTTTCCCATCCAGATGACCTTAATGCCAGCGTCTCGTCACCCTTCTGAAGATTTGTTCCTAGCACAAAATTTGCTACGTCGAATAGGGATGGTGTCGGTTTATCACAATCTTCTACAGGAATTTTTATTTTGGTTTGTAGGTCAGCGATGCTTTTCAAATCAAGGTTGTACGGCTCCAACTTCTGTTTGTCCCCTGCGATGGCTGCCCCACAGAAGTATATGCCCTTCCGAGACAAGAAATCGTGAAGCTCACCTGGTATGGAGGGCGCGTGTATGATGTGGTACACCAAAACATCATCTTCGAGGCACAGCTGAAGGACAGCGGCGCGTTTGATCTTCCCAGTGGCACGCTCCGTGTACTCTGCGTCGAGACCGATGACATTCATCTCCACCTTTTGGAGGGAGTTGGATACATTGTTGGTCCACTTCCGAACAACCCTTGGGTGGTCGGTGACTGTGGAAACTATGCTCAACGAGCCTTCGACGAGGACATGTTGGACGCTAAAAACCTGCATCTCGATCTCTTTCGCCATTTGGAACCGCTGGACCGGAGGGCTATGGTTTGGAGAATTAGGATTAGATGGCTAGTCTAACTGAAGAAGATGATTATTTATAGGGGCTTCGGAATTACTCCAGGAGGATGTTAAGAGGTTAAAACAATGTGAATGAAGTGTGGTTTGGATGCAAATGAAGATCAAGGAGTAGTGAAAAAGCCGAGGAAAATCGGTTCCCGATGGAGAAGTAAATGGGAGAAGTTATGCGCATGCATGAGGAGAGCTTAGGTGGTTTGAGTGCTGCATGCAATGGATTGGACGGGCTCTTCGGTTGCCTTTTCTCTCTCCCACGTGCACAGAATGGCCCACTTGCATGCTGCAGTTTATTGGCTGGAGTCTGGCTGCAGCTGCTCATGCGTACGCTAATTATTGCTGTGAATGCAGGGCATGGAGGGAAATGGGTGCATGCAAAAGGGTATATACGCAGACTAATTAGAGAAATACTGAAAAAAGTTATGCGCAGACAAAAGAGGACCGAGGGAGTACTACTCATGTTCCTACCACGGTTAAGGAATATGCGGTTATCCTCAAAAAAGAAAAGTCCTTCGCGCTTCCGCATGCACGAGAATTTGGTTCTGCTCACAATATGGATGATAGCTGGAGGATGAAGTGAACCCAAAGGCATGCTAGCATGGGAGTGTACTCATGTTCCTACTAATCCTACTAGTAGTAGTAGTACAACTGTGGTACACTTGATGGTCAAAATACTATTATTCATCCGGTCCTCACAGTGAAGTGACAAGACCCTGCGCCCGAGGTGACACCAGTCCAGGCGGCGTGTCCGGGTTACCAAAGTCAGCCTCACATTGTGCACTATGCAGTCACTATCACCGCCGCTGTATAGCATGCCTCGCCTCGTCTCCCTCTCCCCTAGCACCACCCCGTCTCCATCTCCATCTCGCCGGAGATCCTGAGGTCACTCTTCATTATCTCACTGTGCCCCCGCATACCCTCGCCTCCCCCAGTACCACTATTCCCTCGCTAGCCGCTCCAGCACCGACAGCCTTCTCCCCGTAAATCAAGCCCCCCAAAACCCCACCTTCCAAACTCCACCATGGACGAACGAGAACCGCGCAGGATCCATATGAGCCGCGATTGGAGCAATCTCCCCAGTGACGTCCTCGACCTCTATTGTTCATGTATGGATATGTTGAGCGCCCTACGGCTGGCTGCATGCTCGAGGGGCATGCACACGGCCATTATCGAAGCGAGGCCAAAGCTTTTCAAGACACCATGCTTGCTGCTATCTGGTCTTGCGAGATTGGCTCACCATGATACGGAGGCGTACATGATGCCCCTCGACTTCAATTCGATCTCCATTAGCCGAAACTTCTTTGCAGATATGTAGTAGGTCGCCGTACATCATTTCCCTCGACTTCGATCCGATCACCATCGCCCGAAACTTCTTGGCAGGTATGTACTGTGTCGGCATGAACTCCCACTGGATGGCTACCTTCGGAGAAGACGGTAAAAAGTTGGTGCTCGTGAACTTCTAGATCTCGAATGAGATTATCCTTCCTCCGTTGGATTATATAGAGTTTTACCATCGCGGTCCTAGTCATCTAGATTACCACGTCAGTTGGATGGACCTTGTTTTGCAGAAGATTGTAATCTGCCAAGTGCCCACATGACATGCGAATTACGCAGACTTCAAGCTAATTGCCTTGTTCGACCGCGGACTCACCTATCTTTACGCCGGTGCCTTCTTTAGCTGGAGACAACTCAGCTCGCAGTGGATCATCGTCAAAGCTGATACACACTTCTCTGATGATGTTGAACACAATGGCATCATCTACGCGATCGACAAAGCAGATGGCACCACGTATTGCTGGGACGGCGCGTGTAAGTTGTTTCCGTCTCATGTTAATGATGACGCCATGACACTGTTTGAACTTTTTGTGATGATTGGCATATCCCTGTTTGAGCAGAATTTGAGTAGAACTATGGCAATGTATTAGAGACGTCGTAAATCAGCTATATTTGGAATGAGTTAATTCATGCGATTGTGATCATGTCATTACAGCCAATTTGTACCCCTGAATAATCAAACGGTTAGGAATATATGGATATTCTCCTTATTTTATAGTAATGTACATACTACTACTATATATGAGTGTGTGTCAATGTCCATGTTAGTTTCCTCATTTTCATGATGTAGAAACATGCACCACACTGTTGGTTTCATCTAACCATACATTAGGGAAGTAAATGTGCATATGGAGAACTCTATATTTGGAAGTAGTGAAATCCTGTAATGCTTACCATGTGTACATACCTATATTCGCCCTTCAGCAATCAATGGCTAGAATAATATCCTCACAAAAAATTTGCCCACAGAACGCGAGTATATAACAATGCATGGTCTGTTAGTTACCTTGAAGAATTTGTTTGTGAGAATAGAACATGATTACATAACATGCATGACATGGTAGTTTCCTGTGAAGAATTGATTGCGAGATAACATGAGTATAACCATGCATGGCACTTCTATATTTTCAAACCCAGTATACATTTCCCTGTATTTTCCTCCCAGTTCCAACAGGAACATATCAATGTTGTTTCTTGCATTATCCTACTCATACTCTGAACAATGCTGATCTTACATTAACAATGCATGTCCTTTTTTATATGATGCAGTGTCCCTACAGTTACTGCCCTTTGTAATCACACCACCTTTGCTAAAAACAGGGAAGCACAACTGGTTCCTAGCTCGACCAGACGACGGCAAAAGACTGATGATCATTCGGACACATGAGCCAGAAAAGTTATATTGCAAAAACCCCACTGTATACAAGCACCGTGAAATACGTGAGTATCCGGACAGTGGCTGTTACGTCTATGAGCAGGATACCAGCTTGTTGGGGCCTTCAGGATTTTTTAGTTGGAGGCGGGTGAACAGCCTTGGTTCACACTCTCTGTTTCTCGGACTCAATTATCCGATTAACCAGGAGATCACCGTTGGCAAGGACCTTGATGGCAGAGAGGCTCTGTTTGCTATGGAAAATTGTGTCTACACGGCGAGCCCTAGGAGTTCGGGAGCAAACTCCCCTGATTGTCAACGATACAGCCTGCAGCCAAAAGAAGGTGAGAATGACAAAGGCATCCGGATTAACTTTGATCCTTGGATGTCTCAATTACGACAGGCAGTGATGTGGTTCAAGCCTTCAGGTTGATAGGTAATTGGGTTGTTGCGTCGAAAGGGTGGAGTACTGGTGTCTCCGGATCATTGGTCGCTGAAGCGGGGCTGCAAATTATGATGGTGTTGGATCATCTCTTCGAATGATTTTGTTGTCTTTGTTGCTTGTTCTAGATGGGTAGTTCTTTCTTTTGTTATGCATATTCCTTGTCATTTGGTAATCCTCATCTATGTCAATCTTACTATGTAATAGTTGCCTCCATTTAGAATGTCATTCTCGTCTGGATCACGAGAGTCTGAGTGCTGTAGATGGGTGCGTTTTGGTGGTGTAGCAAGACTTCTTATGAACTATCATGTCTTGCTGTTTATGTTAGTAGTAGTCACTAGTTAGTGTTTGAATGTTGTATATATCGTTGTTTCAAACTGTTTATTGTCTCGAACTACTAGTCGGCTAAATGAGGGCATCACCATTCTCCGGTGTTCAGAGTGTATCTCCTTTTTTCAAGTTATATAATTTGAGCTCAGTGTCTTTTCGATGATGTACACTTGTTTGGGCCAGTGAGGTGTCGTTGAATATGGGCCGAGTAGTAACGCAATGCCAAACAGGTCAATTATGACTCTCAGGCCGGGCTCTCCAAAAAAGAAAGAATAAGGACTCTTAGGCCGACATGTGGGCACCACCGGTGTTTTCGTGCACTTGCGCGCCGAGAGCATATTGGCGCGTGTTCGAAATTCAAGCTACCTTTTCATCCCCAATCTCCCGCCCCTCCCCCACCTCTGGAATCTTGATTCCTACTTCAGTTCCCCCAAATCCCCCTCCTGTACTCCCTGTACTCAAGCTCACTATCATGTCGCCGGTCAACGCGGATCTCCAAGCCAGAGATCCTGAGGTCCGTCCTGCCTTCGGTCGCTGCGTGTTGTCGCTCAACAGTGGCATGGCGGCGCTTGACGACCAGTTTGCCGGCAAAGTGCTGATGGTAACCATCAACGACGACCGGCCTCCCATCTCGCTGGACGACCTTGTCAAAGCTCTTGGCATTGCGCATGGCATCCAAATAAGTGACTTGCTCGTCGAAGTCTGTCCGCCACCAGCTGATTTCATCGTGAGGTTCCGGACAACTTTCGACTGCAGTCGTGTGTTCGAATCTTCCCGGCGTTTGTTCTGCGATGGCGCGCTGGTGAGCTTTGATCGGTGGCACCCAGGATGGGGCTCGGTGCCCTCTGAGCTTGAGTTTTTAACAAAGCTTACCTTCCACGGCATGCCTCGACGTGCTTGGAACAGCGAGTCCATGAATGAGGTTATCAACGACCTTGGAGGTGAGCTCGTAAGTATGTTTGTTCCTCCAGACAGCTGGGCTCTGACGGTTATGGCATGGATGAAGAAGCCGTCCACCATACCGAAGGTGATTGGTGTTGAGATACCGGTGCAGGAACTGGGGTTGTACTATTCGTCACCACCAAGGCCGCCGCGGGCCACGTTAGGGATGTACCTGTATCGAGTGTTCGTGCATGTCGAAGAAGTGGTCAATCCATCAATCGAAGTCCTGCCGCCGCCGCTGGTGCTAGGGTCCGTCGACGACGTCCATTACAGGAGTCAACGTCATACTTTCCCCGTGTTGCTCGGAACGATGGATGGCACAAGGCCTACTCCATCGCGCGGCGGAGGCCACTGCTTCTTTGGGAGAAGAGGCAGGGTTGGCTGCCTGGATGTGCTCTAATTTGAGGTAACAACTGAATCTTGTCAGATACTAGTTAAATCCGAGTTATGGGTGTGAAGCACTGATGTGCCAGTACAATTGATTGTGACCTACTCTAATTTTGTACCTGAATTTTTTTTAGAAAGGGTTGTACGTCAACTTAATCTGCTAGCAGAACTTATTGTGTTGTCTGTCTGTTTTCTTTGCACAACATTCAAGATATTTCCCTGTCATTGATAAAAACGATGAACCGTTATGTACGAATTCGTTGGTTTCAACATAGCCCTACCCGTAGCGATCCACTGCTTCCATCCTGATTGTGCCGCCTGCGTGAAATTTTTGTATGCAAGTTCAATGTGCTATGATGTTCTATATGATTGTGTCAACTATATAAGTTTTTACTGAGCATCAGCAATGCATATGGCTGAAAGATGTATTTACGAGCATCGACCGATGGGTCTCTCTCTCTCTCACACACACACGCGCGTGCACACACGCACACACGCACAAGTGGGACCCGTTGAATTATTTCTTTGCTCGTGACAACTTTTAATTAGGTTCCACTGTAATCTAACTTTTTTCTTAAGTTATTAATTGAGCTCAGTGACTTCAAAAAGTTGTACAGAAGTCTTGTTTGGGCCTTTGCGGCGTCGCTAAATGTGGGCTGAGTAGCCATGTTAGGTTGTACTATACTACACAGGCCTTTTTTTCAACACCAGCAATGCAACTGGGCCGACAGTTGTACAGAATATCCGGGTCAACTTGTTATTCTCCGCCCCGCTGGGCTGCAAACTTTCCTAGGAGGTATGCATTAGGCTTAATAAGAAAATGGACTTTAAGAAATAATAAATGGGATGTAATTATAATAACTGGGCAGTAACTATAAAAAAATGCACCAAACGTGTAATTAGTTTAAAAAATATATTATTTTTGAAATTTGAAAATTTTAATTTCATTACTTGTTGCGCGCGCAATATTTCGTTGGATTTTACCGTAATACAACTTTATTTTGAAATTATATTTAATCTGACTAGAAATTTGGGATAAAAATATTTCGGATCCCATAAAAATGTGGGAATTTTTTTTGAATTCTGTTTTGAGCGGTTGGTTGAAATTATTAATCATTGTCCTAGCTAGAAAATGGGTTGTACTTTTAACAAACTGTAAATGGGCTGTAGTAAATTCCATTAGAATTAAAAAATGGGCTGTACTTTTAACAAATTGTAAATGGGCTGTAGTAAATTCCATTAGAATTAAAAAATGGGTTGTACATTCTTACAATTCGCAAATGGGCTATATGTTCTCTGCCACACACTTGTGGGCCTTCTAAGTTGACGCGTCCCCTACAAAAAACTAAGTTGACGTGTATGCAAGGCTTTGTCAACAACACACGGTTCTGGCAGCTGTGGCCGTTGGATGTCCATCCAACGGATGTCGTGCTTCTTCTTCAATCTCGGATATTCTTGCTTCAGCCGCCCAAAAAATGATTCCTCCCCCTGACATCTGGGGCGCACCATTTCGGAGGCTGACCTGTGGGCCTACTAAGTTGACGCGTACCAAGGGCTTTGTCAACTTAGTCGATATAAACGATTCTAGCTGCAGTGATCGTACGATGTCCATCCAACGGTCGTAGTGCTTCTTCAACCTCTGGTCTTCTTGCTCCAGTCGCCCAAAGCAGCGCCGGTCGTGTCGCGTGCTCCCGCCTCCCGTGGCCGGCTGTGATGCCGTGGAGGCCCCACCGCCCCCTACTACTCCCACCGCTGGCCAGGCCATCCCTCTACTCACCGACACCCCCTGTTATTCTGCGGCGACGGCAGCCTCACACCGCAGCCGAACCAGTGAACCCTCGTACTCCTCTGCGCGCGGGCTTCCACTACCGCGTCTTCCCCGGCTCCGCGTCGTCCCCTTCCTAGGCCTCGCCGTCGTCCACCGCCATGGTGCTCTCGGCGCGGCGTGGTCAACGTGGTCAAGGAACGGCTTCCATCGGACGTGGAGTGTACGTGGAGAGGCTGACAGCTGGGTCCACGGCCGCAGCAAGGAAGTGCCTCCTTATTACGCGCAAAATAATTATTCCTGCACCTGACAGCGGGGACCCACCGGACGCGCCACCGTATTTCACGAAAAAAACATTTCCCCTGACTTCTGGGACCCACCAGCTACATCTTCGCACGCAAGGAAGTGCGTCTGAAAAAAAAACGATTCGCCCCCCTGACTGCTCGGACCCACCAGCTACATCTTCGCACGCAAGGAAGTGCCTGACAGTCGGGACCCACCTGGTCGAAGCGTATGTAGCGTTGTCATTCTGGTCGCGAACGTGTACATACATACTCGTCGTAGTAGAGGGGCGCACGTAGCATGTACACGTATGTACAGCGGCCAGTGTGCAAGAAAGAAAATACGGCCACGTATACATACGGGTAGGGTCTCGAACGCCTACTCGCGCATACGTACAGCCAGGGCTCGTGTACATGGCTGGGTTGGAACGGAGAAACAGCGTCATCGTCGTGTTCGTGGGGAGCCAACCGGCTGGGTCGGAACGGAATGCGTCGTCGTGTTCATCGGGAGGGCTTGGACGGAACAGCCGATGGAACCGAGGCCTGGCGTACCACAGAACGGAGGAAACGGCCTTGTGTTCGACCGGCCACGTTCGAAACGGGATCCTATTCATTGGGAGGGGTCTGGTGTCACATCCCTAGAATATCTGAGTGTAATAGTTGCATCAGTGAGCATGCATCATGTTAATTTCAAGAAATCTGAATTGAGGAAATCTGAAGCCTCGAAAACTTAAATAAAAGAAGGGCAAAGAACCCTGGAAATTTCATTCTTTGTTTCCAAGATGTCCTTATGCAATGTTTGAGAATTTTGGCCAGAGATATATATCAAACCAAAATTTAGGAACATTTTTAAGGATTTATTTTTGGGACTTTGAATTTAAATCATTAGCTATTTGAATTTGAATTATATTCGTATAATTAGAATATAATTTCAAATACCCCTGAAATGTTTTATGAGCTTTTGGAAAAGTCCATATAGAAAAATAAAAATATTTCAGAGGAGTTTGACACTGGTTTTGATTTAGTTTTGATCTCAAAACAGTGGCAGAGAAATAAATAAAAGAAAACAAAACAGAAGAAATAAAACAGACAAAGGAAAGGGCCTTACCTGACTTACTGCCTGGCCCAACTCCTGTTCTGGCCCAGCCCACAGGGGCAACACCGTCTTCTTCCTCCTGCCAGGAGGAGAAGCAGCTGCGTGCCTGCACGCGCGCGGCCGACGACGCCACCTCCTGCTTCCACCTCCTGCTGCCTTCCCGTCCTCACTCGAGCGCCACGGAGACCCCCGCAACCCCTGGTCACTCTCCCCCTCTCTCCCGTGCCTATCCCTCATCTGTCCCCCTTCCCCGAGCACCACCGAGCGTTGCCGTCGCCGCCGCCCGCTGTTGCCGTGGCCACTGCCACTGTCTCGCCTCGCCGACGTGCCCCTGAGCTCCGACACGACCTCGTTATCCTCCCCGCCGAGTGTAGCAACGCCGGACGCCCTGAAGCGACGTCCACACCATCTTCTTCAACCTCGGCTCGCCGAGATCGACCCCGCCGCTCCGTCCACTCCAGAGCTTCCCCGGGCCGGCCGAGCTGCTCATCTGGACCGATGTGAGCACCTGACCCTTCCCCCTTGCTCACCCCTCCCTTCTCGTTCGCTAGCTGCCGTCCCCGCGAACCCAAGCTCCGGCCGCCACCATGGCCGGTGAGCTCCGTGCTTCTGAGCCCCTCCACTCCAACCAGTTGCTCCTGCGTGATTCTGCTGCTCTTTACGTGCTGCCTAGAGCCTCCGTTCGCTCTCCCTCGAGCTGCAGCACGCGCCCGCGCATAGCCGTGCTCCGGTCACCGCTGTTGTCATCGCCGTCACCGCTGCAGTCTGACCCGGCACCGCCCACGGCCACCAATCGACGCGCCTCCTCGCGCAGCAGCCGTAGAGACCAACCCCACCTCCTCTCGTCGCCGGAATCGCCAGAACGAGTGCCGCCGCCGCATCTGTGTGTCACCGGCGGTTAGCCGCCGACGTGGCCACTTAATTAGTGCCTAAACACCCAGCTAATCACTCCCTAGAGCCACTGCCAAGCGGGCCCCCGTGCCTAAATTAATTAGTTTAACTTCTCTGTTAAATTAGTACTAATCTGAGAGGGCCCCGTCTGTCACCTTTGACTTGGCCACGTCAGCATTGACCGGGTCCCACGTGTCAGCCTCTGTAGCTATCTCTGTGTCACTGACCAGTGGGCCCTACTGGTCAGGTTTGACCTGGACCAGCACGTTGACCTGCTGACATCACTGATACGTCATGCTGACGCAGTAAATATTTTCTGGGATTTATATAAATCAGAAATGATTTATTTATTTCAGAAAATATCCAAAACTTCAAAAATCCATAGAAATTAATCTATAACTCCAAATGAAATAATTTATATATGAAAAATTATCAGAAAAATCCAATCTATTCATCTGTACCATTTTCATGCATGTTTGAGCAACTTATGCCTGCTGATCAGGTCAAATCAATTAATGGCATTTGAATAATCACATATGGAGTTTGAATTTGAATCTTGTATTCAAACCAACTTCATTTAAATCGTTGTTAGTTGCATTAGCTCAAATCACAACATATTGCTATGTCATGATCATGCATCATATTGTTGCATTGCATTGATTGTGTTTCCTCTCTGTTGCCGGTAATTGTTCCCCCTCGGTAGACGTGGTTCCGATGATGAGATCGATGACACCGATGAAGAGCTATACTATCTTCAGAAGTGCCAGGCAAGTAAAACCCCCTTGTTCATTCTGATACAATCCCACTCTCTCGATTCTGCTCTCTTTTACTGCATTAGGACAACAACGATTCAACTATTACATGCTGCGGTAGTTGAACCCCTTTCCTCTGCATGACCTGTCATTGCCACAGTAAATAGATGAAACCCACTAGCATGAGTAGGAGTTGTTTGATCCCTGATGTGCCTACTCATTCATGCTTGTTTGTCATGCCTGCTATTGCTTAGAGTTGTGTCAGGTCCGGTTCATCGGGGATGAATTGGAGGTGTGTGAACATGTCCTACTATTGAGAGCTAAGTGTGTGAACACGACTTGGTAAAGGTATCGGGTGAGAGGCCATGTAGGAGTACATGGTGGGTTGTCTCATTGAAGCCGTCCTCAGGAACTGAGTTCTGTGTTTGTGATCCATGAACAGTTACTACCACACATTGGGTTCCGATAACTCGACCCCTCTCGACTTATTAATCAACTTGATCTCTGTCCAGGAGTTGCAACTAGTTTCTGGTGTTTGTAGGTAGTGTTAGTAGTCTACCAAGTGGCACCTGGTACAGGTGGGCTTGGGACAGACTAGGCACCGTGGCCGGGTATGCCAAGCGCCGCCCGTTTGGTGGGCTTGGAACCCTGTACACATCGTTTGGGGCCGTGAGCGACACCCCGGCTGGATCTCCTTGCGGATGGAACCCGAATAGGCGATAAACCTGGACTAGAGACTTGTGTGGTTTGTCAGATCGTGGCCGACTCCCTCGCCAGGCTTCCGCTTGAAGGTTGCCGAGATACACGACGTGTACATGGTGGTAAGTGGCGAGAGCGTGTGTGAAGAAGTACACCCCTGCAGGGTTATAAATGATCTATTCGAATAGCCGTGTCCGCGGTAAAGGACTTATGGGTTGCCTGTACAGTTCATAGACAAGTGAAAGTGGATACTCTAAAATGCGCAAGGTAAGCGTGAGTACTATGGATGGCGTCCTCGTAGGGAGATGGGAGCGGATCCATAGTGGTGTATTGATATGGTGAATATGTGGACTCGTGTGCGCACCTCAAAAGAGTTATTTGCAGTCGTAGTTCAGGATGGCCACTGAGTCAAAGCTGGCTTGCTGCAGTCAAACTCCACCACCCCCTTTGTTGATACTGATGCATATGTAGCTAGTTCTGATGTAAGTCTTGCTGGGTACATTTGTACTCACGTTTGCCTATTTTATGTTTTGTAGAGAGACGTCAGTCTTGCTAGTAGTTCCGTGTGGACTTCGACGTTTAACTTGATACCTCAGCTACGATCTTGTGCCCTCGGCAGGATCTGGTAGATAGTCAGGCTTCTCAGCCTTTTTCATTTGTAGATGTCTATACTCAGACATGTTAAGCTTCCGCATGTGCTTTGACTTGTATGCTCTGAATGTTGGGTCATGAGACCCATGTTTGTAATATCTCGGTCCTCGGAGCCTAATGAATAAATACTTTGAGTCGTAGAGTTTTGTTGTGATGCCATGTTGTATTTACACATATCGAGCATATTGTGTGTATGATTGAAATGCTTGGTATGTGTGGGATCCGACAACCTAGTTGTTTATCCTTGGTAGCCTCTCTTATGGGGAAATGTAGTCTTGTGCTTCCATGAGCCATAGTAGTCTGCTACAACCCGGTTCACCGGAGTCCTGCTAGCCCAGCACTACTGCTCCGGAACACTTGACTGGCCGGCATGTGATTCACTTCGTTCATGTGTCTGTCCCTTCGGGGAAATGTCACGCTGTGACATCCGGAGTCCTGCCTAGCCTGCTATAGCCCGGTTCACCGGAGTCCTGTTAGCCTAGTGCTACAGCCCGGATTCGCACGCTACTGACCGACATGCTTGATGTTGACTCATGTATGCCTGTCCCCGTAAGTTAGTGAAACTTTGGGTTCACGACGGGTCATGTCGGCCAGGGTTCTCTGTCATATGGATGCTAGCGACACTATCATATACATGAGCCAAAAGGCGCAAACGGTCCCGGGCCATGGTAAGGCGACACCCGTGGGAATACCGTGCGTGAGGCCGCAAAGTGATATGAGGTGTTACCGGCTAGATCGATGTGACTTGGAATCGGAGTCCTGACAGCTTTAGTATCAGAGCCCGACTGCCTGTAGGATTACCAAGCCAAACTGGTCGAAGTCGTGTCTAGAAATGCTTTAGATATGTAAGGGAATTGATTGTGGAAGGGAACGTGAGGCTCTTTTTACTCCTTATACCTTATGCCCTTCTGATCTGAGTCAACCTCTTCTTTTCTGCGTGGATTAAGAACTAGGCTTTCTCATCTTCTATCAGGATCACGTGTTACTAATCTGTAGACTTATATGATTGTTGGTTTCAAGCCCGAGTTCAGTTCCTACTACTTTTGTGTGTTGACAGTTGATCTCAGGACTTTGATATTGTGATGTTAAGTGGTTATGCCACCATTTTGCAGGATGTCTCAAATCATTTTGAGCATTTACAGTCGTTATGCTGTCCGAGTCATCCCAGGTTTCTAAATAGTCTGATGCATTTGCAAATCCCTTCTTCCCGTTTCTGATGTTCATTTGGGCCAGATTAATCACACAAATTAGTGTGTTGAGGTACTCCGTTGCCTCGGCATATATGTTGGAGCTATTATTATGACCCCAGTCGTCTTAGAGAACCATTCCGTAATCTAGCAATGCTTTGTATCCCCAGTGTGATGATTCTGGCCATTATTCTCGAAAGCATCCCGTGATGCCATTTAGTAGTAGGTATTCTACTCCTGGGTTCTTGACCCAAGATTCACTCTACTTACCTCGTGTTGATAGTGTTGCTCGTACCTTTAGGATACTAGTAACCTTTGTGATAGTCTTCGAGGTCCGTGGTATATCATTCTTCCAAATACCATGAACCATCCTTGGCAGGAGTTCCTTTGAACCAAAAGATCATAATAAGAGTGCTCTTGATGAGTTCTTTGTTCTACATTGTGAATCTGCCAGTTCTACCTTTCTGCATGGGTTATCCGGAAGAAATGTTGACCTTTGCTCGACATACTAATCTATGCATCCACAACTCAGAAAATCAGATGTTCTTTTGAGTTGTCCCTCTTTAGTTGTTTTCTGGCCCTCGTCTATCAATTGATAGTAAGGAGTAGTTGGCAATTGTGTTTATCGATGCCTATTACTCTAGTGGTCCGTCAAGCCATTCTATTTCAGAATGACTAGGAGAAACAAACTCCAGTACCTCATCCATATCTTGGATTGGGTCAAAGTAGTTGTATTTCGCAGATCAAAATGCCAATCCAGCTTTTGATTCTGTTCTACCCTGAAGTATTACCGTCTTATGTCAAGAATGTCATGGGAATTGCACACCATCTTATGAATTCTTGATACAGTGATACCTCTCGCCATCGTTGTTCATTCCTCGGTTCTCGTGTTGCTGCGACCGGAATACCTACAAGTGAATCATGATGTGTGAAATCAATACTCCGAGCAACTCATTGCTTGGTAGTAAATGGACAATATTCTCATTCTTAGCGTGTTGGTTATTGAATCATCATTCTAAGATAGATTGTGCTACCTAGTCCTTATTTCTGGTGCACTCTTCGACAATGTGTAACATCCCAAATTTTCAATTTGGAATGTTTTACAATTATTAGCTAAGCATCTATGCATTTTGATTGAAATTGAGTGGCATTTGAAAATTTCGGAGGCAGTTGAGTTTATGTTGTGAATTTGAACTTGATTTGGCATTGAAAATTTGTTTCAAATATCCCTGACAAATACTTGATCAAAAGTATGAGAGGAGCTAACATGACACTCCAAAAATGTCAGAAGAAAAATATTGCCAAAAAGTTTGAATTCAAATTTGATTATTATTTGGGATTTCCAGAAAATGTTTTTTTTAAGTTTGAGTTTTACCTCTGAAAAATGTTCACGTTGTAGGATTAATTCCCCTGAGAATTTTGATATATATATGTCCTATATAAAAAATAATATATATTTATATTTTTTTCCTCCCCTCTATTTCAAAAAAAAGAAGAAGAGAAAGCCCCGAGCTGGCCAGGCCAGCCGGCCCAGCACCCAGGAGCCAGCCGGCCCAGCCAGCCGACCGCACCGGCCTGCCCCAGCGCGCCCGCACGCCCGAACCCTCTCCCGATCGGTCGCCCGATCCTCTCTCCCTCTCTCTCTCTCTCTCACTGACGCGCTGGCCCCACCTCTTTCTTTCCCCTCGCGCACGGCACGCCGCACCGGAGCACGCGCAGAGCGCGCCCGACACCGCGATCTTCGCGGGATCGCGATCCTGCGTCGCCCCCTCATCCAAGTCCATGTCCTATAAGTTCCCCTCGCTCTCCTCTCCCGAACCCCCCAAAAACCCAAGCCAGAAACGCACCACAGCTCACGCCCTCCTCCTTTGGATCTCGCCGCCGTCGTCTCGGTTCGCCGCCGCTGCTGCCACCGGTGAGCATCCCCCTTGCATCCAAGCTACACCACCCGAACCCTCTGTTCGTTCCTCGTCTCCCTGACATCCTCTCTTCTCCCAGGGAGCCCCGAAGCCGTCGTCCCCGAGCTCGACCGCCGCCCGCCGGAGCAGGAGCTCACCCGAGCTCGCCCCGATCGACTCCGACGTCCCCGAGCTCCACCAAGGCCGCCCCCGACCTCCCCTCGAGCCGCCGCACTCGCCTGACGTCTTCGCCGACCTCCCCGACTACCGGAGCCGCCGCACCGCCAACGCCCGAGCCGCCGCCGTCGTCTCCGTTCGTCGCCGCCGACGCTGTAAGCCCGAGCTCCCCTCCACCGTTGGATCTCGCATGTATGGCCTAGATTAGAAACAACGAAGGGGTACGGTTTTATTTAATAGATCGGTTTTACTTACGGTTGTTTTTTTGTTAGATCGAACCGGTCGGTTTTCTGTTTAGCCGCGGGCACCTCTAGGTTATATTACGCCTGAGCGTTAGATAGCCCAGCAGCGCTAGTTGTTTTTTTCAGTTTCTGTTTTTTTAGCAGAATAGTTCTGTTTTTGTTTTTGCTATTTCTTTTAGTCGGTTTATTATTTTTAGTTAATTCTTTTTTTGTGAGTTTGCAAATTTGTTGTAGTTTCTGTAGAAAATATGTTTAGCCATGTTTAAATTATTAGAAATAGTTTTATATTAGATTTAAACAGATTAGTTTTTCTGCCATAAATTGAGTTAGGATTATTATTTTTTGTGATTCTTTTTGCTACTGCTTAGTTTTGACCATGCCTAGCAGTAGGAACTGTTTTGGTATTTTAGATTTAATAAACAATTAGTTTTATGTCGAAATCAAGTTTTTCTTGTTTATTTAGCTAGCTACTGTTTTCCTACTGTTCTAGTTAGTAAATAATTTTATTTTTGTTATGTTATAGTTTATTTTAGATTAGCTTCTGTAGCTACAGAGGATGAACTTTTATTTACAGTAGAATAAAATTTTTATTTTATTTTCTTTGCTAGCATTGTTTTAGGCATAATAGGAGTTCTATAATAGCTTTTGATGTGATTCTTTTTGCTCCTAGTTTGTATGATGTTTTTCCTTCTGTTAGTTAGCAAAACCAATGCTTAGGTTCTGTTAAGAAAGGTTTTAGTTGTGTAAAACTATTTCTTAGTTGTTGCTTGATATGATGAAAACCTTGATTTGTTTTCTCCGAGTTTTTCTTTGGTTTTGGTTTGAGTACGTGGGTGTTTTACTTCAACTTGCTGTTATGTTATATTGTGCTATACTTATTTGTGCTATTGTTTGACTCGGTAGAATTTCCGGAGTGCGAAGCCTGCTATTACGAGTCGCTAGCTTTCGAAGACCGTCAGCCAGGCAAGTCATTTGATCATGTTTTTACAATACCTATGATTTTATTGCATTAGAGTTATACCTCCCCACCATGCATGCAGTAGGAGAATTTTGTTAAGTTATGTTCTTAAGTAGTATCATGAGGTAGGATGAACCCTTCTCCCTTGTTACCAATGCCCGGGACGATGTAGTTTATTTTGCTATGCTCGTAGACGGGGTTGGTTGAGTGATTCATAAGGGAGATGTGAGAGTCAAGATGATGACAACCCCATGACGTCAAGCTCAAGATGGACTTCAAAATTCACTACTGGGTGGAGGACGGTTGACGGGCACCCTGGAGAAACCAGCGGATGGCCGGGATGCATGGAGAAGCGCCATGACATCTTGCGGAAAGCTTCACCCAGCCACGAAGAGACGGATGGATACCCCATTGACCGGAAGCTTACCTGTGCAGCCGCAAGCCATTATGGGCTCTGGCTTGGTCGACCCTAGGCGTGACTCTGGCCGGACGGTGCTACGAGATGTAGAAGAACGGTAGGATTGGATGGGCACCGGCAGTGGCCCAGAGGAACTCTTCGGAAGACCCTGTTTCGTTCGTCCCGTCTTCAAACACCAGGCAGTGCGAAGACTTAAAAGGAGGGAACGTTTCTTGCGGGTAAAGTGCACAAACCTCTGCAGAGTAACAACCTAATCGATTAGCCGTGTCCCCGGTTACGGACAAATGAGCCTCTGGAATTGGAGTATTTCGGATATCTCAACACTGAACTTAATAAATTAATTGAGGGGGTTATTTAATAATTGGGAACGAGACATTGGTTGGCGGAACCATCTCAATTACTACCAACAATTTTGTAGTAATTGCAAACAAGTCCTTGTTGTAGGGAAAAACCGGCTTTTTCGCAAAACTATGAAACTTAGAGCCCCACAGCCAAATTGCATATAGTATTAGTAGTTTTATTGTTGTTCTCTCTTCATGACTTGCCGGCATATTCAAAATGCTGACCTACACGGCTGCAACGTCTTATGTTGCAGAGGAGTTTTCCGATCAGGAGTGAGGCTACGATCCACGCTTGGCGATTGCCCTTTGGAGTCGGATGGACTCGCTATTCGTCTACGCTTCCGCAGCTTTATTTAGTTTATTTCTCATGAGTTGGCCTTCGGCCGAATTTATTATGATGTAATAAAGACTCGATATGAGAATCGTGTAATAAATTCAGGTGTGATTGAACTTTGAATCTTTGCATCAATGTACTGTGTGTGCCAGCATGATCTTGGGATGGTACAGCTACACAGAGACTTGACCGATTTCGGGTCGGGTCGTTACAGAGATGGTATTCAGAGCACACGCTGACCGTAGGACGTAACCCCTAGGATCGGAAAGCCATAGGAAGAGACTATTTTATTTTATGTCCTTATCATTCCGTAATTCTCCCCTGTTCATTTCTGACTTCTCTCCGATTTTCAACATTCTAGATGGCCGCCGAGTTCACCCCAGTTCTGCTACCGGAGTTTTGCCAGCCAGATGAGACGAT
This sequence comes from Triticum aestivum, assembly GCF_018294505.1. Lineage (NCBI taxonomy): Eukaryota > Viridiplantae > Streptophyta > Magnoliopsida > Poales > Poaceae > Triticum > Triticum aestivum. The sequence goes on from NC_057796.1 coordinate 287,229,501, forward strand.
GCTTCTCGGCAAGAAGCTGGTTCAGATCGTGAAGAAGCTGAAGATTGCCCTGCCCTCAATCACCGGGAAGCCTATCAATGCACTTCCGACGGATACCCGCTACAGGATTATGGTGCACATTCCAGGGAGGACCTTCGGAGGACATTCAGAGCCCATTGACTTTGAGTTTACCGATTTCACTTGGATCCTCGGAAGAGACATGGCGATTTATCGTGCACTTGGACATCTTCGAGAAGAGTACAGGGCCGAGCTCGACCCATCAGACCTCGCCATGATTTCTCGCAGAGCTAGGAATGGAGATATCATCCGTACCGTAGAGGACGACTCCATTCTTTCATATGTCCAAGACTTGGAGAGTCTCATCAGGAACCGGGAAATCCAGACGCGCCGAAACTCGAAGGTACACAGGAGGTTGTTGTTCCGTGAACTGGAACTGGAGGAGAAAGCACGCGCGGACTTCCTTGAACATGAAGAAGAAGTCAAGGATTTTATGGAGAGAATCGAGGTCCGGGATAAATATATCGCCACACTGGAGGAGAAGATAGACCTGGGAGAAGACCTTTTTCCGAGTGGAGATGATGGACCTCTCGTAAGCAATGACCAGGATTATGAAGAGAGCTCCACTGAAGGAAGCCGCAAGAGGAGACGCCGCACCAGAGGACGCCGCACCGGAGGACGCAAGAATAATTGATGAAGACATTTAGTCGACCGCCATGTTACTTTATTTTTATTTATTTTTCGTCGATCAGTTAGGCCGTTATTTTCGATTAGTCGTGAGATTTCTTTTGTAATCCCAGATTGAACCTTGTTTGAGATGAATGAATAAATGATTGGTGTGATTATGATTGTGCATTCATATGGGTAGTGCTATTTTCTCATTAGACCCTTGTTCTATTCTAATTTCTCATCCACTCCAAAACACCAGATGCCTCCGAGACGTGACCCCGGTTTCAACTTTCCGCCGGAGCTCACCCAGCTGATCCAGCAGCAGAATGCCCTGATGCAGATGCTCATCCAGAACCAGAATAACAACAACAACAATCCACCGCCACCACCCCCTGTTGACAACTTGACACGCTTCCTAAGGCTGAATCCGCCAGTGTTCTCTAGCAGCACTGAGCCGATTGTGGCTGACGATTGGCTCCGCAAGGTCGGAAGGGAGTTAGCCACTGCTGGATGCACAGATGCAGAGAAGGTGCGCTTTGCCGCACATCAGCTTGATGGACCTGCAGCTTCTTGGTGGGAGAACTACACCGCCACTTATCCGGCCGCCACCGTGACATGGGCTGAGTTCCAGCAGGCCTTCCGCACCGCTCATGTCTCAGCTGGAGCCATGAGTCTGAAGAAGCGTGAGTTCCGCAACTTACGCCAGGGGAACCGTACTGTGGGGCAGTACGTGGATGAGTTCAGCAAATTATCTCGCTATGCCCCAGATGATGTGGCCACAGATGCCGCAAAGCAAGAGAAGTTTCTCGAGGGACTCAATGATGAGCTAGGAATGCAGCTAATGGTGGCTACCTTCAACAACTACCAGGAGCTGGTAGACAAGGCCACCATACTTGAAGGCAAGCAGCAGCAGATTGATAGCCGCAAGCGGAAATATGGCCAGGGAAAGTACAACTCCGGAGCTCAGCAGAAGCCCCGCTATACCCCATACTCAGGAGGACATACCCATCACACCCATGGAGGACATAATCATGGAGGACATAACCATGGAGGGAATGGGAACAATCGCAACCACGACAACAACTCCAAGTCAGGCAATGGAGGCAATGGCAACCAGCACCGTCCTGCTCCGGCTCAGAAGGATCTGAGTCATATCACCTGTTTCAAGTGCCAGAAGACAGGACACTATGCCACCGATTGTCCGGAGGCCAAGCAGAGGAATGGAAACGGCAACGGCAATGGAAGCTCAGCAAAGAAGCCCAACCCTTTTTCTCGTGCTCAGGTGAATCATCTTGACGTGGAGGACGTCTATGATCAGCCAGACACTGTGGTTGGTAAGTTTTTATTAAATTCACATCCAGTATTGGTACTCTTTGATTCCGGTGCAACGCATTCATTCATATCAAGGGTAGTTGTGGAAAAGTACGGGTTGCCCACTAGAACCCTTAGAACCCCGCTTCAGGTCACTTCCCCAGGAGGAGAGATGACGGCAGGCTTAGGCTGTCATTCGACCCTCAGCATCGGAAACCATGATTTTCCCGCAGACCTCATAGTATTGGAATCCCAGAGTTTGGATGTAATTCTAGGCATGGATTGGTTGACCAAGTTTGAAGGAAACATCGACTGTGCTCGCAAGACGATTTTGCTCACCACCCCGAAGCAGAAAAGGGTCAAATATGTATCCAGACGCACACCGATGAAGAATCGGGTGAATTCCCTCACGGGTGTTGTTCAGGAGGAAGTGCCCGTAGTGCAAGATTTTCCCGATGTGTTTCCAGAGGAATTACCAGGAATGCCACCGGACAGAGACATTGAGTTTTTGATTGAGTTATTGCCCGGCACAGCCCCAATATCCAAGAGACCCTATCGGATGCCCCCGAATGATTTGGAAGAGATCAAGAAGCAAATTAAGGAACTATTGGAGAAAGGATATATTCGCCCAAGCTCGTCACCTTGGGGAGCCCCAGTTCTTTTGGTAGAGAAGAAGGATGGAACCCTGAGAATGGTTGTGGATTATCGTTCATTGAACGATGTGACCATCAAGAACAAGTACCCTCTGCCGATGATTAATGATTTATTTGATCAACTAGTTGGAGCCAAGGTATTCTCCAAGATCGATCTTCGATCAGGGTATCATCAGTTGAAGATTCGTGAACAGGATATACCCAAAACAGCTTTCACCACCAGGTATGGTTTATATGAGTATACCGTCATGTCATTCGGATTAACTAATGCCCCTGCGTACTTCATGAGCATGATGAACAAGGTATTTATGGAATATCTGGACAAGTTTGTCGTGGTGTTCATCGATGACATATTGGTTTTCTCCAAGAGCGAGGAAGAGCATAAGGAACATCTGCGTCTAGTTCTGGAGAAACTCCGGGAACATCAGTTATATGCCAAGTTCAGCAAATGTGAATTTTGGCTAAAGGAAGTCGGATTCCTCGGACATGTTATTTCAGGAGAAGGAATAGCAGTCGACCCCACCAAGGTCGAATCGGTCACCAACTGGCAGTCCCCCACCTCAGTCAAGGAGATCCGCAGTTTTCTCGGACTCGCAGGATATTATCGGAGGTTTATTGAGAATTTCTCCAAGATTGCCAAGCCCATGACTGAGCTGTTGAAGAAGGAAGCCAAGTACATTTGGACCGAGGATTGTGAAGCCAGTTTTCAGGAGCTGAAGAAACGTCTGGTTACAGCCCCAGTGCTAATTTTGCCGGACATACACAAGGATTACCAGGTATATTGTGACGCTTCTCGTCAAGGACTCGGAGGAGTGCTCATGCAGGAAGGAAAAGTTGTAGCTTATACCTCCAGACAGCTACGACCTCACGAGATGAATTATGCCACACACGATTTGGAGTTAGCAGCCGTAGTGCACGCACTCAAGACCTGGAGACATTTCCTCGTCGGAAACAGTTGTGATGTTTACACGGATCATAAGAGCCTGAAGTATATTTTCACGCAGAAGGAATTGAACCTCAGGCAGAGGAGATGGCTTGAATTGATCAAGGACTATGACATGAGATTGCATTATCACCCAGGGAAGGCAAATGTTGTAGCAGATGCCTTGAGCCGTAAAAGTTATGTGAACACCCTCATAGCTGGAGGATTACCTCAGGAATTAGCCGACGATCTCAGAGAGCTCCGACTGGAGATAGTACCGAGAGGATTTGTCGCCACCTTGGATATACAGTCCACTCTGACCGAAAGAATCCGTGAAGCCCAGAAGACAGACAAGGAAATTGCAGAGATAAAGGAAAAGATGTGTAACGGAAAGGGGAAAGGTTTTCGTGAAGATGAGCACGGAACTTTATGGTTTGAGGATCGCATCTATGTGCCTAATGACCCAGAGGTCAGGAAGTTAATTCTTCAGGAGGCCCACGATTCACCGTACTCGATTCACCCAGGCAACACCAAGATGTATCTGGATTTGAAGGAAAGTTTCTGGTGGGCAGGTATGAAGAAGGATATTGCCGAGTACATAGCAGTATGCGATGTTTGTCAGCGAGTAAAGGCGGAACATCAGAAGCCGGCAGGGTTACTTCAACCTTTGCCAATACCCGAGTGGAAATGGGAAAAACTTGGAATGGATTTTATCACAGGATTACCGAGGACCCGTTCAGGTTATGATTCTATCTGGGTAGTGGTTGATCGCTTGACCAAGGTAGCTCATTTCATTCCCGTGAAGACCACATATACCAGCGCCAAGTTGGCCAAGATATACATGACCAGGATCGTATGTCTGCATGGAGTTCCGAGGAGTATCGTGTCAGATAGAGGAACACAATTTACCTCAAAGTTTTGGAATCAGTTGCATGAAACTTTGGGTACGAGGCTGGAGTTCAGTACAGCTTTTCATCCGCAGACAGATGGACAGACCGAGAGAGTCAACCAGATTTTGGAGGACATGTTGAGAGCCTGTGCGCTAGACTATGGGTCTAGCTGGGATGACAACTTGCCATATGCAGAGTTCTCGTACAACAACAGCTATCAGACCAGTCTGAAGATGGCCCCTTTCGAAGCTCTATACGGAAGGAGGTGTAGAACACCATTGCTGTGGGATGGTGTTGGAGACCGAAACCTTTTTGGTCCCGATCTTATCAGAGACTCCGAAGAGAAGGTCAAGCTGATTTGAGATAGACTCAAGATAGCACAGTCGAGACAGAAGAGTTATGCCGACAGTAAACGCAAGGAGATAACGTATGAAGTTGGAGACCGAGCATATCTCCGTGTGTCCCCACTTCGTGGAATCAAGAGGTTTGGTGTTAAAGGAAAGTTGGCACCCAGGTTCATTGGCCCCTACAAAATCCTCGAACGTCGTGGAGAAGTCGCTTACAAGCTGGAATTGCCGGAAGGATTGTCCGGAGTTCACGATGTCTTCCATGTTTCTCAGCTGAAGAAATGCCATGCTGAGATGGCCGAAATTTCGTTGAGAGACACTGTGCCCCTAGAGGCCATACAACTCGACAGTGATCTGACTTATGAGGAGAAACCCGTCCAAATTCTCGAGACTGCAAACAGAGTCACCCGCAGCAAGATCATCAAGTTTTGCAAGGTTCTGTGGAGTCATCATTCCGAGGAGGAAGCCACCTGGGAGCGAGAAGAAGACCTCCGCCGAGACCACGCGCACCTATTTGCTAGCCAACCCGAATCTCGAGGGCGAGATTCATCTTAAGGTGGGTAGGTTTGTAACATCCCAAATTTTCAATTTGGAATGTTTTACAATTATTAGCTAAGCATCTATGCATTTTGATTGAAATTGAGTGGCATTTGAAAATTTCGGAGGCAGTTGAGTTTATGTTGTGAATTTGAACTTGATTTGGCATTGAAAATTTGTTTCAAATATCCCTGACAAATACTTGATCAAAAGTATGAGAGGAGCTAACATGACACTCCAAAAATGTCAGAAGAAAAATATTGCCAAAAAGTTTGAATTCAAATTTGATTATTATTTGGGATTTCCAGAAAATGTTTTTTTTAAGTTTGAGTTTTACCTCTGAAAAATGTTCACGTTGTAGGATTAATTCCCCTGAGAATTTTGATATATATATGTCCTATATAAAAATAATATATATTTATATTTTTTTCCTCCCCTCTATTTCAAAAAAAAAGAAGAAGAGAAAGCCCCGAGCTGGCCAGGCCAGCCGGCCCAGCACCCAGGAGCCAGCCGGCCCAGCCAGCCGACCGCACCGGCCTGCCCCAGCGCGCCCGCACGCCCGAACCCTCTCCCGATCGGTCGCCCGATCCTCTCTCCCTCTCTCTCTCTCACTGACGCGCTGGCCCCACCTCTTTCTTTCCCCTCGCGCACGGCACGCCGCACCGGAGCACGCGCAGAGCGCGCCCGACACCGCGATCTTCTCGGGATCGCGATCCCGCGTCGCCCCCTCGTCCAAGTCCATGTCCTATAAGTTCCCCTCGCTCTCCTCTCCCGAACCCCCCAAAAACCCTAGCCAGAAACGCACCACAGCTCACGCCCTCCTCCTTTGGATCTCGCCGCCGTCGTCTCGGTTCGCCGCCGCTGCTGCCACCGGTGAGCATCCCCCTTGCATCCAAGCTACACCACCCGAACCCTCTGTTCGTTCCTCGTCTCCCTGACATCCTCTCTTCTCCCAGGGAGCCCCGAAGCCGTCGTCCCCGAGCTCGACCGCCGCCCGCCGGAGCAGGAGCTCACCCGAGCTCGCCCCGATCGACTCCGACGTCCCCGAGCTCCACCAAGGCCGCCCCCGACCTCCCCTCGAGCCGCCGCACTCGCCTGACGTCTTCGCCGACCTCCCCGACTACCGGAGCCGCCGCACCGCCAACGCCCGAGCCGCCGCCGTCGTCTCCGTTCGTCGCCGCCGACGCTGTAAGCCCGAGCTCCCCTCCACCGTTGGATCTCGCATGTATGGCCTAGATTAGAAACAACGAAGGGGTACGGTTTTATTTAATAGATCGGTTTTACTTACGGTTTTTTTTTGTTAGATCGAACCGGTCGGTTTTCTGTTTAGCCGCGGGCACCTCTAGGTTATATTACGCCTGAGCGTTAGATAGCCCAGCAGCGCTAGTTGTTTTTTTTCAGTTTCTGTTTTTTTAGCAGAATAGTTCTGTTTTTGTTTTTGCTATTTCTTTTAGTCGGTTTATTATTTTTAGTTAATTCTTTTTTTGTGAGTTTGCAAATTTGTTGTAGTTTCTGTAGAAAATATGTTTAGCCATGTTTAAATTATTAGAAATAGTTTTATATTAGATTTAGACAGATTAGTTTTTCTGCCATAAATCGAGTTAGGATTATTATTTTTTAGTGATTCTTTTTGCTACTGCTTAGTTTTGACCATGCCTAGCAGTAGGAACTGTTTTGGTATTTTAGATTTAATAAACAATTAGTTTTATGTCGAAATCAAGTTTTTCTTGTTTATTTAGCTAGCTACTGTTTTCCTACTGTTCTAGTTAGTAAATAATTTTATTTTTGTTATGTTATAGTTTATTTTAGATTAGCTTCTGTAGCTACAGAGGATGAACTTTTATTTATAGTAGAATAAATTTTTTATTTTATTTTCTTTGCTAGCATTGTTTTAGGCATAATAGGAGTTCTATAATAGCTTTTGATGTGATTCTTTTTGCTCCTAGTTTGTATGATGTTTTCCTTCTGTTAGTTAGCAAAACCAATGCTTAGGTTCTGTTAAGAAAGGTTTTAGTTGTGTAAAACTATTTCTTAGTTGTTGCTTGATATGTTGAAAACCTTGAGTTGCTTTCTCCGAGTTTTTCTGTGGTTTTGGTTTGAGTACGTGGGTGTTTTACTTCAACTTGCTGTTATGTTATATTGTACTATACTTATTTGTGCTATTGTTTGACTCGGTAGAATTTCCGGAGTGCGAAGCCTGCTATTACGAGTCGCTAGCTTTCGAAGACCGTCAGCCAGGCAAGTCATTTGATCATGTTTTTACAATACCTATGATTTTATTGCATTAGAGTTATACCTCCCCACCATGCATGCAGTAGGAGAATGAATTTTGTTAAGTTATGTTCTTAAGTAGTATCATGAGGTAGGATGAACCCTTCTCCCTTGTTACCAATGCCCGGGACGATGTAGTTTATTTTGCTATGCTCGTAGACGGGGTTGGTTGAGTGATTCATAAGGGAGATGTGAGAGTCAAGATGATGACAACCCCATGACGTCAAGCTCAAGATGGACTTCAAAATTCACTACTGGGTGGAGGACGGTTGACGGGCACCCTGGAGAAACCAGCGGATGGCCGGGATGCATGGAGAAGCGCCATGACATCTTGCGGAAAGCTTCACCCAGCCACGAAGAGACGGATGGATACCCCATTGACCGGAAGCTTACCTGTGCAGCCGCAAGCCATTATGGGCTCTGGCTTGGTCGACCCTAGGCGTGACTCTGGCCGGACGGTGCTACGAGATGTAGAAGAACGGTAGGATTGGATGGGCACCGGCAGTGGCCCAGAGGAACTCTTCGGAAGACCCTGTTTCGTTCGTCCCGTCTTCAAACACCAGGCAGTGCGAAGACTTAAAAGGAGGGAACGATTCTTGCGGGTAAAGTGCACAAACCTCTGTAGAGTAACAACCTAATCGATTAGCCGTGTCCCCGGTTACGGACAAATGAGCCTCTGGAATTGGAGTATTTCGGATATCTCAACACTGAACTTAATAAATTAATTGAGGGGGTTATTTAATAATTGGGAACGAGACATTGGTTGGCGGAACCATCTCATTAACTACCAACAATTTTGTAGTAATTGCGAACAAGTCCTTGTTGTAGGAAAAAAAACGGCTTTTTCGCAAAACAATGAAACATAGAGCCCCACAGCCAAATTGCATATAGTATTAGTAATTTTATTGTTGTTCTCTTTTCATGACTTGCCGGCATATTCAAAATGCTGACCTACACGGCTGCAACGTCTTATGTTGCAGAGGAGTTTTCCGATCAGGAGTGAGGCTACGATCCACGCTTGGCGATTGCCCTTTGGAGTCGGATGGACTCGCTATTCGTCTACGCTTCCGCAGCTTTATTTAGTTTATTTCTCATGAGTTGGCCTTCGGCCGAATTTATTATGATGTAATAAAGACTCGATATGAGAATCGTGTAATAAATTCAGGTGTGATTGAACTTTGAATCTTTGCATCAATGTACTGTGTGTGCCAGCATGATCTTGGGATGGTACAGCTACACAGAGACTTGACCGATTTCGGGTCGGGTCGTTACACAATGAGTCAGGATTATTCAATCCCTTGCTTATTTGATCATATCGTCTTGCTCTGAAAAGCAAGATTGTTCTCGAGCTTAGTAACATATCGGCGGTTCGTGATGTTCCGAATATCTTCTTGGATGTATTACCAGGTTGTCACTTGACCGCTATGTTGAGTTCGTGATCTGTTGGTTTTCCTCCAAACCACCCATTCTCCAAGATTCTGTGTTGGATAACCTGAACTAGTCAGCTGAGCTAAACAACAACATGGGGAGTTGGAAGATAAAGCATTATCTGACTTAGTTCATTCCAAAGGTATATCTTTTGTGTGTGTGTGTGTGTTGAAGAAAGATGATATCTCCATCGATTGGTCCTCGTGATCAGTTGTTGGATCTACTGCCTTGCCAAAACTTTGACTTGAGTATGGGCTATCGTCAAGTCAAATCAGAACCAACAATGTTCGTAATGTTTTCTTACTCGTGGTTGATCCCTCGAGCATACACCATTACATCTTTTGGTCTGACCAATGCTATCACCGTGTTCACATGATGGTGGAAGTCCAGTGATATGGAAATTCCGATGAGTTGCTGTTGAACCCATCAGCAGCATTTTGTCTCCCCCATGATTCATGTTGAACATCAACCTAGTGTTGAAAACTTTGTAAGCAATGCCTTCGTGTTCCGTTCATGAAGCTTATGCTTGGATGGAAGAAGTGACTTCCTCGAATTCATGTGCATTTGGTGCAAGTTGCCGCTGTGAGTTCGAGAAAGATTGGTTTTGTTTCCTCTAGTACCATCCCAAGTCAGTTATGCATGTGCGAATGTATTCTATGGTCTGATAGACTGATCATCTCCATTCCATATGTAATCCCTAGCACACCAAGCCACTGATTGACTTGTTCAAGGAGAAGAAGTTCCTTCATAAGAGCTAATCATATGACTTATGCAAGGGCTTCGCTCTCCGCAATGATGATTCCCAACCAGAACTCGGCAGTGTTTTGTTGTAAGACTACTATGTGGTCATGCTTGTTTGGGACAGCGTGTTCACATGTGTGTAGCGGAACCAGCTCATGTTTTGGAGCTTGCTATTGTAGTTCATTTCCCGAGAATCTCACAACATCGTTTTGTCGATTTGTGTTGCAAACTTCATTTTCTAGTCATGCTATCTAAAATATCATGTTACCAACCAGATCTGAATCTTAGGCAGATATGATGGTTGGAACATTCCCATCATTTGCATTTTGTTTCCAGCTTGCACCGCCATTGTGCCAATTTCCCATGGGCTGCCCTTCTCAGCAGTTGCTGTCCAGGATCATCTTCAAAAGTGGTCCTACCATGGGTCCCATCCATTTCCGATGATAAGCAAAAATCATCCATTGTGTTGTCTTCAACAAGGTAGTCCACATCGTCCATTCTATTCTGAGTATGACATTTCTTCAAGCTCCTTCACACGATCGTTTGTGATTGCCTTAGGCTGGTATAAAGAGTTTCAATGATCTCTGAATCCAAAGTAATTCTTTTTGCCACTTAAGGGAATATTTCTATGAGCCACCTTCACTAAGGTGCCCAGTTATGGAGTCATGGCAATTGACTCCCCGCTACTTTGAAACCGTTCACCATCTTACTTAAGTATGGAATTGTTGCCCACCAACTTGAACCTTGTCATCTACCTCTTTCCATCACTCCTGATCTGTGTTTCATGTCTCAGCTCAGGAGATGTTCTAATGTCTCACTCTATGAGTTGATCTTGAGTGCTCGATCTTCGAGGAGATCATTTCTTATAGAGTTTCCTTCTGTCGTCATCATGTTGGATGAAGACCTTGAAAGCAAAGACGTCAAGATCGATATGAAGCAATGAATCAACATCTTTGAGAAGGGAAGATGGATCATGAAGATTGTGATAGTTTTGTGCCCCTCTGTCTTATTACCTCACGTCCTGAATCTCGGGACGAGATTCTTGTTTAGTGGGGGTGAGTTGTCGTAGTTCAGGATAGCCACCGAGTCAAAGCTGGCTTGCTGCAGTCAAACTCCACCACCCCCTTTGTTGATACTGATGCATATGTAGCTAGTTCTGATGTAAGTCTTGCTGGGTACATTTGTACTCACGTTTGCCTATTTTATGTTTTGCAGAGAGACGTCGGTCTCGCTAGTAGTTCCATGTGGACTTCAACGTTTAGCTTGATACCTCAGCTACGATCTTGTGCCCTCGGCAGGATCTGGTAGATAGTCAGGCTTCTCAGCCTTTTTCATTTGTAGATATCTGTACTAAGACATGTTAAGCTTCCGCATGTGCTTTGACTTGTATGCTCTGAATGTTGGGTCATGAGACCCATGTTTGTAACATCTCGCTCCTCGGAGCCTAATGATAAATACTTTGAGTCATAGAGTTTTGTTTGTGATGCCATGTTGTATTTACACATATCGAGCATATTGTGTGTATGATTGAAATGCTTGGTATGTGTGGGATCCGACAACCTAGTTGTTTATCCTTGGTAGCCTCTCTTATGGGGAAATGTAGTCTTGTGCTTCCATGAGCCATAGTAGTCTGCTACAGCCCGGTTCACCGGAGTCCTGCTAGCCCAGCACTACTGCTCCGGAACACTTGACTGGCCGGCATGTGATTCACTTCGTTCCTGTGTCTGTCCCTTCGGGGAAATGTCACGCGGTGACATCCGGAGTCCTGCCTAGCCTGCTACAGCCCAGTTCACCGGAGTCCTGTTAGCCTAGTGCTACAGCCCGGATTCGCACGCTGCTGACCGACATGCTCGATGTTGACTCATGTATGCCTGTCCCCGTAAGTTAGTGCCACTTTGGGTTCACGACTAGTCATGTCGGCCCGGGTTCTCTGTCATATGGATGCTAGCGACACTATCATATACGTGAGCCAAAAGGCGCAAACGGTCCCGGGCCATGGTAAGGCGACACCCGTGGGAATACCGTGCGTGAGGCCGCAAAGTGATATGAGGTGTTACCGGCTAGATCGATGTGACTTGGAATCGGAGTCCTGACATCTGGCGTACCGCAAAATGGAGGAAACGGACCTCCTATGGTCGAAAAAGGGGTCATGTTGATTGGGAGGGGTGTGGCGTACCGCAAAACGGAGGAAACGGACTTGTGTTGGAGTGCTACGGTCGAAACGGGGGTCCTGTTCATCGGGAGGGGTGTGGCGTACCGCAAAACGGGACTCCACGGGATACTGTTCATCTCCACCGTCGACCCCCTCCAGCCTCCACAGGCTACTGTTCATCCACTGTCAACCTCCTCCAGCCTCCACCTGCGACTATTCATCCACGGGCTCCTGTTCATCCAGCCTCCACCGCGCGCTACTCCACCAGCTACTGTTCAACCAGCCCTCTCCACGGGCTCCTGTTCAACAACCCCTCCACGGGCTACTGTTCATCCAGCCCTCCACCGTCTACTGTTCATCCAGCCCTCCACGGGGTGGTCCTGTTCATCCAGCCCTCCACGGGGTCCTATTCATCCAGCCCCAACCGGTTCGATCGATCGGGGTCCTGTTCATCCAGAGGCAGCATCACGGGGTCCTATTCATCCACCCCCACCGGGAACTGTTCATCCAAACCCCCCCAGCAACAGTCACTGTTCATCCAGAGGCAACACCACGGGGTCCTGTTCATCCACCCCCACCGGGAACTGTTCATCCAAACCCCCCCAGCAACGCTCATTGTTCATCCAGAGGCAGCATCGATTGGCTTCAGTTAGCAGCAGTAGCGAAGGAATCGCTCGATCGGGTTCAGTTAACAGCCATCGATCGATCGCTCGGGTTCAGTAACGCGTAGCCTGCAGTGCAATCGCTCGGGTTTAGTTAGAGCCCAACGCCTCGCACCCATGCGCGTGCGTGTACGAGAGAAATGCGCATCGCTCGGCCCCGACCACCCACCGTAACCGGGAACACCCCGATATTTTCCTCGCCCTTGCTTCTACCACGGTTTTTCCGTCATGGACGGCCCAAAGAATGCCATGCAGCTGCGTCTCCGGCCCGCCCAGGACGAAAAGCCCATTTTTGTCATGATTTTTTGTCATAGAAGTAGGATCCCACCACATCTATGATGATGCCGTGTTTTGTCACAATTATTGTCATAGAAGTGTCATAAGTATGACAGAAAAAAAATTCGTTTGGCCCAAAATGTCACGGATGTGTCTTTTTTTGTAGTGATGACACGAACGAACATCAGTGCAAGATGATGATGGCGCGCGCTCCATATCCATGTTATAACACCTCATTTGTAATGAACAATTGTCCTGAAAAAATATTACATGCCAAAGTAATCGTTCCCAAACGACTTAATATGCTGATAAAACATAGAGGAAAGATATCACCTGATGTTTTGTCAGGTAAACGCCACATTCTAGTAATCATAGACTTGTAGTCTTGTTTCTCTGTTTAACGTGAAACCCATAGGAATACAATATACTAGTAATGTACTAGCAGTTCGTCTCTTTGCTCCAGTTACTCAATCATATTCTTGGCCATCCCAACATCACCTGGTAGCCAATAAACAGACTAGCACAACCTGCTCCGATAACTGTTTTGACCTCCGCACACATAGGCAGTAGTGCTGCTAAGCTTTAAATAATGACGGGACTGGACCTTGCACCCTTGTGAGGTTCTCCTCTCCGTGTAGCAGACGGATATTAAAAAAGTGCAACTTGATTTGCAGGCCTTGGTCTTTACGCCAGGGAGCAGTACTCCATCTAATCGGATTCCTCTGGACTTACGCGTGTTCACAACCACACGCAGGTGAACAAGCCTAGCAGATGATCCGTGACCCAGCGATTTGATAGATAATGTACGCCTTTGTAGGGCGGCGCAACAGCGGAGATTGATTGTCGGTCTCAACGGATGATGTCCGCAGAGAAAACGACCGTGATACGCCGGATCACGAGATTGTGGCGGTGGACAGATTGCATCCTTTTGCCCATCCTTCTTTCTTTTCCTGATCTTGATTGATGAACTTGAGGACGATGTGAATCTTCTTGCGCCGGCTCTTCTTTATCCGGTCAAACTGCGAGCTTCTCGATCCCTGGTTGAGATCCCTCCAAGAACTCAACACCACCGTGCGCGAGCCCCATGGTGGGGGCCAACTGTCGTGGATTTGTCACGGCAGATATCCTAGTGTGAGGACTTAGTGGTGAGGCCAACGCATCTATGTGGTAGCTTGAGAGGGGTTGATCGGGACGAGAGACACGAGGCGATTTAACACACAAGAGAAGGATTTAGACAGCTTCGGGCCCCGGGAAACATCATCCGGTAATAGCCCTACATGATGTTTGTGGCTAGGTCTCATTATGCTCATGAGGGAGTCGCCGCATAAGCCGGCTCCCCTTTAGTTGTGTCTAGCCTTCAAGATTATCTCTCTTTTCTTGGGGTGCCCTGGCCCTCCTTATATATGTTGAAGGGGCGGGTTACATGACTAGTCCTAGTAGAATTAGGACTACTCTATTACAAGTGGAGTCCTAGTCTTGCTTCCTTTGTTAAGGGAATATTCCTTACGCTTTCCTCTTAAGACGGCCCACTATAACATGAGCCAGCCTTCTGGGCCTTGGGCCTAGTCCTCTGTCTGCCCCGCCGTCGGGGCCATTAGTGAGTCGCCAGGCTCGTGAGTCGTCAGACCAGTGAGCCGCCAGACTCGTGAGTCGCCAATCCTCCGGCGGGTTACCAATGAAACGCTAAATCCCAGCCGGGTCATATATCCGGCCGGGTCATACCGCAGGGTATATCCCCGACAAAGCCCGACAACAACCACAACATCATCGGTACCAAATGGGTGTTTCTCAACAAGCAAGATGAAGATGGACAAGTCGTTCGCAACAAAGCATGTCTCGTCGCCCAAGGTTACACTCAAGTCAAAGGTATGGACTATGGTGAGACATATACCCCGTTGCTAGACTTGAGTCCATCCGCATCTTACTTGCCTATGCTAATCACCATGATATTACTTTATACCAAATGGACATTAAAAGTGCTTTTATAAATGGTGAAATTGAGGAGGAAGTTTATGTTAAACAACCTCCCAGCTTTGTTAATCCTAAGAAACCCGATCATATTTACAAACTTCACAAAGCTCTTTATGGTCTTAAACAAGCTCCTAGAGCGTCGTATAAATGCTTGACCAAGTTCCTTATTGAAAAAGGCTTTGAGATTGGAAAGATTGATTCTACTCTTTTTACTAAAAGGGTTAATGGTGAATTATTTGTGTGCCAAATTTATGTTGATGATATCATATTTGGTTCGACTAACCCTCATTTTAGTGAAAAGTTTGGGAAGCTAATGTCGAAGAAGTTTGAGATGTCTATGATGAGTGAACTCAAGTTCTTTCTTGGTTTGCAAATCAAGCAAACTAAGGAAGGCATGTTTGTTTCTCAAACAAAGTACACCAAGGACTTATTCAAGAAGTTCAACATGCAAGAAAGCAAAGGTATGAAAACACCCATGCCTACTAGTGGACATCTTGACTTGACCAAGGATGGCAAATCGGTTGACCAAAAGGTTTTACCGTTCTATGATTGGTTCATTGTTATATCTATGTGCCTCCCGTCCCGATATTATGCTAAGTGTGTGCATGTGTGCACGATATCAAGCGCCCCCCAAAGAATGTCATCTTAAGGCTGTGAAAAGGATAGTGAGATACTTAATCCATACACCAAATTTTGGCATTTGGAATCCTAAGAGGTCTTGTTTTGATCTTGTTGGCTATTCCAACTCGGACTATGCCAGAGACAAGGTTGATAGGAAGTCCACTTCAGGTACTTGTCAATTTCTTGGTAGATCTCTTGTGTCTTGGTCCTCCAAGAAACAAAACTCGGTATCCTTATCCACCGCCGAAGCGGAATACATTGCCGCCGGTTCATGTTGTGCTCAGTTACTTTGGATGACCCAAACTCTTAAAGATTATGGGATCTATGTGAAACATGTTCCATTGCTTTGTGACAATGAAAGTGCTATTAAGATTGCTCATAATCTCGTGCAACATTCTCGAACTAAGCATATTGAATTTCGTCATCATTTCATTCGAGATCATGTTGCTAAAGGGGACATTGATCTTAAGCATGTTCGTACCGATAAGCAATTGGCGGATATATTCACCAAACCGCTTGATGAGAAAGTATTTTGCCATTTGAGAGGTGAATTGAACATCATTGATGCTTCAAACTTGGAGTAGATACTCCATTTGGATACATGCAAGGCATGAGCCTTTGACTAATCCTTGATATTTCTCTTATGATGATGATCATATGTCTTGGATATATTTGCACCCTTGCATGCTATCTAACCCTTATAGGTACTTGGATGAATCGAAATCTATGAGATTGCAAATTACTCACATCTTGAGCAATCTCTACATCACCAAGACTCTACAATATGGTGGTTGAAAGACAAGGAAGCATGAACCTTTCAACATATCCTTTGACAATTCCTCTATATCAAATTTCATTTGGTATCAAATTTCATGATTGTCATTTGGGATACACAAGTGCTCTTCCTTGCAAGACTAACCCATGTAGGTAGATGAACTCAAACTACAAGTGGTGCTCCCAACTCTTGATGAGCTACATCAACCTTGAGCATCCCACATAAGTTCAACTACATGATCAAGTTCAACACCACCACCCAAGGTATGTTGTTCCATCTTAGAGAAGCTTTACCCCAAGTCATGGGTCAAAGCAGCTCAACAAGATGCGAATACATCAAAATGCTTGAACAAAAAATGGTAACCCCATTTTGAGCTTAAACGATGAGTATGACCTACGATCAAGTGTTCTCACTTGACTCCTCAGTCAATATACTCTAATATAGGTGACTTTGTCGCCGACCAATTCTAGATGAAGTTCTCTAGTGTTTCTCTGTGTTCTTGCATATTTGTTCCCTTCTTTTATAAAAAAAACTTCATCTAGATTTCATCTCTTTTCTTTGTTCTGCATTCCCTGCATCCAATTCATTGCAAATCCTTCAGTAAATTCCTTGAAAATCTTTGTGAGATCTTCTTTGGCTAGTGAGCTGAGGTGAAAAATGTTCTCTTTGTGTTGAAATCGGACACAGTAGATTGCCACTTTCGGTCAAACCGAACCATTTCGGTGCCACCGAAGAAAACAACTCGGTGTTACCGATTTCAACGCTGAGAAGACACTTTGCCATTTGCATTCTGCATACTTGTTCCAGCTCCACTCAATGATTCTTGTCCTCTACCTGCATCACATTCTACATGCTTCTTTGTTATGTAACTCAAGGACCAAACCTATTTTGACTCACACTCCAGAAGATCCCTTCTTGGAAATTGATGTCAAAGGGAGAGAGAGCTCACATCAAAGCTTAATCACATCAACAAGGGGAGAGAGATAATCACTTCAAAGGGAGAGAGAGCCCCCCTAGATGCTTGGTATTCAAGAGGAGAGAAGTCACATGTCTTTAAGAGGGGAAAGACATGTTACTTTGTGTTATGATAATTGTGCTCTGATTTGTCTTGCTCTGATTTTCTTTTCCCTATATTCTCCCATTATCCAATATAAGATTCAGGGGGGGGGGGAAGACTTCTAAGGGAAGGAAATCTTCGAATTCATTGCATATCTTTGCCTTTGGGGACATGTCTATATCCAATTGAGTACTTAGTACTCATTCTCTACATGTCATCCCTTGTGGTTTGTTGTTCTTGCTCTGTTTAGTAGATGTCTCTGTGTTATCTAACCTTGTTTACTCAGGTTCATCTCTTCCAAAGCCAGCTCAAGACCACAAAGTAAGTATATGCATCACACTCATGTGCATGATGATCTCTTACTGATGTACATATTGTTTGCAAGAAGGACTCATGAACATGAAGGTACACTTCCTATATTCACATCACTTGCTCTGATGCATATAGCCAAGATACATGTAACTCATTGCTTGCTCTGTCATGCTTATGCAGTCACATGCTCTTACATTCCATATTGACATGATTGCCTACATGTATGGGGAGCCTATGCATGTTACATGTCTTTCGAAATCTTTACTTGCTATTCTTTATATCTTTATCTAAAGCTTTGATGTATGTTGTCATCAATTACCAAAAAGGGGGAGATTGAAAGCACAAGTGCTCCCTGGGTGATTTTGGTAATTAATGCCAACATATCTCTTGTTGGACTAATACTTTTATCTAGTATATTTCAGATGAGTTCAACAGTGGAGTGGCGTGGACAAGAGGATGTTGAAACCCCTTCAAGATGCTAAGGACAAAAGATTGGCAAAAGCTCAAATGCTCAAGACTCTACATTTTCATTTTGGTGATCCAAGATCACATTGAGTCCATAGGAAAGTGAATACTATTAAAAGGGGATGAGGTGTTGCTTAATGACTTGCTTGCTCAAAGTGCTTGGTGATATGCTCCAAAGCTCTAAACCACTTTCTCATATCCACATATGTCCCAAACCAAAAGTCAAACTCGGCCCTACCGATTTGATCCATCCGGCGCCACCGAGTTCACTTGACATAGCCACTGCCAGAAACCCTTGTCAATTCAGTCTCACCGATGGGATCTCGGTCTCACCGAGATGGGCTTGCAAACTCTCTGGTGCCTGTTGCAATAATTTCGGTCTCACCGAGATATGCAATCAGTCTCACCGAGTTTTCTTGACCAACTCCTGGTTAGCTTATTACCAAAATCGGTCCCACCGAGTTTGTGTAATCGGTCAAACCAAGATGAGGTTTTAACCTAACCCTAGCACATCGGTCCCACCGAGTTGATCATATTGGTCCCACCGAAAAGCCTAACGGTCACATTTTGAACTAAATCGGTCTGACCGAGTTTCTCGATTCGGTCCCACCGAGTTTGGTAAATTGTGTGTAACGGTTAGATTTTGTGTGGTGGCTATATATACCCCTCCACCCACTCTTTATTCGTGGAGAGAGCCATCAGAACGTGCCTACACTTCCAGCATACATTTTCTGAGATAGAACCACCTACTCATGTGTTGAGACCAAGATATTCCATTCCAACCACATGAATCTTAATCTCTAGCCTTCCCCAAGTTGCTTTCCACTCAGATCTTCTTTCCACCGAATCCAAATCCGTGAGAGAGAGACTTGAGTGTTGGGGAGACTATCATTTGAAGCACAAGAGCAAGGAGTTCATCATCAACACACCATCTATTACCTTTTGAAGAGTGGTGTTTCCTAGATTGGTTAGGTGTCACTTGGGAGCCCCCGTCAAGATTGTGGAGTTGAACCAAGGAGTTTGTAAGGGCAAGGAGATCGCCTACTTCCTGAAGATCTACCCTAGTGAGGCAAGTCCTTCGTGGGCGTTGGCCATGCACTACAAAAAAAAGACACTTCCGTGATGATACGTGTTTGTCACAGTAGGTCATGTTTTCTGTCATGCATGTACATCCATGAAAATTTTATGACAGAATCAAGATAGTCATACCTGTGCTGTCGTAGAAGTGTTCCTGACATTACCAACATTATCATCACGGAAGTGTCCACTTCCATGACGATAAATCGCGCGTCATGGAAGTGCTTTCGTCAAGGGTGATCGACACGTGGCATCCACCGTAACGGGTCACCGTTAAGCTATCGGGTCAGGTTTTGGATCCGATGACCCGCTAATAGCCCGGACCAATGAGGATTTTCCACATGTAAAATTCTCATTGGCCGGAGGAAACACGTGTTGGCTCACCGTTGGGACAGATGTCATCCATTCATTAGACAGGAGGCACCTATGATACGTCGACACATGGCACGGCCCAATAGAGGCCCATTTCGGTGAAAAGGCCGGCCCGTTTGACTTGGTCAAAAGGTAACGGGCCGGCCCACGGAAAGCCTGTTAACGGCCTGTTTGTATATAGCCCATTTACGGCCCGCTAACTCACGGCCCATTACGACCTATCGAAATTAAGCACAGTAGCTTCATCTGGGCCGTCCAATATGATTCCAGCCCGTTGTAACTTCCCACCCATGTATGGCCCATGATGTCTTTCGGCCCATACAAGGCCATTTGTAACTCTTGGCCCATTAACGGCCGGTGGTGAATCTGGCCCGCAATGAACAGTGTACCCCTTTATACCCATTAACGGCCCATTATTCCATTATGCAATTTCCAACCCGTGTTATCTTTCGGCCTTCTCAAGGCCCATTTATTCTTGGGCTCATTTCCAGCATTCGGTTACTTACGGCCCGTTATTGGCCTTTTCTGCTTGTGGGCCAAATTCAGCCCGCGGTTACAATTGGCCCGTTTGCAGCATGTTAATCCGTTGGGCCGTTTTCATAGCGTCATCAAATACGACCGATTAACGACGGCCCGTTATTGTCGGCCCATGAACGGACGATTCCAAATCTAGCCCATTTACAGCCCATAATGCGGTCTGTTATTGGCCCATGTTTGGCCTATCGATCATACGGCACGTAGAAGGCCCATTGATGGTACGGCGCGTAGAAGGCCCATTGTTTCTATGGCCCTTAGAAGTCCCATTGTTTCTACAGCCCGTACGAGGCCCATGGTACTACAGTAAATATGTAGCCCATGGTTATTATGGCCTAGTTTTAAAAAATAGGTTATTGCGGCCACTAGCAAACCGCGGAAAAAGAACTGCACTGACTACAAGCAAACAAATAAACAAGATAGCAAGGAAATAAATAAGCAAGCAACTTACGCTAGGCTATCATAGCTATTACATATATTACATCCACTGGGCATCAAAGTTCGCCACCAATGCAAATATAGGAACAAAGCAGCATATCATATACACTGGTTGGCAAAGTTGGCGACCAGTGCAAATGAACGCCACAGCAAAACAAGTCGAGAACTGAAACCACTTCAGAAGATCTCAAGAAACAATATCCTGGGTACCCATAATGCTGGCAAGATGCTTAGCAAGCTTATTAATTTTCTCTTGCGCTTAAATCCTCCAGCACTTGCTGTTGCACCAGGAAGTATGCATCTGAATTCTGCAGGGACTTCCTTGGTCCTTCGGCTTCCTGTCGCATAACATCTGATCGATGTCTTTCAACTTGAAGTTGAGACTCAAGAAGCCGAACTGATTCAGGCAGCGAGTTCGAAGAGTTGGTGCCAGCAGTAGTAGCCAGTAACTCGAACACTACATCAAGACATGACTTTGGGGTTGTCTCAGTGTCTTCAATATAGTTTTTATCAGCTTTCTTGGAGACCAACATGGATGTCTCACTATCTTGAACCTTATCTGCATTACTTCCTTTACCATTGCATAATGGGGTACTCTTCTCCAATATTTTATCTGCGTTCTAAAAGAGAAACAAAAAAACACATCACAGGTTTACTATGTAGTATATGAAACTCATTTTGGTAATCCAGTTCAGTAGTAAGGTGGACAGGATAACAGCATGAAACAAACATATATCTATGTAGTATGGTCACTGTATGGTCTATATCATTCTAGTTCATGTTGCCAAATCAAGATAGATACAGTTTGAATCATATCTATTTAAGACAAAGCAGCATAGACATAATATAAGTGTGGGAAACTACACAGCAATAACAACACTTGTAATGTGCATGGCATGAGAACATAACTGTTTATTCAATTGAAATTGAAATCAACATAGAGAAAGTTACAACAGCAAACACGTTAAAGAAACAGGTTTAAAACATACATGTTGCGCCATTGGAGTTTCAATTGCATCCTTCAAATTTGAAATTAGTTGGTATGAGTAAATACAATGATGCAAGAGCAAAGTAGTATGAACCATAGCTATGGAACCTAACCTGAGAACAATTCTTCTTCTGCTTTAAGCATTGACTTGGGGTTCGGAGTGGTGGTCCTCGTGCTTTGGGCACTACAGTTGCCTTATTAATTGCTCGTGTTCGGGTGCTCTGTGGTGGAGACGGTGTTGTCTCAACTGGAACTGGGTTACTATCTGCTGAGGTTGGGGTTAGAAGGGGTGTAGCTCGTTCTCTGTCCAACTGGGTAGGGGTACAATCTGCGTGAGTCTGGTTTATGTGTGGTGGGGCTGGTTCTTGGGCAAGTACAACCGTGGTTATATCTGCATTGACGGGTAGCACGATCTTTTCTGAAGACCGTGTTTTTACTCCCACAGATACTGCCACCACACCCTCCAATTGAAATGGCTGATAAACAAGAAAAGTAATTGAATGTGCGGACATTGTAAGATAGACAGGTGAAATGGATAGTAGGGAAGAAAACAGGGCATGAAATAATTCACATTTATGTTGTCTAACCAAACAGAATAGCAGGACATAATTTCACATATATGATGGCTAATTAAACAGGATAGCATGACACAATTTCACATGTATGATGGCTAACTAAACAGGATAGAATGACATACTTAAAAATATGATGACTATGTAAACAGGATGACATGATATAACTGTACGATGTGTCTATTAAAGTGGTTGGCATGCCATAAATCACAAACATGCTGTCGATGGAAACATGATGGCATGATATAATTCACGGATAGAATGACATAATTCAAAATATGATGACTATGTAAATAGGATGAGATGATATAACTACATTATGTCTTTAGAAAATGGGTTGGCATGCCATAATTCAGATACATGTTGTCTATGTAAACATCTTGGCATGATATAATTCAAACATATGATTTATATACTAAGCAAGTGAGCAGAGGGCAATCGCATATATGATGTGTCAACTAAGGAGATGGCATTCAATATTGTGTATATGATGTAAAAACTAAGCATTGCAATACAACATATGCATGATATGAGTAATATAACCCTACCAAGTTTGAGCATACACCTCAGGGGGATAATAGGACTGGTCATCTGCCTCTGAATCCTCCTCTGAAGAGCTATCTGTAACCAACAAGATATGTGCTTCAGCAGGTAGCATTGTTTGCTCTGAAGACCTTGTTTTCACTCCAGATTTCTCCATCACCAATTCAAATGGCTGATGCACAGGAAGAGCAGTTGAATATACAAACATTGTCGACAAATGCAACGAGAAATACAAAAAAAGGACAACATGATATAATTCAAATATATGACGCTTGGCTAAACAACATGGCATTGCATAGTTCACATATATAATGCCTTGCAACAAGATAGCATTGCATAATTCACATATATAATGTCTTGCAACAAGATGGCATCGCATAATTCAAATATATGGTAATTAGACACTAAACAGGTGGCATTCACACAAAGCATGTCTAAACTAAGCAAATGACATAGCAATGCAAGATACCATACGCACGATATGAGCAACATAACCCTACCAAGTTAGAGCATGCACCTCGGGGGGAAATAGGACTGGTCATCTGTCTCTAAATCCTCCTCTGAGGAGCTATCCGTAACCAGCAAGACATGCGCTTCATCAGATAGCATTGTCTGCTCTGAAGACCTTGTTTGCACTTCAGATTTTTTTCCATGACCGTGCCGAATGGCTGATGCACAGGAAGAGTAATTGAATGTACTACAATTGTTGACAAATTTAACACATAATAAAAAATGATGGCATGATATAATTCACATATAAGATGACTGGCTAACCAGGGTGGCATTGCAAAATTCACATATATGATGTCAGGCTAAACGAGATGGCATTGCATGATTCACATATATGATAAAGAAACTAAAGAGATGGCATTGACACAAAGCATGTCTAAACTAAGCAGATAACATATTTGATGTATACAGTAAGCAATGCAAGGCACCATATGCATGATATTACCAACATCAGCATGCCAAGTTAGAGCGAAGACCTCAACGGGTAAATAGGAGTGGTCTTCTCCTTCTGAATCCCCCTCAGAACAGTTATATTCCTCTTGATTACGATCCAAAATGGGTGGAGGGGGCTGCCTTTGCGCCCACCATGGAGCGACGTCTGCATGAAATTTTATTGCCACGCAAGGCTCATTTCTTTTGCTCTACATGTTCAGTTCCATTGTGTACAATAACTGACATGCATAGGAATAAAACATAGTGAGATTATGTAAGGAGTGCATGCATAAATCCAGAGTAATGGTAGCAAACTGTGGATAGACCCAAAACCAATGATAGCAGGCAAATAATAGCTTTAGTTAAAAAATACAGATAATGGCTCCTTTAATGTTTGTTTGCATCCAACATGAAACTCATAGTAGACACCCGAGATTAACCAGATAGTAGACAGATAGTACTGATTGCTGCCCGAATATGTACCCCACAACCATTTAAAAACTCAAGTTTCAGCATTAGTTTGGACCTGACTCGGAGTCTAATAGGTGAACATGACGATAAAGTAGCATGTCATCATATTAAGCGATGCATAACGTAAGCAGACACGGAAGAGTGCGACCTCTCTTGCGGACCCGTGTGGTCCGCAAGGTCATCTGCTCAGTTGATGATGGTAATGCAGTTGTCGTGGCTGCCGGCGGCGGGGAAGAAGATCTGAGCCGGCGAAAGACAGTCTGGAGAGCGGATCCCTACTGTGGTGAACCCTTCCATCGTTGTAGCAGCTAAGCTGGGGTGGAACACATCGCAGCAGGAGCAGGACAAACCACACAAGGTTTTCTTTGACACATATCTGTAACAAAAGTAATTGTGTAAGGGCTTGTTTGAATTTGAGGATTCTAACAATGCAGGGATAGGAAATAGACAGGAATAAGATAGGAATGCACGTGCAACACAGAGAATTTAAAAACACAGGATTTCTGCCAATCTGGGTGTTTGATTCACAAGAATTGGAAGATCACAGGATGCAAAGAAGGATGGTGGGATTAAGTCAAACCACAAGTGTACAACCTCTTTGGCGAAGGCATGTCGATCTCAGCGTGATTTGGTTGGTCGGTGAGGATGCTCCGGCTGACTTGGCTGTCGGAGGAGGGGAAGAAGATCTTAGGCGTCTGGACATGGAGCCCGGGGTACTGCTCCGCTGTGATGGCAGGTTTCGTCATTGGAGCAGCTCCGGTGAGTTGTACGACGCCGAGGCTGAAGCAGGACAAGAGACACAACGTTAACCTGAGTGGAATTCTAATAGCATCTCCAATAGATGACGTAAAATACATAACCACAAAGTCCTAGATGTAAAATACATCAGCCGCTCATCTCTGAACGTAAACATCGAAACTGAATTTAACTGTCGAAACTGAACTTAACTGTTGAAACTGAATTTTTCTGTCGAAACTGAATTTTACTGTCGAAACTGAACGCACTAGTAGCAGAAAAGCAGTAGCAGCAGCAGCGTGTGCGAGGGCCGGGGCAGCTGGTCGTGTAGCAGCATCAGGTGAGGCTACCCTCAGCCGCCAGCCACCACCGGCCAAACAGCCGCCCCCGCCGCCCCACCCGCCCCGAAACCACTCCCCACCGCCGGTCCGCCGCCACCCGGCTATCCCTCTAGGCCCCCCCGTGTCGAGATTTTTCTCCGGCGATCCCCACGCCACCGCCCCACCACCGCCGGCGACCACCGCCCCCACGCTTAACCCTAAGATAGATAGTGGGGTACCTCTCCGGCGAGCCCCCCTCCCCACTGCGGCTGGTTCTTCCTTAACTCCGGCGAGCCTCCCCACCCCCTGAAAATCGACTGACCCGAAAGTCGATTTAGTCGACTGAAGTGTACACTACTGTAGGATGCTGCTAACACGACACTACGATCAGAGACCCTTCGAGAAACTGTGTGCGATGCAATAATCGCAAACGGTGTTGTATGAAAACCGTCAGAAATGTATAAAACATTTGCGATGACGGATGCATCAATCACAGTTCAGGTTTTAGTTGCGTGTGCGATGAAGGGCATACGGTTCAGTTCAATTAACTGTTTGCGATGAGGAGGAACAAAAGAAATGGGCAGCCAGATGAAGGAGTGTGCGATTGCTACCTCTTGAGCACTGCGTTGGTTTTCGCTTGAAGAGGAAAGGGTGATGCAGCAAAGTAGCATAAGTATTTCCCTCAGTTTTTGAGAACCAAGGTATCAATCCTGTAGGAGGCCACGCTCAAGTCCCTCGTACCTACACAAACAAATAAGAACCTTGCAACCAACGCGATAAAGGGGTTGTCAATCCCTTCACGGCCACTTGCAAAAGTGAGATCTGATAGAGATGATAAGATAATATTTTTGGTATTTTTATGATAAAGATAAAAAGTAAAGATTGCAAAGTAAAAAAAGATAAAAATAGCTTGTTGACGGGAGATTAATATGATGGAAAATAGACCGGGGGGCCATAGGTTTCACTAGTGGCTTCTCTCAAAACCATAAGTATTACGGTGGGTAAACAAATTACTGTCGAGCAATTGATAGAATTGAGCATAGTTATGAGAATATCTAGGTATGATCATGTATATAGGTATCACGTCCGTGACAAGTAGACCGACTCCTGCCTGCATCTACTACTATTACTCCACACATCGACCGCTATCCAGCATGCATCTAGAGTATTAAGTTCATAAGAACAGAGTAACGCATTAGGTAAGATGACATGATGTAGAGGGATAAACTCATGCAATATGATATAAACCCCATCATTTTATCCTCGATGGCAACAATACAATACGTGTCGTTTCCCCTACTGTCACTGGGATCGAGCACCGCATGATTGAACCCAAAGCTAAGCACTTCTCCCATTGCAAGAAAGATCAATCTTGTAGGCCAAACCAAACTGATAATTCGAAGAGACTTGCAAAGATAACCAATCATACATAAAAGAATTCAGAGAAGATTCAAATATTGTTCATAGATAATCTTGATCATAAACCAACAATTCATCGGATCTCGACAAACACACCACAAAAAGATTTACATCAAATAGATCTCCAAGAAGATCGAGGAGAACTTTGTATTGAGATCCAAAGAGAGAGAGAAGAAGCCATCTAGCTAATAACTATGGACCCAAAGGTCTGTGGTAAAGTACTCACACATCATCGGAGAGGCTATGGTGTTGATGTAGAAGCCCTCCGTGATCAATGCCCCCTCCGGCAGACCACCGGAAAAGGCCCCAAGATAGGATCTCACGGGTATAGAAGGTTGTGGCGGTGGAATTAGGTTTTCGTGGTGCTCCTCGATGGTTTGGGGGTACGTAGGTATATATAGGAGGAAGAAGTAGGTCGGTGGAGCCATGAGGGGCCCACGAGGGTGGAGGGCGCGCCCAGGGGGTAGGCGCGCCGCCCTGCCTCGTGGCCTCCTCGTTGGTTGCTTGACGTCCACTCCAAGTCCTCTGGATCACGTTTGTTCCAAAAATCACGCTCCCGAAGGTTTCATTCCGTTTGGACTCCGTTTGATATTCTTTTTCTGCGAAACACTGAAATAGGCAAAAAAAACAGCAATTTGGTTGGGCCTCCGGTTAATAGGTTAGTCCCAAAAATGATATAAAAGTGTATAAATAACCCATTAAACATCCAAAACAGAATATATAATAGCATGGAACAATCAAAAATTATAGATACGTTGGAGACGTATCAAGCATCCCCAAGCTTAATTCATGCTCGTCCTCGAGTAGGTAAATGATAAAAACAGAATTTTTGATGTGGAATGCTTCTGAGCATAATTTTCAATGTAATTTTGTGGCATGAATATTTAGATCCGAAAGATTCAAGATAAAATTTTAATGTTGACATAAAAACAATAATACTTCAAACATGCTAACCAAGCAATTATGTCTTATCAAAATAACATAGCCAAAGAAAGCTTATCCCTACAAAATCATATAGTTAGGCCATGTTTCAATATCGTCACACAAACTTTCTCATCATGCATAACCCCGATGACAAGCCGAGCAATTGGTTCATACTTTTTAACGCGCTTCAGCCTTTTCAACCCTCACGCAATACATGAGCGCAAGCCATGGATATAGCACTATGGGTGGAATAAAGTATAATGATGGGGGTTATGAGAGAAGAAAAAAGGTAGAAAGTCTCACATTGACATGGCTAATCAATAGGCTATGGAGATGCCCATCAACTGATGTCAATGAGAGGAGTAGGGATTGCCATGCAACGGATGCACTAGAGCTATAAATGTATGAAAGCTCAACAAAAGAAACTAAGTGGGTGTGCATCCAACTTGCTTGCTCACGAAGACCTAGGGCATTTTGAGGAAGCCCATCATTGGAATATACAAGCCAAGTTCTATAATGAAAAATTCCCACTAGTATATGAAAGTGAAAACATAGGAGACTCTCTATCATCAAGATCACGGTACTACTTTGAAGCACAAGTGTGGAAAAAGGATAGTAACATTGTCCCTTCTCTCTTTTTCTCTCATTTTTTTCTTTTTTTCTCCTTTTTTTTGTTGGGCCTTCTCTTTTTTTCTTTGGCCTCTTTTTTTAGTCCGGAATCTCATACCGACTTGTGGGAGAATCATAGTCTCCATCATCCTTTCCTCACATGGGACAATGCTCTAATAATGATGATCATCACACTTTTATTACTTACAACTCAAGAATTACAACTCAATATTTAGAACAAAATATGACTCTATGTGAATGCCTCCGGCGGTGTACCGGGATATGCAATGAATCGAGAGTGACATGTATGAAAAATTATGAAAGGTGGCTTTGCCAAAAATACGATGTCAACTACATGATCATACAAAGCAATATGACAATGATGGAGCGTGTCATAATAAACGGAATGGTGGTAAGTTGCATGGCAATATATCTCGGAATGGCTATGGGAATGCTATGATAGGTAGGTATGGTGGCTGTTTTGAGGAAGATATAAGGAGGTTTATGTGTGATAGAGCGTATCATATCACGGGGTTTGGATGCACCGGCGAAGTTTGCACCTACTCTCAAGGTGAGAAAGGGCAATGCATGGTACCGTAGAGGCTAGAAAATTGTGGAAGGTTGAGAGTGCGTATAATCCGTGGACTCACATTAGTCATAAAGAACTCATATACTTATTGCAAAAGTTTATTATCCCTCGAAGCAAAGTACTACTACGCATGCCCCTACAGGACAGATTGGTAGGAAAAGACCATCGCTCGTCCCCGACCGCCACTCATAAGGAAAGCAATAAAAGAACACCTTATGTGTCAAAATTGTCACACAACTTTTACCATACGTGCATGCTACGGGACTTGCCAACCTTAACACAAGTATTTCTGAATTTCACAATTACTCAACTAGCACACTCTAATATTACCACCTTTATATCTCAAAACACTTATCAAGTATCGAACTTCTCATGATATTCAATGAACTCAATATGGAAGATTAATTTCACAATTAAAGAAAATTACCATGCTGTTTAAGACTCTCAAAATAATATAAGTGAAGCATGAGAGATCAATAATTTCTATAAAATAAAACCACCACCGTGCTCTAAAAGGTATAAGTGAAGCACTAGAGCAGAAACTATATAGCTCAAAAGATATAAGTGAAGCACATAGAGTATTCTAATAAATTCTGAATCATGTGTGTCTCTCTCAAAAGGTGTGTACAGCGAGGATGATTGTGACAACTAAAAAGCAAAGACTCAAATCATACAAGACGCTCCAAGCAAAACACATATCATGTGGTGAATAAAAATATAGCTCCAAGTAAAGTTACCGATAGACGAAGACGAAAGAGGGGATGCCTTCCGGGGCATCCCCAAGCTTTTGGTTGCCTTGAATTTTACCTTGGGGTGCCTTGGGCATCCCCAAGCTTAGGCTCTTGCCAATCCTTGTTCCATAATCCATCAAATCTTTACCCAAAACTTGAAAACTTCACAACACAAAACTTAACAGAAAATCTCATGGCTCCGTTAGCGAAAGAAAACAAAACACCACTTCAAGGTACTGTAATAAACTCATTATTTATTTATATTGGTGTTAAACCTACTGTATTCCAACTTCTCTATGGTTTATAAACTCTTTTACTAGCCATAGATTCATCAAAATAAGCAAACAACACACAAAAAACAGAATCTGTCAAAAACAGAACAGTCTGTAGTAATCTGTATCTAACGCAAACTTCTGGAACTCAGAAAAATCTACCAAAATAGGACGACCTAGATAATTTTTTTATTGATCTACTGCAATTGGAATCAGTATTTTATCACGTTCTGGTGATTTTAAACAATTGTTTTCGTGAACAGAAAGTTTCTGGAATTTTCAGCTAGATCAAATAACTATCATCCAAGAAGATCCTATAGGTTTAACTTGGCACAAACACTAATTAAAAAATAAAAACAAATCTAACCAGAGGCTAGATCAAAGATTTATTGAATAACAGCAAGGATAACTATTGGGTTGTCTCCCAACAAGCGCTTTTCTTTAAAGCCTTTTTAGCTAGGCATTGAGATTTCAATGATGCTCACATGAAAGACAAGAATTGAAGCACAAAGAGAGCATCATGAAACACATGACAAACACATCTAAGTCTAACATACTTCATATGCATAGGCATCTTATAGGCAAACAAATTATCAAGGCAAGCAAAAACTAGCATATGCAAGGAAGCGGAAAGAAACAATAGCAATCTTAACATAACGAGAGGTAATTTAGCAACATGAAAAACTCTACAACCATATTTCCCTCTCTCATAATAATTACATGTGGGATCATAATCAAATTCAATGACATAGCTATCACATAAAATATTCTCTTTATGAACCACATGCATGCAAAGTTGACACTCTTCCAAAATAGTGGGAAACATAAACTGAAGTCATGACCTCTCCAGACCCACTTTTATCAAAAATTTCATAAGATTGATCAAAATCCAAATATGTGGGATCTAAAGTTGACACTCTTCCAAACCCACTTTCAATATTATTGCAAACACTATTATCAATCTCATATTCATCATGGGTCTTAAATAAATTTTCAAGATCATAAGAAGAATCACCCCAATCATGATCATTGCAACAAATAGTAGTCATAGCAAAACTAGCATCCCCAAGCTTGAGGTTTTGCATATCATTAACACAATTGACATCAAGATAATTTATTATAACATCATTGCGATCATGCTTTTCATCGAAGGAACTATCAAGTATGGGTGCAATAGCAACGATCTCATGTTTAACATATGGAACTATAGCAAATTCATCTTTATAAATATTGGCATCATGGCCACAAGAATAGCAAGCATCATGTTCATCAAGGGATATTTCAATCAAATCATCGGAATCATAATTACATATAGATTCATGCATATCATTATTTTCTTCCTCCATAGACTCCTGCAAAATATTAGCCTCTTCTTGGACAGCGGAGGAGTCCTCAATATATGGTTTAACATAGGCATTGGAAGCATAATTATCATAACAATATTTAAGTATGGCAAAATTTTCAGATTTGTAAAGAGTAGCATCATACGTTTCAATCAAAGAAGCAATTTCATAAGCACCCTTAAAAGCAACAAATTCTTCAATTTGTTGAACATCATAGTAATTATAAACACCCTTAGCATACGAAGATACGATTCCATTATCACTAAACTCACATTGGTAGGGAAGGTGTTTCTTAATGTTTTCAGAGCAACAAGTAAAATCATAAATTTCACAAAGATTCCAAGCATAACACATCAATCTGTTTATTTGATCCCATAAGAGTCTCCCCTTTTCAGACAAACGATGACGCACAAAATGAGCATGCTCATCTAAAGATTTCCCATCAACTAAGCTAGTTGGGGTTTCAGCACGAGCGCATAAGGATCGAAGATGATCCAAGTAGAACACTTTAAGAGGATCCATATCAATAGATTTTTAGCAAGCAAAGATGCAAGCAAATAGAAGGCACATGGTAACACAAGCAAACAATAGATCTGGCAAGAAAAAGGCAAACGAGAAAGAAGGCGAATAAAATGGCAAGGGTGAAGTGGGGGAGAGGAAAACGAGAGGCAAATGGCAAATAATGTAATGCGAGGGATAAGAGTTTGTGATGGGTACATGGTAGGTCTTGACTTGTGCGTAGACTCCCCGGCAACGGCGCCAGAAATCCTTCTTGCTACCTCTTGAGCACTGCGTTGGTTTTCCCTTGAAGAGGAAAGGGTGATGCAGCAAAGTAGCGTAAGTATTTCCCTCAGTTTTTGAGAACCAAGGTATCAATCCAGTAGGAGGCCACGCTCAAGTCCCTCGTACCTTCACAAACAAATAAGAACCTTGCAACCAATGCGATAAAGGGGTTGTCAATCCCTTCACGGCCACTTGCAAAAGTGAGATCTGATAGAGATGATAAGATAATATTTTTGGTAATTTTATGATAAAGATAAAAAGTAAAGATTGCAAAGTAAACAAAGATAAAAATAGCTCGTTGACGGGAGAAAAATATGATGGAAAATAGACTGGGGGCCATAGGTTTCACTAGTGGCTTCTCTCAAGAGCATAAGTATTACGGTGGGTAAACAAATTACTGTCGAGCAATTGATAGAATTGAGCATAGTTATGAGAATATCTAGGTATGATCATGTATATAGGCATCACGTCCGTGACAAGTAGATCGACTCCTGCCTGCATCTACTACTATTACTCCACACATCGACCGCTATCCAGCATGCATCTAGAGTATTAAGTTCATAAGAACGGAGTAACGCTTTAAGCAAGATGACATGATGTGGAGGGATAAACTCACGCAATATGATATAAACCCCATCGTTTTATCCTCGATGGCAACAATACAATACGTGTCGTTTCCCCTACTGTCACTGGGATCGAGCACCGCAAGATTGAACCCAAAGCTAAGCACTTCTCCCATTGCAAGAAAGATCAATCTTGTAGGCCAAACCAAACTGATAATTCGAAGAGACTTGCAAAGATAACCAATCATACATAAAAGAATTCAGAGAAGATTCAAATATTGTTCATAGATAATCTTGATCATAAACCCACAATTCATCGGATCTCGACAAACACACCGCAAAAGAAGATTACATTGAATAGATCTCCAAGAGAATCGAGGAGAACTTTGTATTGAGATCCAAAGAGAGAGAATAAGCCATCTAGCTAATAACTATGGACCCGAAGGTCTGAGGTAAACTAATCACACATCATCGGAGAGGCTATGGTGTTGATGTAGAAGCCCTCCGTGATCAATGCCCCCTCCAGCGGAGCGCCGGAAAAGGCCCCAAGATGGGATCTCACGGGTACAGAAGGTTGCAGCGGTGGAATTAGGTTTTTGTGGTGCTCCTCGGTGGTTTGGGGGTACGTGGGTATATATAGGAGGAAGAAGTAGGTCGGTGGAGCCACGAGGGGCCCACGAGGGTGGAGGGCGCGCCCAGGGGGGTAGGTTTGCCCCCTGCCTCATGGCCTCCTTGTTGGTTGCTTGACGTCCACTCCAAGTCCTCTGGATCACGTTTGTTCCAAAAATCACGCTCCCGAAGGTTTCATTCCGTTTGGACTCTGTTTGATATTCTTTTTCTGCGAAACACTGAAATAGGCAAAAAAAAGCAATTTGGGCTGGGCCTCCGGTTAATAGGTTAGTCCCAAAAATGATATAAAAGTGTGTAAATAATCCCATTAAACATCCAGAACATAATATATAATAGCATGGAACAATAAAAAATTATAGATACGTTGGAGATGTATCAGCGATACACAGCATACGGTTCACTCGGATGAACTGTTTGTGATTAGGCAACACAAAAGAAATGGTCAGCCAGATCAAGGTGTGTGCGATATACGACATGCGGTTCTGTAACGCCCACGATGCGGCTATATCTCCCACGTGTCAAGGCACGACTTAGAGGCATAACCGCATAGTGGTTTTGTCGCAAGAAGGGTCATCTTCACACAATCCCATGTAATGAACAAGAATGGGATAAAGAGTTGGCTTACAATCGCCACTTCACACAATACATAAATATTATTCATACATCATCCAAAATACAAACATATAGACCGACTACGGTCAAAATCCAGATGAAAATAAGACAACCCCAAATGCTAGATCCCCGATCGTCCCAACTGGGCTCCACTACTGCTCATCAGGAAAAGACACATAGTAACGACCACGTTCCTCGTCGAACTCCCACTTGAGATCGACGCCATCATCTGCACTGGCATCGTCGGCACCTGCAACTGTTTTGGTAGAATCTGTGAGTCACGGGGACTCAGCAATCTCACACCCGCGAGATCAAGACTATTTATGCTTATAGGGAAGAATGGTGCAATGAGGTGGAGCTGCAGCGGCAATAAGCATATATGGTGGCTAACATACGCAAGAGAGAGCGAGAAGAGAAGCAACGGAACGGCCGTCATCTAGCAATGACCAAGAAGTGATCCTGAACACCTACTTACGTCATGCATAACACAGACCGTGTTCACATCCCGGACTCCGCCGAGAAGAGACCATCACGGCTACACACGCAGTTGATGTATTTTACTTGGGTCAAGTGACAAGTTATCTACAATCGGACATTAACAAATTCCCATCTGCCTCATAACCGCGGGCACGGCTTTCGAAAGATAATACCCTGCAGGGGTGTCCCAACTTAGCCCATCATAAGCTCTCACGGTCAACGAAGGATAAACCTTCTCCCGGAAAGACCCGATCAGTCTCGGAATCCCGGTTTACAAGACATCTCGACAATGGTAAAACAAGACCAGCAAAGCCGCCCGAATGTGCCAACAAATCCCGATAGGAGCTGCACATATCTCATTCTCAGGGCACACCGGATTGTCCAGGCTTCCGATAGGCCAGACCAGAGTTGCCCCTGGTGGCCACCGGCGACTGACAGTTTGGACCAATACTCAGAGGAGCACTGGCCCGGGGCTTTAAAATAAAGATGACCCTCGGGCTCTAGAAAACCCGGGGGAAAAGATATAGGTCGCAAATGGTAAAACCAAGGTTGGGCCTTGCTGGAGGAGTTTTATTCAAGGCGAACTGTCAAGGGGGTCCCATAAATCACCCGACCACGTAAGGAACGCAAACTCAAGGAACATAATCCCGGTATATCAGTAACTAGGGCGGCAAGAGTGGAACAAAACACCTGGCATAAGGCCGAGCCTTCCACCCTTTACCAAATATATAGATGCATTAATTAAAATAAGAGATATTGTGATATCCCAACATATCCATGTTCCGACATGGAACAAACTTCAACTTCACCTGCAACTAGCAACGCTATAAGAGGGGCTGAGCAAAAGCGGTAACATAGCCAAACAACGGTTTGCTAGGAAAGGATGGTTAGAGGCTGACATGGTAATTTGGGAGACATGGTATAGCAAGTGATAGGTAGCGGAGCATGGCAATAGAGCGAACAACTAGCATAGCAAAGATAAAAGTGATTTCGAGGGGTGGTCATCTTGCCTGCAAGGTTCTCAGAGTTGTCGAAAGCTTGATCCTCGTAAGCATACTCAACAGGTTCCTCGTTCACGAACTCATCTCCCGGCTCTACCCAAGACAAGAACACAAACAAACGGAACCACAATCAACAACGAGAAATGCACAAGCAACATGATGCAAAACATGTATGATATGCAAGATATGATATGCGATGCATATGCGTGCTCCGGAAGGAAAATGATGAACATGGCTGTAACTTGGCAAACCAAGCATGCCACTGAAAAGATGAGATGATTTCGGTCGAAATCGATATAAAGATCACCGGAATCGGATGCACGGTTTGCACATGGCAAGCAAAACAAGAATGACACGAATCTGTGATTAACAGCATGATAGCACTTAAAATGCAACAAGTAACAATGCTACATCACTCCAACATAGCAACAAAGCATATGGCAGTAATCTACAGGAGATGCTTGACAAAATATGAACACTGAGCTACGGCTAGATCACATCATATCAAGCTCAAACAAGCATGGCAAAAGTGCAAAAGATAACAGGTTCACAGACTGAAAAACTGGACATGGCAGAAAACAGCATCAGGTAGCAATGTTCAGAGCATGAAATCAGCATGCTACAGGAACTTAACATAGCAAAACAAGGCATGGCAGTATTCTACTAAAAGCACAAGACAAAAGTCCCTTACTGACCATAAGCCAAAAAGGACCAGAAGATACGATGGCAAGCATGTAAACATAGCATGTTCCGTTATCAGGTTTCAGACTTAGCAGAAAACAGAGCATGGCAGAAATAATAATATGTAGGCCCCTTTGTGAGCTTGATGCACTCACTACAGAGCAATGCACTACAAACCAAGCACACCTACAGCACGATGGCATGTTTATGAAGCTAACCATGGCAAGAACAAAAGCATACCATGTATGGATCAACTACAATAAGCTAGGCAAAATTGCATATCATGTTAAGAATCTGCCAGAAATATTTTATAGCAAAAGTAGAGCAAGATTGAGTCATGCTATGGCACTCCATAATTGCAAAAAAGGGCAGAAATGGATCAATTACAACTATAGCTACAAAACATCCTTACTGAACATCTCCAAAATATGCATGGATCTCTCTATAGCATCAAGTTTACATGGCAACAAAATAACAGCAGACAAGGACTTAGAGAAATCACTAAGTCCCTGAAATCAGAAATATTACGGGGCCTACTTTGCATGCTTGTGCTAGTCACCACAGAGACCAAAAAACTACATGGCATACACCCTTGGAAATATGGCATGGCATACTTCAAAATACATGTAGAGCTCATGCCCAAAAGATGCACAGATTAAATGATACAAAAATGACAAATCTCCAAGTTCTGATAAGAACCAGAGAATAACAGCAACTAGCCCTCTTCCAACAGAGATTTGGGCATCAAGAAGACCTCTAATGAACATGCTGCAATTGAACAAATGAAGAGCATCACGAGACGAACAATTTGACATATTACACGCGCGAATCGGAGCTACATGCAAGGAGTTATGCACTATCGAACAGAGGCACATACTAAGAAAATATCGAGGACTTAGCAAAAAAAGGGGAAGAACGGAGGTCAACGCTCACCAGATCCGATCGGTTCCAGATCGAGGCAGGCTAGGGTTCGGCCGAACGGTGGCCGGAGCCCTCGCCGGAGGAAGGGGACGGCGGGCCGGCGGCAGGAGGAGGACGCGGCGGTGCTGCGGTAGAGGGGAGGCGCGGCGCCTCGGGCGGCGGCGCGGGCAGGCAGCCGCGCTGGGCGCGGAGGCGCGGGCCCGCGGGGGCCGGGTGCGGGCTCCCCGGGCCGCGGGCGGCGCGGCGAACGGCGGCGGGTCGGGCGACACGTGGCGGCCCCTGATTGGGCGCGGCGCGGCGGCGGACGCGTCCGGTCCGGTCCGGACGTGTCCGGCGGCGGAGAGGGAACGGAGCTAGGGTTGGACTGCGCGAAAAATACGGGCGTCTCACATATTTATAGGTAGAGGGAGCTAGGAGGCTCCAAATGAGGTGCGGTTTTCGCCCACACGATCGTGATCGAACGACCTAGAGCATGGAAGAGAGTTTGGTGGGTTTTGGGCTGGTTTTAGAGGGGGTTTTTTGCTGGACACTCAAATGGACTTTGCGGATGCCCGGTTAACCGTTGGAGTACCAAACGACCTCCAAATGGAACGAAACTTGACCGGTGGTTTCCGGGTGGTATATTAAGGCCACTTGACAAGCCTCGGTCCACTCCGAGAAAGTTTGACACCCGCACACGAAAGAAAACTAGAGAGAAGCACCGAAGGAGATAGGAGCGTCGGATTGCAAAACGGACAACGGGGAAAAAGCTCGGATGCATGAGACGAACACGTATGCAAATGCAATGCACATGATGACATGATATGAAAATGCATGACATGACAAAATGCAAAACGAAAGACAAAACCCGACCACGGAGGGAATATCATAGCACATAGCCGGAAATGGCAAGAGTCGGAGTTACAAATATGGCAAGTTACATCCGGGGTGTTACAGCTTCACTCGGATGAACTGTTTGTGTTGAGACATGAGAACAGAAACGGTTCAACTTAACAAGATGTGTGTGATACGCGGCAAACAGGTCTGTAATCAGAAATGTGTGTGAAGACCGATAATAAGACAGACGGTTGCTGCTAATAAGACGTGTGTGTTGTGCGATGAGATTGCATACAGAACAACAACATATATATATACACACACTTATAAGGACATGCTTGCGTAACCAAATTAAACACCCACTTACATAGGTGGCTACTACAACCATGGCATTTGCACACACCAAAGTAAACTATTACATGCATAATTACATAGGTGGCTACTACACACATGACATTTCCACACACCAATAAAGTAAACTATATATTACATGCATGATTAACTAGCATAAACGATCATCTGATCATCATCTACTTCTTGTGACGCTTGCTCTACTTGTGGCTCGATCCGAGCTCGTCGATTTGGGTAACGAGGCACTTCCTCATGTCAACTATCCGCCTGTGCATCTCGTAGCATGTGTACACGCTCTTGGCTGCAAACCTGAGGTGAGGTTCATCCAGTTGCCGCATCCAGGCCCCATGCCAGGATATGGTACTCGTTCTCTGGGCATCCTGCTTCATCTTTTCGTAGTAGGGGTCGATGATGGCTGAGGCGAGTTCGACCAGGGAGTCCTTCGTGCTGCCCCACACCGTGTAGTGGTCACGGATTTTGACAAGGTTCTTGCAGGCCAAGCCCGTAACACTGAGCGCTTTTACATTGTTGGTGGTATCCACCGTGGCAAACTTATAGTCAGTGCTATTGACAAACCTCTTGAAACGGTCGCAAGGCTCTGTGGCCATGAAGTAGTGGTAGATGAGGACATGATGGCGCACGCACAACTGGGTGACGGCAACCTTCTGATCTATGTCGGGACGACCGACGGTGTACTGGAGGTCGATGCCGACCACCTTGTACTTGTCTCCAGCAAGCAACTGCTCAACGCTGTTGATGTAGTCGTGCACCACGGCTGGGTCGATGGTGTACACCATCGAGAGATCCGTCTCCCTCGCGTGGGTCTCCACTCTATGCTCGCCGAACTCCATTGGAGCGCCGCCGGACATCCCCTCTCCATGTGTCGTTGTGGGTGTGCTTGTTGTGTTGTGGGGCGCGATTGAAAGGTTGAAGAGACTAAGGTTATAATGGCCGCGGGAATTAAAGGGGAAGCCGGACGGCCAGGAATATCGGCAGGCCCTGATGGCAGTTCTAATTTGCAGCGCGTAACTTCATCGTGCCGCACATAACTGCTTCGCGTGGCAACGCGCGCGGTGCAACCGCATGCATTTGGGGCCCCCGACGTGATCGTGCGCACGCCCAACCGCTGGCAGAGCGCGCGCGGAGGGACGCGAGCAGAGCGCTCCGCGGTCGCCTCAAGGAAAAGCTGTCCACAAGCCAAGCACACCGACGGACGCGAGCAGAGCGCGCCGCGGCGCCTAACGGCGAGCAGAGCTTGCCGAGGGACGCAAGCAGAGGACGGCACAGTGATACGTGGAAAATAAGATGAACTGTGCGAGCGATGTCGGAGACATCAAGCACGAATCAGATTAGAGTTACGTGTGCGATATGTGGCAGACAGTTGATCCATCAGAGCTGTTTGTGATGGAATAAGTCGTGTGTGTTGCGGGCAAACGCTTGCTGGTGTATAACCTTAAATTTAACCAAAAAAGTGTTAATGCATGTTACAACAATTGTATAGCTGGAAACTATGTCCAAATACGACTCCAACGATATAATCTATGGCGACATGCATTCGTATTTTATTAGTTAAATCCTACTTATAAACCAGGATGGGGTATAGTAGGTAATTAAATCGCAAACGTTTTTTTATTAACTGTATGTGTACGTGTCCTCACGTCCTCCTCTCACACGTCTTGTCACCCCGCTGCCGCAGACGGCTTACAGCGCAAGCTTGCGCAACGCGCGGGGGCGTTCTTTTGGCCAAACGGTGGCGCCAATGAATCGTCGGTGAGCCCGTTCCCACGCAACCTCGCAGGTTCCCGCGCAAGCTTCCCGCCTGACTCGGTGAAATCCCCCAAAATCCCAATGCTTACCGGCCTGCTATAAAAACCCTCATGGCCGACGAGTCCTGCGTCGCATTTTCCCCTCCCTCCCTGTAGCTTATCTCGTCTGCTTCTCCCACAATCGACAATGGCACCGGTCTGTCGTCGTTGCTCAGCCACTCCACCGTCATCAAAGGACAGCTCCAGCTGGGAGGCTACACTACAGCGGCGGCGCAGTCCCCGGTGTAGTGTAGTGCGCGTGGCGTCCCTGTTGGGTGTGCGCGGAACACCCACTACACGCTCCGCCGCCGTTGCCCATCGGCAGCTGTTGCCGGCCGCCGTTGCCGCCACACCACCGTCGAAAGCTAGGGCCATCTCCCGCTCTGCCGCCGCGGCCCGGAGGCGGGAGGTGGCCGTCGTGGCCGCCACCCCTCTGCCGGCCAGCGTGGCCATCACCCGCTCCGCCACCGTGGCCCGAAGGCGGTAGGTGGTGGTTGTGGCCGCCACCCCATCGTCGGCCGTCGTGGCCACCAGCCCACCGTCGACCATCGGGATCATCACTCGCTCCGCTCGAAGGAGGAAGGCGGAGGTGGAGGCCCGCACGTGCGTCAGCGAGCTTGCGCGCTACATCGAGTTCCTGCGGGAGGAGGAGGAGCGCCTCGTCGAGCATGCAAAGAGCCTTACCGCAGCCGTGGCCGCAGCACACGCCGACGCAGAGGCGAGGAATCAGGAGATCTACAAGCAGTCCGGCCGCTTCG
Organism: Triticum aestivum; assembly: GCF_018294505.1. NCBI lineage: Eukaryota > Viridiplantae > Streptophyta > Magnoliopsida > Poales > Poaceae > Triticum > Triticum aestivum. Next base: position 287,269,835 of record NC_057796.1, read on the forward strand.
AGAGGGATTGTCTGGAGCGGCAGTGGGCGTTCGAGCCAGCGAGCGTCGCTGAACGTGCAGCAGCGGCAGGCACCGTATTGCATTTGTCCAGCTCGTCGGTAGGCTCCTCCTCCTCCTCTGCCTCTTATTGAGCGCGCTCGGCAGAGGAGAGGCTGCCGGAAGTAGCACAAAGCCCCTCCGTGGTAGTAGTAGTATTTAGGGGCTATTTTGTTCAGTTCATCTGACTATAGATGTGTGGTCGAACTGTACAACGTACTTAAAATTAGCTAGTATATATAGTTGAACTAGCTATTTCAGTTTGAGTACGTGGTTGGCAACAATTGGGGAGAAGTTTGGTCGGTTCAGCTGTCGAGTTGAACTGTTTGTATAAATTAAGAATGACTGCTTAATCTATGAATGAAATCTATGCTTAATTACTAAATTTTAGTTGCAAAAATTACATGGTGCTAATGATTTCCAGCTGCATATTTTGACAAATCGCAGTGTTACAAGGATTGACAAATGGCAACGTTACTAGATCAACAAATGTAAATCTTTCCAATTTGACAAATGGCAACATACCCAATATGACAGATGCAAATCTTACCAAATTGTTTGTACGTGATTGCACACGGGACATCCAAAACAACCGTTTGCGTTGAAGGGACGCACAAATCCTGCGCTGCTCTCACTTTGCATACGGGTGTTCTATCTAAATCGTTTGCGATCAAGAGCTGCATAAATCCTGCTCGGCACATTTTCTCTTGGCTTCCTGGGGAAGCTGTCGGTTTGCACACGGGTGTTCTAACTAAAACGTTTGCGATGAGTGTTTTATATTTAAAAAGCAAATTAAACTGCGGCTTGGGCGCCATTAATGGAGAGGATGCGAGCAAGGCGGGCGGCCATGGAAGTCAAAGGGCTTGCTTCACAGTGAGCCTGCGCAGCGTACAACTCGCATGCTTCCTGGTGAGCCTGCGCACTCGAGGACAGCTTGCACGCCTCTCGGTCAGCCTGCGCACCGGACGGCGCTCGCACGCCTCCCGTTCAGTCAAGGTCAAGCAGCTGTCCGCACGGCACCTCCTACAGCCATTAAAACCAAGACACATGGCGTCACGTGAATGGTAAACAGAATTTTGGATTTACTAGAATTTAAAAACCAGGCATCTCAATGTTTTTTCCGGCAATCAACGGTGCCCTGGTGTTTGAAATTCATTCCCATTTCTTGCATGGGACCTAAGCATGCACCCAAGGACACAGATTTGATTTTTCAACCAATTTATATGCACTTGAGCATGTGCATGTAGTTCAAATTTGAATTATGCACATAAATGCATTGAAAACTCAGTAAATGCATAAAAATATCCAAATGAACCCCGAAAAATCACAAAAATTCACACAACACTCCTGTTCTTCCATGTTGACACAAGAAAAAAATTGAAAGCAATAAGAGGCAATGGGTATCGTTTCGTCCCCAAAGGTGGAACGTTCCCTACCAAAAACCATCATGCTTATTGTGAGAAGCTCCGGTTTGTGAGAAGCATATACCCAAACCTGCCCCAAATGGGACAAAATTTGTACCACGGCATGTTGATGCCGCTCCATGATAGCATGCCAAGTTTCATGAATTTCAGACGAGTTTTGGATTTACTAGTATTTAAAAACCAGGCATCTCAATGTTTTGCCGGCAATCAACGGTGACCTGGTGTTTGAAATTCATTCCCATTTCTTGCATGGGACCTAAGTATGCACCCAAGGACACAGATTTGACTTTTCAACCAATTTATATGCACTGGAGCATGTGCATGTAATTCAAATTTGAATTATGCACATAAATACATTGAAAACTCAGTTGATGCATAAAAATGTCCAAACGAACCCCGAAAAATCACAAAAATTCACACAACACTCCTGTTGTTCTATGTTGACACGAGAAAAAAATTGAAAGCAATAAGAGGCAATGGGTATCGTTTCGTCCCCAAAGGTGGGACGCTCCCTACCGAAAACCATCATGCTTGTTGTGAGAAGCTCCGGTTTGTGAGAAGCATATACCCAAACCTGCCCCAAATGGGACAAAATTTGTACCATAGAATGTTGATGCCGCTCCATGATAGCATGCCAAGTTTCATGAATTTCAGACGAGTTTTGGATTTACTAGAATTTAAAAACCAGATATCTCAATGTTTTGCCGGCAATCAACGGTGCCCTGGTGTTTGAAATTCATTCTCATTTCTTGCATGGGACCTAAGCATGCACCCAAGGACACAGATTTGATTTTTCAACCAATTTATATGCACTGGAGCATGTGCATGTAGTTCAAATTTGAATTATGCACATAAATGCATTGAAAACTCAGTTAATGCATAAAAATGTCCAAACGAACCCCGAATAATCACAAAAATTCACACAACACTCCTGTTGTTCTATGTTGACACGAGAAAAAAATTGAAAGCAATAAGAGGCAATGGATATCGTTTCGTCCCCAAAGGAGGGACGTTCCCTACTGAAAACCATCATGCTTGTTGTGATAAGCTCCGGTTTGTGAGAAGCATATACCCAAACCTGACACAAATGGGACAAAATTTGTACCACGGAATGTCGGGTGCCCTTCCATGATAGCATGTCAAGTTTCATGAATTTCAGACGACTTTTGGATTTACTAGAATTTAAAAACCAGGCATCTCAAAGTTTTGCCGGCAATCAACGGTGCCCTGGTGTTTGAAATTCATTCCCATTTCTTGCATGGGACCTAACCATGCACCCAAGGACACAGATTTTATTTTTCAACCAATTTATATGCACTAGAGAATGTGCATGTAGTTCAAATTTGAATTATGCACATAAAATGCCTGGAAAACCCAGTTAATGATAAAAATGTCCAAACGAACCCCGAAAAATTCCAAAATTAAACACAACACTCTTGTTTTTCTATGTTGACAATCGAATTTTTTTGAAAGCAATAAGAGGCAACGGATATCGTTTCGTCCCCAAAGGTGGCACGTTCCCTACCGAAACCATCACGCTTGTTGTGAGAAGCTCTGGTTTGTGAGAAGCTTATACCCAAACCTGCCCCAAATGGGACAAAAATTTTACCACGGCATGTTGATGCTGCTACATGATAGCATGCCAAGTTTCATGAATTTTAGACGAGTTTTGGATTTACTAGAATTTAAAAACCAGGTATCTCAATGTTTGCGACCGAGTGATGGTGGCAGGGTGTTTGAAATTCATTCCCATTTCTTGCATGGGACCTAAGCATGCAACCAAGGACACATATTTGATTTTTCAATAAGTTTATATGCACTGGAGCATGTGCATGTAGTTCAAATTTGAATTATGCGCATAAAATGCCTGGAAAACCCAGTTAATGTATAAAAATGTACAAGCGAACCCTGAATAATTCCAATTTTTTGACGACACACCTATAGTTGCATGTTCACTACAGATAAAAGTTCTAACAATTCAAACACCATCCTTTGTAGCTGTGACCCCATTACGTAATTCAAATGATCAAGACGATAAATCAAGTAGATCGCACACGGTTTATTATCACCAACCGTATGAGATGCAGCACAAAATATCTTGGAGCACCGTCGGTGTATAGTACGCCCATGGCTTACGAGAGAAGGTGCATCGGCTACAGTCCACAGCCGGCGTGTCAAGCACACTAGCTCACTCCCCAAATATCATTTCACTATTCAATCGTCGCCGGTGAAAGATGGGGACGTGGACCCGCGTCTTGAGGCCAACTTCGGCGGCCCACTCCGGCGAGAGCGCGGCCATAGCCGCCAGGCGCGTGCTAACAAGCTTTGTGAGGGCGACTGCAGTCTGCGTCCGGGCGGCCAAGGCAGCCCAAATGGTCGTTGTTGCTTCTCAGGCGGCGGCTGCAGCATCTGCCTCGGGGATAGCAACTGGCGAGAGAGGCACAACAAATGTCCGTTCCGCAGCGGCGGCCTTAGCCCTGATGGAGGCCGCCCACCATCATGTCGAGGCCGTCCACGCCCAGCTCGTGGCGCTCACCGCACAAATCGAAGGAAGCTTCTCCGACAATGGTCGGCAACCCACGGCCGAAGAGTTGGCAATCACCGAGAGAGTTCAAGCAGCCATCCATTCCTGTGCGGCATACTTTGCCACGACGGAGCCCGCCAAAGCCCAGATCATGGCCGCCCACGCCCTGCTCGTGGCGGCCTATTCCAAAGATATGGCGGACGCGGATGGCGAGATGCTTGCCGAGTATGGTGCGATTGATGCCATGGAGCCCCTTCCCCAGGAGACCGTCGGGCGCGAGCTGGACATGGAGGCGGCGGCGGAGATCGACGAGCACCAGCCGTAGTAGTACTCTTTGTTTTGCTTAATTAAGAGCGTCGGTCATTAATTAGTTAGAGTAATGTTTAGGTCAGCTAGCTCTGTTTAATTGCTGAACTTGCTCGCTTAAGAAGTGTGGGTGTGCTGTAGTCTCCTTTGTGTACCCAAATTATGCAATGACGTGGATGACCACTCTAACCATGGAAATTTGAACCAAAAATTTTGACGTTCAAAACTCATTACACACGGGTTAAGCTATCGTTTGTGATGTTCACATATCATGCACGGTTCTGAATAAGGGACCGTGTCTGATGACACTTTGCGCGTCAGTTTTTTGGCTGAAGCGATTCAAATTTTTTGCTTCCGCGGAAATATCTACCTCCCCACCCCTTCCCCCTTACCAAAAGCCACATTTCCCTCCTTTCCGCCTTCCTTTCCAAGTTGAAACCTTTACTCCTTGCTTGCAGCGCCGCCTCCTCACCGGCGACCCACCTTCACGCTGCTCGGCCTCGCCTATCCAGGCAGGTAATCCACACCCGACCCCCATCCTCCTCCTCCTTCCACATCCCACATGCCCCGACCGCCGGCGCGAGCGCGACACCTTCCACCCAAATCATTGACCCCTCCACCAAATAAGCACCGCACTAAGCCATGGTGCATGCAGTATAGCCAGGATCTCAAGGAGCATTTGGCAGCGGAGAAGCAAATCGCGGCCGCACGTGCGGATGTGGTCGCGATGGCTGCCATTCGTGCCGACCCCCAGATCTTGGAGGAGCACCTCGCCGTCGAGGCCACCGTTGACACCTCGCGCGCCAACGCCGCGACGCGGTTGGCTGCTTTAAAAGACAGTTCGTGGCGTTTTCTCGAGGCCATCATTTGCTAGCTACTGCCTTTGCTTAACAAATTCTAGTGTATATGTTCTATATTTCGTGCAATGTGGTGTTCAGTTAACTACTTGGTTCAATTATGCAAATGTGATGTTCAATTCTTCAGCGTGCAATATTTCCATGTTGTTAAGCATGCTTGGTTTGGTTAATTGTCTGATCTTCTATTACGAGTATGTTATATTGTGCAATGTGGTGCTCAGTTAACGTTTGGTTCATTTGTTGTGGTGTTTAGTTAACTGCTTGGTTCAATTCTGCAATGCGATGTTCAATTGTTGTGGCTGCATTCTGTTATTGTATACCATGTGAGAAATAAATCGAATTTGGTTGTACTAAATACATGAGAAACAAATACAATTGCTATATTTCCAAGTTGTTAAGCATGCTTGGTTTGGTTAACTGTGTAAGGGCATATTTATCCCTAATATGTTTTGGTGATTGATGACAATGCTTTTGCGGACTAATCGTGTGCGTTGAGTGTTTTTCAGAGATTCATCCTTTTGGCACGAGACGATTTCCTCCCCTCGGAGCTTAAAGCGAAGACGGTGTAGTCCTTTCGGATTAGTTTGGTGGACTAGTTTCATAGGGATCACCGTACTATCAAGAGGGGGTCCATTTTGGAAAGGCTAGGGCGGAATCATCACGTACACTTCCTTTGCCCCTCCCTCCGAGCCTTTCCGTTTCGATGATGGGCTTGTTTACCTTCTCATTGTGCCCTCTCTGGTCCCAGCGGTAGTACCGCGGGCCAGAGCGGTAGTACCGCTTGGGTGCTACAAGCGGTAGTACCGCTCTGGAGCGGTAGTACCGCCCAGAGCAGTAGTACCGCTAGTAGCCCCCATGTGTGTACTATCTCTGGTCCCAGCGGTAGTACCGCGGGACGGAGCGTTAGTACCGCTTGGGTGCCACAAGCGGTAGTACCGCTCTGGGCGCGGTAGTACCGCTCCAGAGCAGTAGTACCGCTAGTGGCCCCAAGCCGTAGTACCGCGGTGGTCTCGTGCTAGTACCGCCTCGATTCGAGGGCTCCTTTTTCGTGTCGGGTTCTACGGTACTGGCGGCGGCTGTGGGGGGCCGTAGTACCGCCCACCCTCCGCGGTAGTACCGCTGTGGGCCAAGCGGTAGTACCGCGTTTTGGAGTGGTAGTACCGCTTATAGTGGCAAGCGGTAGTACCCCAGCGGTACTACCGCTCTCTTCGGGGCAGAAGGGGGGTAACGGTTGGTTTGTTCCCCCCACTATATAAAGGGGTCTTCTTCCCCAAAGTTGACCTACCTCTTCCCCCAAAAAGCTCCATTGTTGCTCCAAGCTCCATTTTCGCCCGATCTCTCTCCCTAGCCAATCAAACTTGTTGATTTGCTCAGGATTGGTTGAGAAGGCCACGATCTACACTTCCACCAAGAGAAATTTGATTCCCCCCACTTATCCCTAGCGGATCTTGTTACTCTTGGGTGTTTGAGCACCCTAGACGGTTGAGGTCACCGCGGAGCCATAGTCCATTGTGGTGAAGCTTTGTGGTGTCGTTGGGAGCCTCCAATTAAGTTGTGGAGATTGCCCCAACCTTGTTTGTAAAGGTCCGGTCGCCGCCTTCAAGGGCACCAATAGTGGAATCACGGCATCTCGCATTGTGTGAGGGTGTGAGGAGAATACGGTGGCCCTTGTGGCTTCTTGGGGAGCATTGTGCCTCCACACCGCTCCAACGGAGACGTACTTCCCCTCAAAAGGAAGGAACTTCGGTAACACATCCTCGTCTTCACCGGCTCCACTCTTGGTTATCTCGTTCCTTTACTTTAGCAAGTTTACTTGTGCTATATCTCTTACTTGCTTGCGTGCTTGTGTCCTTGCATCATATAGGTTGCTCACTTAGTTGCATATCTAGACAACCTATATTGATGCAAAGTTTAATTTGGTAAAGAAAAGCTAAAAATTGTTAGTTGCCTATTCACCCCCCCCCCCTCTAGTCAACTATATCGATCCTTTCAAATAGTCTAATCTTCTATTAGGAGTATGTTATATTGTGCAATGTGGTGCTCAGTTAATGTTTGGTTCATTTGTTGTGGTGTTTAGCTAACTGCTTGGTTCAATTCTACACTGCGATATCCAATTGTCGTGGGTAGAATTTTGTATTTTTGTGCATGTGAGGAATAAATCGATTTTGGCTGCACTTAATACATGAGAAACATATACAATTGCTATATTTCCTAGTTCTTAATCATACTTGGTTTGGATAAACGTGTTTTCCGTGTGGCTTGAATTAATCTGATGAATCTGCAATGTGCTTATTTTTCATCAACATATTTTACTGATAGCATGCGAACCCTTACTTAACCTGATGACTAACTACCTTATATGTGGTGCAGGGAAACAATGGGAAGCACTGAGGTTTACAATCGAGGTTAGCACGTGCATGGTCCATTGTCTAATAGCACATTATTGTGCAATTGCATGAGCCATTCTAATATTTAGGTTTTTAACAATTTGGTCTTGCACATGTAGGTCCTGCTGTCAGAGGTTTTGACCCACTGTTCGACCCTTTTTGCATATTTGGAAATGAGTTGTCCATGAATATCAGTCAAGTCAAGAAACTCAGAAAGATTGTTAGGATAAATAAATTAGCGACAAAAAACAACAAGATCTTTGTCTGCACAATGAAGAAGACATCAGTTCACTACAGGATGGTACTAACTATTATACCCTGCCTTTTTTATTCCTTTGCCCCATTTCCAATATAGAGAAGATATTTATGCACATCCTTGTTTTCAGGCCTTTCCAAAGCAGTTCACTAATGATTACCTCTCAAACCACCTGTATGGTCAGGAGGCGAGGAAGGTATTCATACAACACCCACGGTTCAATATTGAAGTGTTCCTGAAGAGGACGAAGGATGGACGGTCAATCTTCCACAGGCACTGGCCTAAAGTTACAAAGACCTTCAACATCAATGAAGGCTCAATATTCCCTTCTGCTTCAGCAGTTTCTCAGATGAGATACATCTGTCTATGCACCGTCTATGATGCTAATTTTGAAAGGTTATAGATGTTGCATGTGAAACTTGGTCCTGGTGTAGTTGTGTAATGGGGTAGCTGAGTGCTGAAGCTATATGATGTTGTACTCTGATGTATTTCAATTATGAAAATGAAATATATTGTGTGCTTAATATGAAATGTCAATTAGATTAATAAATGGATTATGAATAATCAGATAATTAGCCTGCTAATGGCGAATTAGCCTGCTAATTGGGTTTTGCTATTGCAAATGGTTGTTGAAAAAATACCGTGGCCGATGACCTCAGGCAACGCACACAGTTTCTAGGAATAAACCGTGTTGGATCAATGAACAATCACACACGACTTTCTCTTGAAAACTGTTTGCGTTAGGCCACCTTACGCAAACGTTTACCACATAAAAACTGTGTGTGATGGACAGCCTTTGCCACACAGTTTCTTCTGCGGACCGTGTGTGATACATTCAATAACGCAAGCGATTTAACGGGAAAAATTGTGTGTGATGTACGTGTGAACGGAAACGTTTTCCTTGAAGCGACTGTGTGGGATGTACATACGAACGGAAACGGTTAGCGGGGACTGACTATGTGGGATGTACTTGCGACCGGAAACAATTTCACCGTATAATTTTATTTTTTTAACTCTATTGTACGTATTTCTGTATTTGAGCGCTCGCCGGTCGCATACGACCTCATTTTGCCAAGCATGTGTGCCAGGAGGGCATATACCCGACGGTTTCTGGGTCTTGCGGGAAGGACCCCCCTATCGCCCACACTCACTTGGTGACGGTTCCAAAGGCCGTCGCGGAAAGGGGTTAAAAACTGTTTGTTTAGGAGCTCGCTGAACTAGTGGTAGCTAAATCGGAGCAGCATCGCAAGCAAGAGCAAGAGCGAGAGCAGCAGCGCGAGCAAGAGCAAGAGCAATAGCAAGAGCAGACCAAGCAGGGGACCGAGAGCAAGAGCAGAGCAGCAGCGCGAGCGAGAGCTAAAGTAGTAGCAAGTCCTACTCATGTGGACGTCGCCGCCGAGGGAGCGACGCCGTGGAGGAAGTGGCCGGCGACGCCGCCGTGGATGGAGCTGAGCCGTGTCGGCTCGGGACCGAGCGCCGGCAGCATCGTGAGATCGAATCAAGAAGAAAATGCGGCAATTAGTGTACAACCTCTTTGGTTGCGCTGATTAGGCCTCAGCTTCATCCGAGGAAACGGTGATGATGATGCCCTTCCGGCGGTGCAGGTGAAGACGGCGGTGTGGGAATGGAGGTAGCGTGAAAGACGAGGGGAACGTCGGGGCAGCTCCTTGGAGGTGGAGGACGAGGTGGCTGAACCGGCGGGACAACGAGATCGACGACGGATCCTCATCCGGTACGGTGGATGAGGGACGTCGAGGTGTTGTTGTGGACGACGTCGTCGGGGAAGAGGGAAGAGGCTCCGGCTGGGTGGCGGACGGAGGAGGGTGTGGGGCTTCGCGAGTTTTCGCGACCTCGGTGTACGAATGGGTGGGCGGATGGGAGTGGGGAACCATGGCTTAGGGACGCGCTTGTCCGAAATGTGGGTTAAGTTACGAAAGTACCCCCACCGATTTGAGCTAGGCGGTTCTTTCGGTTCAGGGGTATCATGGGTAGGACTGCAAACGAGTCGAGTTCGAGTGAGTTTGAGTTGGCCCAGCTCAACTCATATTAAAATTCGAGCGAGCGCAGACTGAGTGAAGCTCAAGATCGAGCTGTAGAACATACTCGTGCTCAGCTTGTAACGAGCTCGAGTCGATCTCGAGCTAGTTTTGAGCTAAATGAAATGGTAAAAAATATAAATCCATGGCGATTATTCCAACTAGATAAGGGCACAACACAACACAACTTTGTACGTCAATCTTGCCATGCTCGGGAGAGCTCTTCTTTGTCTCTTGGGCGAACTAGCAATAGATTATGGTCTTCATGGACACAAAACAAGAAAAGGAAGGTGCATATGCTGGGAAATTTTGCCAAAAGCAACATGTTATTTAACACATAGCCGACCACGTACCATAATTAGGCCAAAATCTTCTCCGCATTTAATTAAGCTTCCATGTTTGCTGGTAAATAAAATGGAGAAAAATCATGGACATCATATATGGTAACAAATTATCTTATTTTCATTTAATATATGGCATGATCATTTTAAATAATTGTATTGTGTCGAGCTATCGAGCTAAAATCAAGCGAGCCAGTATTGGCTCAAGATCGGCTTGTTTCTCGGTCGAGCTACATAAAGTGCTCAAACCCAGCTCGTTTCTTTTTCAGTCGATCTCGAGTCGAGCCAAAAAGCGAGTCGATCTCGAGCGGCTCACGAGCCTCGAGCTTTTCTTGCGGCCCTAATCATGGGCATTCCGTGTGTCGGGATTTCACAGGATGTGGGAGTTTTCGCGCGCATTGTAATTTTGGAATAGCAAGGCGCGGGTTGAGATGGAGGGAGTTGTCGGAGCACAACAAGACAAAGATATATCTTAAATATTTCGGGGTAACAAGGCGCGGGTTGAAGAGGCGGGAGTTTCGCAGCACGATAGACAGAGACGCTAGCTTGAAATTTCGGCATAACAAGGCACGGCTTGAAATTTCGGGAGAACAAGCTTAACGTGTACCCCAAAAAAAAGACAATTCGCACCTCATCACTAGAGAGAGCCATGTCCCATTTACTATATTACTAGAAATGCATTCGAATACAACAAAAAAATAAAAAATTGGGACAACAAACATAACGTGTACAGTACCAAAACAATTTGCACTTCCCTCAACAATAAAAAAACAATGTGTGTTGTCTAGCATATGGACTAAATTTGAGTACATTTTCCCTGTTTGAATGGGATTGTACTCGGGTTAGTTATACAACCATCTAAATATTATCTTCACAACACAAGACATGAATATAGGAGAAGTAAATTCCTATATAAATACAAACTACATGTACATACGATCTCAAATTCAAATATATGTATCCATTTTATGTTGAATTCAAATCATAGTACATGTATGCTCTAGCTAGATGTTAAGAATCTAAACCATGTATGATATACTACATACAATGTGTTTAACAAGCACAACACACACAAACACCATTTAGACTAGTAAGGTACACGTGCATTGCACGCATGAGATTTGGCAACCAAATTATGAATAAATACCATATTATAGCATGTAAGCTTTGAGTCATATATGGATGATCTAGATGTTCATTTAATTCTTATAGTTCATTTCATTCAAAATCATCTAGTTTTTATAAGAAAGCTAATCTATTTTAAGATTCATGGAATTGTGCGTTGTAAGGCATAAAGTAAAAACAAATAATGGCAAATCATGTAGAAAAACATTTGGGCAATTCTAATACGGAAGATTCTAGAACAAAGAAGAAGTGTTTTGAGGTTTGTGCATTATGCTTAAGTTCAACCATGGAGTCTTCTAGATTGTACATGTGGCAAAATCTGGTGGAATCTAGATGATATCCAACGACCAGTAGTGCTCAAATTTGCCATCTCTGCACCATCGGATTGGCCTCATCCAACGACCATCTTTCAAAGTTAAAGTTATCCGCACACTATATAAAAATATATAATATATAATATATATAGGGGTATAGATATAGATATGTGATGCGAAAGCCACCCATCATCTCCAATTAGAATAGTGTGTCCATGCACGGATGCAATGTGGCCAAACGATGTCTGCCATCAATATCTCAAATTCAAATCAGTCTGACCTTGTTCAATGTGTATACAGTACAACATGCTCGTTTCCAAACCACACCGCGCATATCTCAGTTATATTCATGCATGCATGGGTTTCAAACATCATGATCTCTTATTCAAATATTTGAATTCAACTACATTGATTATGGCCTCACCCAGTCGGCATTATCCATCGCACACATGCAATCTTTTTCTTCCGGTCGGTCTCCCATGCATGCACACACACACACACACACCTCCCCCTCTCCATCAAATCGGGCATTCTTTATCTCTCACGTGCATGCGCAAAGATTGATGTTGCTCTATGTGTGTGTGTGTGTGTATAGCTAGGTCTTTCACAGTTTCCCACACAAACCGATCAATCTATATATTTAGTGAGGTCTCACCCTCTTTCCCACGTCCACATCGATCAATATATACCTCTCTATATAGGATTACATAGCTAATACACACACATTAATTATATATCCAACGTCCCCCTCTCGTCATCCATGCCTTCCGCTTCATCTCTCAGACGCGCGCACAGTGGCGAAGACAGGGGCAGCAAGGGCCCTGCCCCCCCTAACATCACTATATATGAGGCTAATATGAATGTGATCATTATACAATTGCTGGTAAAATGGTTTAAGTTGATGAATTGGCCCTTCTCGTAAAGGATTAGCAATGCTTGGCCCCCTAGCTCATTTATTTTTCATGGCTCCGCCACTGCGCGCAATGACACACATTCTCGCCCCCTCTCTTTAAATATCAATCTCGTACTTGTGCACTCCTTCATAGTCTCCCTCCACTTGGCCCCTCGCACCATTTACTAGCCCCCCACCGGATTTTGCCACATGTACAATCTAGCAGACTCCATGGTAGAACTTAAGCATAATGCACAAACCTCAAAACACAAGTGCTTCTCCTTTGTTCTGGAATCTTCTGTATCATAACTGACCAAACTTTTTTTCTAGTTGAATTGCCATTATTTGTTTTTACTTTATGCTTTACAACCCACAACTCCACGAATTATAAAATAGATTAAGGGCTTCTTTGATTCAAAGGATTCTCAAAGGAATTTTGGAGGATTCTAATCCTTAGGAATTTTTCCTATCTTGGTTGTTTGATTCGTAGGATTGTAAACCATAGGAATTTTTTCATAGGATTCATTTGCTCTAGATTTCATAGGAAACATCCCATCCACTCAAACCTCTTTGAAAGAATCCTGCGTTTTTCTATGCACAATCAAACACTCGTACAATCCTGTAGGATTCAAGATGACACTCCACTCTAATCCCATTTTTTTCCTACTCCCGCGTTTTGGAAATCCTACAAATCAAAGAGGCCCTAGCGTTTTTATAAAAACTAATTTATTTTGAATGAGATGAACTATAGGAATTAAACGAAGGTCTACATCAGGCATATATGACTCAGAGCTTACATGCTATAGTGTGGTATTTATTCATAATTTGGTTGCCAAATCTGATGCATGCAATGCACGTGTACCTTACTAGTACTTCGAGTATGTGCAAAACACGTAAATTAGGATTCCAATGGCACGCTACACAGTGTCTCTCTTATAGTTCATGAAGCCACGTGGCACATGTGGAGTCCTTGTCGCGACCTCCTTATGTGGATTGATCACAGTGACGTGCTGCTTGTTCCAGAAGAATGTACTCGTCCTCTCTGAGCCACACTGGCGATACATGCACAAAGCGAAGATGTGCACGCACGCCACGCACGCACTCATTCCCTCGCACGCACACGCGGGTACACGGGGGGACGCATTTTTGTACGAAGATCCACCACATGTGATAATTTGACGCGTGTAAAGTCCTTCACTTCATTGATGGTCAATTAATACAGCGCATGCAAATTGAGTGGACGTGAGGGCGGAAGAAAGACATTACTACTCCACTGCGCGCATGCGAGTAGTTAAATCATGGGTTGCTAGTACTTCCATTGGTCTCCTTCGTATTTTGTGCCAATTTTTGACCATATTTGTAAGTAACATAATATTTATGCATGTCATAAAAAGTGGCACAAAAAAGGGGGGGCCAATAAACCAGGACACAGGCAGCATGATCAATTTTTGCCAGGGCTACTGTTGGTGGCCTTTGTATTGAAATATGGATGGAGTGGAGTAGTACTATCTTTATCTTAGCCTCGTAGGGCTCTCCCAGTGCCTAGGCTCGCCTCCCCGCCTCGCCCACCGGATCCCGCCATGGAGGATCCTGCCATGGATAATCCCTTAGATCCCAGGATCCCGCGGGCTGCCCTCTTGCTGCGGCCCGCAGCATTGCCGCCTTTGAGCGAAACCCACATGTGTTTTAGAGGGGATCCATTTCTCTAGAATCACAGATCGGTGGCGCCGGAGGACATGCCAGGGCTGCGTTTCAGGTGGTGGGCAGCAAGGGCAAATCAGATCGAGGAAGCGTCACATCGATTGGAGAGAAGTTCCAAGGAGCTGCGCCTGGCGCAGCACAAGGCGGAGGCGCAAGTCGATCTCAGGGGAGAGATGCTGAGGGATGTCAGCATCTGGCAGCGTCGCGTTGATTTCGAGCTAGGGCTAATGGCAGAGATCATATTCACGGAGTCGACTGTTGAGGAAAGAGCGCGCATGCCTGCGCATTGGCATGAGCAGCCGGTGCAACTGTTCAAATGGGCGGCAGGAGAAGCCAAATCCCGGGACCAGTTGCGGAGCCGCTAGGTATGCATCGTAGGCGAGGTGAGCTGCCCTCCTTCCCCGCCAGCGATGCAGTGACCTAGTCGGTTGCTGCTGCAGTTAACTTGCAACGCCATGTCGGTTTGCAACCTTGACAATCACTCCATCTATATGTATTGTATTCCTGTGAAAATACTTGGTCGTTTGGAAAAAGATGGTAAGTGATTTATCACTAGTTTTAGAATGCTTGGTCGTGACAATCAACGAAGCCACAACCAGAAGTCTCCATCGCGTAATACTTTACGGTCGTTCGCACCAACAGGCTGTCGGTCGGACCCGCGTCTCACCGAAGGGACACGCATCGGCTTGGTCTGACATGTACGACCAGTTACATCACTGACTTGTGCGACCGCATTTGAGCAGTGTAGTATTGTACTCCCTCTATCTCAGTTTACAAGTCTTGCACGTGTACCTAGGTCATTAATTTGACCAACTTAATAAGAGGCATACATTACGAAAAATATATCATTACAAACTTCAAATATTGTTTTTTTAATGACATAGTTTTTATGTTAAACAATTTATTTTATATAAGTTACATTAATGACCTAGATACACGTGCAAGCCTTGTAAACTGAGATGGAGGGAGTACTTGAAATTTACGTTCCACTAAACTCATTGGGAGCCGTTTCGGGCCTCGAAACCAAAACCATCAATTAATCTTTACCTTATTCCCATCACATTCCAAAGTACTAGTGCTACAATTAAGTGCAAGCCTACTCACACCTACTAGTACTACCTCCGTCCCATAATATAAGAACGTTTTTGACACTAGTGTAGTGTTAAAAATGTTCTTATATTATGGGACGGAGGGAGTACGTAACAAACCTGAACGTGTTCCCACTATGCAGGTTTTAGTACTAGTGCTAGTACTTAGGTTATAAAAAGGGGAACTACCTAACCGAAAATTACTCTACCTTCCTCCTCATAAGTCCTTCTTCGTCCGTCCTTGCCATGGCCGGCATGCAGAGCTCTAGGTCGAGAACTACTCGTAACAAGGGAGCGGCAACCAAGGCTGCGGAAAAAAAAAGAGGGCTCGCCGCCACGCAGAGACCTCGAAAGATCTCTCACGGGCAGGCGATGGCTCCCAGGAGCGCCCTAGCCGCGGAGGCGAACATGCCGAGCTGGCGGCGCTGGAGTCGTTATCCCTCGACGGCATGCCTGATCATCTCAATAAGCACCTCAATAAGCAGAAGGAGTTCATCCATGGCTTGGTGGAGTTGCTGAAGGAGAGCCTCGACGACATCCCGCTGAGCTCAATGAGCAGGGGAGTTGACCGCCGGCTTGGTGATGCTGCTGAAGAAGAGCATTGCCTCGGAGAAGAAGGTGACCGACGAAATCCTGCAACTTCAGGAGGACAAGGTGAGGCTCTGCCACGAGCTCGACCTGCTGAAGGAGGAGAACGCCGGCTGGAAGAAGCTGCATGAGAATAGTAGTTCCTTGACGAAGATGCTGCAGGCCCTCATCATGGAACAGAAGGAGGAGTTGGCGAAGCTCCGCATCGAGCACCCGGCTGCTGTCAAGGTACGTAATGCGGCCGTGGAACAGATGATGAAGGCTCGCATCGAGAAATCCCGCGTCATGGACAGAATGAAGAAGATGGCGGAGGAGACGTGCAAGGAGATGGAGGTCGTGGAGGCGATGAAGAAGCAGTTACGACTCCGCGGCCAGCAACCCTTCATGTAGTAGAGAGCAGCGCCCCAAACTTGTGTGTGCGTCTTCCTTCTTTTTTGGGGTGATAATCTTCCTTCTTCTTTTGCTCCTGTGTCTCTTCTTTTGCTTCGGGTGTTTCGCCGTACGTGTCACATTCTCTGCGAGGCATGAATAGAACAATGCTAACAATGAGATGACTAGCAAATTAGATCATTTTTTATCGCCATATGGCACTGGGCTGCCGTGTTTCGTGCTCCTCCGTTGTACTACTCCAGTGGAAAACTTGAGTATACCGCACGGTTCTTTGCTCCTCCTCAGGTCGTCGGCACATTTATACAAGCAGTCAAATCACAAGGCCCTGCCTTCCAGCAGTAATGAGCCGTCAAATCCTAAAGGCCCTCGCCTCTCTTGAAACCGACCAAGCTAGACTGCGCCGCCCTCTAGCCTTTTAAAAATGTATACTTTTGTACAGTAGTAGTATCGATGGATTGCGCCATGGAGCAAAACTAACAAGATGAAATTAAAGAAAAAAGGTGGTACATATAGAGAGCGCTCGTCGCCAAATTATGCATATAGTACTATTAAAAAAGCTAGTACGTGCTTAAATGGGGTGCTAAATTATATTAAAGAAATTAGCATACCTATTTAATTCTTGGGTTCTTATGCCACTAGTTGTGTATCACTACTCAGTTTTGCCATTAGAAGTTACAACTACTCAAAAATGCCATCGATCCATGAGATGCCTGCTCAAAAATGCAATTAGATATCTAAAAATGCCATCGTTAAGTTAGATGTTTGCTAAAAAATGCCATTAGACATTGTTATTTTCACGTCAAACCCATTGACCATGTTATATGACAAAAATAAGCCGATTCTCACAATGATAAGTGTGGCCCCGCTTGTCAGGACTAACCAAGCGAATAATTTTACAGGAAAATAAGAACGCTGTTGGGATCAAGTTGGCCCCACACTTTATTTTACTGTAGTGAGATAGAGGGAGAGCTGGCATGTTGGTCCATCGGTATTTATGTCATTATAAAATGGCCAAAGAGATTTGAGTCACAATAATGGTGTCCAGCACAACACACCCCTCAAATAAAACTAAGCACCCTGAAATTCTTTGACAACTAAACTGCTGGCTATATGATGTTGGCCATATATATTGTACGTATATAATGTGAAGAAACGAGTGGTATTACTATACCAACTAAAAGATGAACTGTAAGAAATACTAGTATGTACGTACTGAAGAGTTAAAGTAACGAGAAGGAACATAACATAGTTCTGCTGGGGGCTCAGCACAACACACCGCTCAAATAAAACTAAGCACACCTGAAATTAAACTAAGCAACTAATCCGGTAGACACTGCATTAGAACCACCATGAGCAACGACACTGCCACCTTACTCGGACTCCTCGTCCACGTGCTCGATTTCGTCCTTGTCCCTCTTCCTCTTGGGCAATACTTCTTTGCTTGAACCGCACACTTGGCTCTTGCTCTTCATGCAACCCTTGTAGATATTGAAACAAAGGTAGCCATCCATTGCAGCGTAGTGGATGTGGTCTATATCTAGTACATTCCACTCCCATGCATGATGAAACTTGAATGGAGGTTTCTTTAGTGTACCATATGAAGGATGAACCATGGCTCCTGGCAGGGTCAGCATTGAAGGCTGATGACGGGAGGGCACCAGCCCTTTCTTCTGGAGGTCGAAGGGGTTGCCTACAACGAGGCCTATCGGATCTAGGACATTCCTGTCATTCCTAAAGTCTATAGTAACAAATTTGACTCGGCCATCCTTGAGGAAGTTCTTAAAATCCTGGCACTCAACGCCGGCATGGCATATGTGGTAGACCAAGCATAAGTCATGCACGCAAACCTGGATCACGGTGGGCTTCTTCTTCTCTACCTCCTTTAGAGTCTTCTCGCTTTGCAGGACTGTGGTGTACTCAACATCTAGCCCAGCGACCCACTCATCCTTTGAGTTTTTGAACATGCGTCTGAAGAGAGCAAGGCATCCTTTCATCGCTGCGGAAGAACGGGTGTAGATGACGTCGAACTCATCGCCGGTGATGGTTCTAAACTTGTACTCACCGCCGATCATGGAGATATGGGACGCCATGGATTTGGGAGGAGGGTTAGGATTAGTGGAACTGCCGTAATGTGAAAGGACAGGACGACTAGGAGCGAACTGCCATAATGTTAAAGGACGTCCGGGGACGAGTACGAGCGAGAACTGCCAGCGGTTTTTGTAAAAATGCTGAGTGGGGCGTGCGAACGGCAGGGTAGTGGCTTGCCTGGTGGATAAATGGATTCATGCACGGTACTATGGGTGCGAACGGCAGGGTAGTGGCTTGCCTGGTGGATAAATGGATTCATGGTCGGTACTATGGGGCCCAATTAGATGTCATGTCTACTCGACGCCCAATTAAATGGCTTTCGATGTCATGTCAAGCGTCGGGAAAATTATAGGTGATACGAAGCTTTCCATTCTCCCATGATACGGGCTTCCGAGAGCCCTTGGATCTAAGATCGAATAGTTACATGGCGTGATTCTAGACCTATGGGTGAATATCCTATCCTGGATGGTTATTCTGCAAATTTTCAGCAACTTAGCATGCGATCGTTCGATCTCAGATCCAAGGGCTGCCAGCAGCCCATATCATGGTCGCGCCTACCACGACCGTCGCCCCGCTCACGCGGTCGCGCCCTTGGAGATTTAACACGGTGCGTTAGGCTATCTGATGTTGGCATGTCATACATAGTCATCACTTATACAACAAGGTTTGCTATAAGGTTGGCTATAAGAGTTTTTTTTTACTTCTCTCTATCTCTTTCTTTGTAGTATTTATTGCATTTGCCAAGGAGTGACCTCTTGCAATGAAATGGTAGTCTCAAGTCATTAAAAGCATGCACACCCCACATCTCTTATTGGTTGATATGTCAAGAAACAAGAAACGATGTATGCACCGTACCTAAGTGTTTTGGGATTATTTGGTTTTCGTAAGATCACTTGCACACCTAGACGGAGGGAGTAATTAACTTGCCACATCAGACTTTATGCCTATGTGGCAGGCTTAGCACCTGTACGACCAAGTACAATAGTGGGCTATAAGCCCGCTTACATGGCATTTTTGCATATGTGGAGGAAAGAGGCAAGGAAAAAGTGGAGGAGTGGGCTCTCATGCAAGAGCCAGCCTCTACATGGTGGAGCATTGGGAGAGGCACCTGTATACCATGGAGGTGGTCAGGAATCGGGAGACTCACGCGGTCATAGCGCCGCAGTTAAAATGATAAAATGGCAAGTCAAATCACGGGGCCCCACCTGTCCAGCAGTAACTCGCTATCAAATCACACAGCCCTACGTTTGCAGCAGCCTACTCCCTCATCTTCTCGCGTCTCTGTCGAACCGACTAGGCAGAACTGCCCCACCTACCGCACGGGAAAAGCCTCGCCCTCGACTTTTAAATAGTACAGTATACTAATATTGTATCCATGGATTGCGCCATGGAGCAAAGCCTCAAGAAAACGGCGATACACATGTACGGAGTATACAGCACGCCTGTCGCGTTCGCGTGGCACCCCAGACGGTCAGTCAGTCTGGCACGCTGCTCTCCGAACGGAACGCGGGTCATATTGCGTTTGCACACACATGTTGTCTCCTTTGGGCAGTGAGGTTGTGGTTTCTTGTCATGTGGCATTTTTTTGTGTTATATGTTATAATCTGGTGCTTCAGATCAAAATGACGACAACTGCACCTCCGGGGCACGTGCATGAAGACTTCTCGACAGTCATTGACGAGGTCAAGCCGGCTCCGGTAGACAAAAGAAAACTAGTACTCCACTATATAGGCAGGAGCCTCCGCGCTTGCTTGCTAGTGTTGCTCTCTTCACACTGTCTCGTCCTCTCCAGATCTAAACATGACACCGGTGGCCACACACTCTCTCTCTGCTCACCGTTGGTCACAGATCCAGTTGGATCCTCTCCGCCGGGGAAGGTGAGAAGGTGCAACGTTCACACGGTCGTCCTCGGCGACGGCTCTTACCCACTGTCGGCGCATCCCGATCAGCGTGCCTTGTCGTTCTATCCCAAGCACCGCTGGCTAGGGAGGGCCTCCGACCCCTTCTTCCTTGCTATTGTAGTGTGGGCAGATCCGGCCTCCCGCCGCCCACCTATCGACATCCCGACGACCCTCAGGTATAACTTCCTTCGAAACCGGCCTTGCTCTACTTCCCGAGCTCCTGACATCACTGCATTTGTATCTTTTACTATTTCCCAGGCCCCCTCGCAGAAAGGATCGATCGGCTGTTCGAAAACCACCTAAATTTTGACTGTTAAGAGGTAAAAGTAGTTCATGCACTCGAATCTAGTACTACTTGGTTCAAAAAAGGAAGAAAGGGGGTGGGGGATGGGGGAAGATCTGTTACCTGAATCTAGGACTTGGTCGAAAGAGGAAATAATGGGGGCGAAAAGTAGCAGAGACTAGCTATCCAACTGGTCTCTTGGTCTAATAGGGAAATAAAGGGAAACGCGGTACAAACTCAATATAAACCTGATCTATTGGTTGAAAAAGGAAAGATATCATGTTCTGATGTTTGTTGCCCCGAGCCACTCTTATGTAATGCCACTGGTAAAATGTAGCAGTCGCACTGTTAAAAGTAAGGACACGTTAAACCAATGTTGTTTTCAATGTAATGCCTCCATTAATATGAATCAATGGCACTTTTTTCATGTCCTGCTAAATTTCCCATTAAGATAAGTTGCTTCTTTTCTTTAGAAATGCAACTGTCCTGGCCCGCCTACTCTCCCGTGCCCAAATACCGACTCTGTATCAGCTGTTAATGTAATGTTGCTGGTAAAATGAAGCAATGGCACCATTAAAGTAATGTCATATTTAACAGTTGTCATAGTTAATCCTAATGCCCATACTAATATCTAGCAATGTTGCTGCTTTAGAAATTGCTAATGTCCATGTAGGATTGCCATTCAGATAAGGAACATGCTTCTTTTTATTTGATATATGTTTCATCACTTGTTTGTCACCCTCCTTTCCACCTTTTTTGTGCAAACAGAGACATACATTTCACGCTTGATCTTAGTTGAACTGCACAAATGATATCCAAATTATAGTTGAACATTCAGGAGCTTCACAACCAACCTTGATGTTACTCAATTTTATTGCAACTAATGAAGATGAAGCTCTGTGGGTTTCGTTTTCTGATGGAAATGGAACCGGGGCTGAAGCCCTTTTCTTAAAAAAATGAAGAAGAAGCTGCTAGCTCATGGGACATTGCTTCATTTTAGGTGAACTGCACCAAAAGGTCCCATGAATTGAATCATCCATGTTGGTGACTGGTGTCATCCCTTCTACGATGGCGTTGACTGCAGATATGGTTCCCATCACGAGGTATGTGGATTTTTGGTCTGACCGTTTGCCAAAGATCCTGCATGTTGAGTCTGCTCTTGTGCTACTGTTTTGGCACTGCCATGATAAAGCAGTAATGTTATTATTTTGCACCTTAATCTAGTGGCACTATTAATTTGAGGCAATGTTTTGGCACCGCTAGTGCCACAGATTTTTTTATATATCGAAAGAGGGGGTTTCCTCGATTTCATTAAAGAAACCCTACCATAGAGAACCATTATCCGACAACATCTCAGTGTAAACGGGCAGTTATGCAACTACTACTAGACCGGACTGAGTACTAGCAGGAGACAAGTTCGCCACATAAGCTAGGCAGGTAGGGGGACGCAGCACCAGCTCGACCAAGTTTGGATTACAACCCAAATGCTACCACAGAAACATCAGGGGGGAAGATAGAGCCAGCTTCAGCATCCCAGTCTAAGCACCCCCGGCCTCCATCCTTGCGACGCACGGTACACCTCGTTTGCCACCTCTCGACCCTAGTGCCACTGGTAAAATGAAGTAATAATACAGTTAAAATAGAGCGAGTGTCCTCTCTATCATTTCATTTCCAATGTAGATAAAGAAAGTGCTTCTCTTTGTTAGTATATGTTTCATCAACTAGTCCCATTGTTAATGTTTAAGCGTTTTTGCAAACTGGGGTGCTTAATTTTAGTTGATCTGCACAAAAATAGAGATTGGAATGTCTCAAGGCCCCTCCTTGTACTACCGTTGTACACGGATGTTCATCACTGGCAGAAGGTGTATCAGGGAGACTTGGGTCAATTACTCGATTTCCAGTATGAGGCGTCGCAGGGTCCATCTCGCCCTCGTAGCATGGCATACTATGATACTATCGCAATATTTTCTTCTATTTATTACTGTATGTTTCATCAACTAATGCCACTATAATGTAATCACGCTTTTTCATTATCTGTGCAAACAGGGTTATTCAGCTGCATTTTGGTGGAACTGCACAAATGTACAGATGGAACCGACATATACGCAGAGTGCGAGGTGCCAAGTAAAAATTACCGACATCAACCCTGCTCCATCTAAGCATTGGCATCCACCACCACCAGTGGCATGTGTGGCACTCACTCTGGACGGATCTTTCTCGGCAGCAAATCCTCTAACCAAATACTAGTAGCTTAGACTTCAAAAAAAATACTAGTAGCTTATATTGGCAGTTTTCTAGGGAGTACTCTTTTCTGAAAGAAGCACCAATCTATTTTTATTTATTTGTACACAGTGTCACAATTTTGACCCAAAGGTCCAGAGCTATTTTAGGGTGATTGGCGTAGTACTCGGAGACTGATTGTAAGCATGTTTTTTATTAGCTGTCACACTGATTGTAAGCATGAGCAGATGGAAGATTAGGTTAGTGCGAAGCTTACCTTAAACCCTACCGACGTCGTTGAAATGAGGCGAGCGTCGACGGAACCATGGAGAATGGCGGGGAAGCAACATCGCGCCATCCAGCCTCCTGTTGCGGTGGTAGAACGAATACTCATGTGGCTCCGGCTGGCTCTGCACCCTCACGAACGGGGCACCATACTCGATCGATTCGCTATCCTCTGGGTGCTCGACCTTCGACCTGTACGCCCAACACCTCCGTCTAACTTTCACCTCGGGCGAATCTGTCTACTCCATCGCCCAGAGGAGATACTCGATGAACTCGAAGGACTACAGCGTGATTGCCGCCGAGGAGTACATCGCCGTCGTCTCACTCTTTCGCATACATTGCCACATGGCCCTCACCGTCCTCGAAATATCCCACTCATTGTCAAACCAAGTAAGGATCTCCTTCAACCTGGCTAACTTTGCCTGGTCGCCGCTGGCGATCTGCCTGATTCACTGCTGCATCCTCTCCATAGATGTCCTTTTGAGTGGTCCGGTGCTAGCTTTGGAAGATTGGAGGAGAGACGGTGGTCTTGCAATAGAGAAGAGGGAGAGGCGAGACGGTGGTTTTGGAATGGAGATGATGGAGAGGAGAGCAGGTGGTTTTGCAATGGAGAAGAGAGAGAGGCGAGACGGTGGTTTTGGAATGGAGATGATGGAGAGGAGAGGTTTCCTTGCCTTTCGGTCGCTGACAGGTCGGCCCCGCGCTTGGTGAGACCCATGTGTCAGTGTCTCAATGGCAGGATGGGCTACGTCAGGGGATCCTCGTCCGAGGAGAGAGGAGGTGGTTTTGCAATGGAGAAGAGGGAGAGGCGAGGCTGTGGTTTTGGAATGGAGATGATGGAGAGGAGAGGAGGTGGTTTTGCAATGGAGAAGAGGGAGAGGAGCACGCGGCAGCGATTTAGGATTGGACGAGAGGGCCCGCGCGCTGTGACTGGATCAAAACCAAAATCAATTTACCCTTCAATTAAGAAAGCGACCCCACATTAACTAGTCTCCCTTTTATTCTGGGTCATAATTGACCATGATTTTCACAAATAAAATATATGTTATACGTTGCAAAAATAATATAATTTGAAAGTACATTTAGATACGAACCAAACGATACAATTTTTTGTGAGATGCATTCACATTTTGCTTGTCAAATACAGTACATGGTCAAACTTTGACCCAAAATACGCAAAACAAAAAATACTTCCAAGACCAGCGCCGCTCCTCTCCTCTTAAACCACCGCCGCTCCTCTCCTGTTCCAATCTAAATCCAGCGCCGCTCCTCTCCTCTTCCATTTCAAAACCACCGCCCCTCCTCTCTTGTTCCAATCCAAAACCAGCGTCGCTCCTCTCCCGTTCTAATCCAAAACCAGCGCTGCTCCTCTCCTCTTCCATTCAAAAACCACCACCGGCGAGTGAAGGTGTTGTGGAGAAGTAGATCGATGGAGGAGTACAACCGATACGTGAGGATCGCAGACGGCGACCCTGTGAAGCTAGCTAGGATGTTGGAGATACAGTCTTGGTTTGACAACAAGGACCAACTAGCTGCGACGGCGACGTCCATGGCCAAATATCTGCAACAGAGCGAAAAGGCGGTGATACTCCTGAAGGGAGTCGCGCGGGAGTACATAGAGCTGCTCCTCTGGGCCATGGAGCAAACAGATTCACCGAATATGATCGTGAGGGAGCGGTGGTGGGAGTATCGATCCCAGATGGAGCATCCACCAGAGATTGAAGGATCGAGCATCTACAGGGTGCCGTTTGTGAGGGTGTCGTGCCAGAGCGAGCCGGTGGAGTCTTCGTCGACCGAACCCAACTGCAAGAGGAGAAAAGCAGTTGGCCCGACGATGCTTCCCGCCATCCTCTCCCTCGCCGTTCACATCGTCTCACGGGGCGGCTGTCTGCCGCCGAGGAATAGGAGGGGACTGCCCCCCCCTAGCCCAATAGTCGGGTAGGTTGTGAATTGTCAGGAGGAGCTTAGGGTTGTCAGTATTTGCAGGTTGTGAATTGTGTTTTGTGTTGTGTATTTTGAGAGTACTTTCAGATATGAAGTATTTTATGAATTCTAGAGATCTATTTTTAGCACTTAAAAATGTAGTTTCATAGGAGTATAAAAGTGCAGACAATGTGATTCTCAGAGAAGAAACTGCAAGTTTTAGTTTCAGATAAGAAACTGCAAGTTTCAGTTTCAGATAAGAAACTGCAACTTTCAGAGGCAGGGCATTTATATTAACACGGCCTTTTCAAACAGGGTTAACATCATGTTGGAAGTTTTATTCATGGTCGAAAATGGAACTACCAGCCAGTTAACATCATGTTGATCAACATTCATGCGTAGCACATCTTCATATGATGTACAGTCAAAAAGGTATGCTATTTTCAAAATGCCCACACAATGTTGAGTGTGTGAAAAACAGAGAAAACGAGGGACGAAGTTTTGGCAAGTGTTGGACGTGGTGTGCGTAGATGACAATGGGGACCCACATGTCAATAATGGCAGAGGCAAAAAAATTGGAGATATTTTCCCTGCATCAGGTGGAATCGAACCTGGGCGGAAGAGCTGTCGCCTGTCGGGTAGTGTCACTTGGCCACTGGGCTAGTTCAGTACTTTAGTTACAAATAGGGCACTGCCTCAGGTGGTCTGATCTCCTCCTGCGCCTTTGTGCGCTCGCCGCGGCGCCGCTGTCTACCATTGTGAACATGCTGAACAAATGAGAGGAATCTGGAGAGGACTGTACGTGGAGAGGCGGACAGTCAGGACCCACCAGGTCTATGGTCGTACGCAAGCAAGTGCCTCATTGAAGAAAATACTTCCTCCTAATGCTATACTGACGTTGGGGCCCATGGGTTTGTAAACATAGTTACATTTTTTAAGTGCTCCAACGTATTTACTATAGAAGATAAATTCACAACGAAGCCGGGGAGCTGGCAGGTATCATTTATTATCACTGGGGCAGCAAGTATCAGCTGGGTTTTGGGCTGCCCCGTCTAGGCTTTATTTTTTAACAGCGCAGCCCACGACATGCCGGTTTGTATTTGTTTGAGGGCCGTCATGTATCGACCGGCCTATGGACCTCCCATCCGAGGTTTTATTTTTCCTGAAACATCGGCAGCCCAATTTATGTTTTTTTTTTGAAGAAAACGCAGAGGTCTGTTCTATTTTTCTATATAAGAATAGGAACGCCTGGTCCAACTTATGTTTCCCTTTTAACTATATTATATATATTTAAATTATTTTATATGTTATTATATATTATTGTTATTGTCATCATATATTTAATAGATACTTACATATGTAAGAAAACAATATCCCACATCTTATTAACTTATAAAAATAATTTCTTAACAATAAAATCCTGGATTTTTTTGGCAACGAAAATCCTGGTGATTGTGTACAAAAGCTTGGTAAGATTTAAGGACCAATGTAATAATAAATCACTTATTATTTAAATATATTTATAACAAAATGCTCAGCCCCTGTTTATTTTTTGATAACATTGTTGCGCCCAACCCAAAATTATAATTAGAATCAGCCCGGCAAAATCGTGTATATCGAGAAAGTGCAAATGGCCTGTAATTTTTTAGGAAAAAAATAGATGGGCCGCATGGACGCTACATTATTTGTTCACCCAGCCCAGCAAATGGACTGTAATTCTAAAAAAAGATCAAATTGACAGTAAATTCTGAAAAATGGGTTGAATACGTGCCACATTTTTGGAGGCTAAAATGTGGGCCAATAGGTCAAATCAAACGCAAGTCGTTGTCAACTTAGTCAACAAATGATTCTGACATCGTTAGCCGTTGGATTTACATCCAACGACCGGCATCCATCTTCAATCTCTCGTCTTCTTCCTCCAACACCACCGGGACCACCTGCTCCCGCCTCCTGCTGCTAGCAGATCTGCTTAGCACGCTTCGCTGTGAAGCGCTACCCCACCGTTGGCCAGGCCATCCCTCCACCCCGCCACACCTCATGTTCTTCTCCACTCACTGCTGAACCACACCGCACCAGAACCAGTTAACCCTCACACACCTCTCCGTCTGCGACTCTACTCCCGCGTCTTCCCATCTCCATCTCGCTGCTGTCCAGGGACTCGTCGTCGTCCACCATCTTGGATGCGCTTGGCGCAGAGTGGTCAACGTGGTCAATGAACGACATCCATCAGAAGTAGACTATGCGTGGAGAGGCTGACAGCTGGGTCCACGGCCGCACGCAAGGAAATGCCTCCTTATCACGCGCAAAATAATGATTCCTCCGCCTGACAGCTGGGACTCACCAGAAGGGCCTCTGTATTTCGCAAAAAAAAACGTTCCCCTCGCTGACAGGTCGGACCCACCAGCTATATCTTCGCACGCAAGGAAGTGCATCCTTATTACGCACAAAAAAATGAATACCCCCTGCTAGCTGGGACCCACCATAGTGGGAGGCTGACTTGTGGGCCTACTAAGTTGATGGGGACAGAGGGCATTGTCAACTTAGTCAATATGAACGATTCTAGCTCTAGTGACCGTACGATGTCCATCCAACGGCCCTAGTGCTTCTTCAACCTCTAGTCTTCTTGCTCCAGCCGCCCAAACTAGCGCCGGTCGTGCCGCGTGCTCCTGCCTCCCGTGGCCGGCTGTGATGCCGCGGAGGCCTCACTGCCCCCTACTACTCCCACCGCTGGCATGTCCATCCCTCTACTCACCCACACCCCCTGTTATTCTGCGGTGATGGCAGCCTCACGCCGCAGCCGAACCAGTGAACCCTCGTACTCCTCTCCGCGTGGGCAACCACTACCGCATCTTCCCCGGCTCCGCATTGTCCCCTTCCTAGGCCTCACCGTCGTCCACCGCACTGGTGCTCTCCGCGCGGCGTGGTCAAAGTGGTCAAGGAACGACTTCCATCGAAAGAGTACTGTACGTGGAGAGGCTGATAGCTGGGTCCACGGCCGCAGCAAGGAAGTGCCTCCTTATTACGCAGAAAATAATTATTTCCTCCACCTGACAGCAGGGACCCACCGGACGGGCCATTGTATTTCGCGAAAAAAAACATTTCCCCCTGACTACTGGGACCCACCAGCTACATCTTCGCACGGAAGGAAGTGCCTGACAGTCGGGACCCACCTGGTCGAAGCATACGTAGCATTGTCATTCTGGTCGCGAACGTGTACGTACATACTGGTTGATGTAGAGGAGCGCACGTGTCGTAGTAGAGGTGCACACGTGTCGTAGTAGAGGCGCGCACGTAGCATGCTGCTACCTCTTGAGCACTGCGTTGGTTTTCCCTTGAAGAGGAAAGGGTGATGCAGCAAAGTAGCGTAAGTATTTCCCTCAGTTTTTGAGAACCAAGGTATCAATCCAGTAGGAGGCCACGCACGAGTCCCTCGCACCTACACAAACAAATAAATCCTCGCAACCAACGCGATAAGGGGTTGTCAATCCCTACACGGTCACTTACGAGAGTGAGATCTGATAGATATGATAGGATAATATTTTTGGTATTTTTGTGATAAAGATGCAAAGTAAAGAAAGTAAAATAAAAATGGTGCCAGAAATAGCTTGTTGTCGGGAGATTAATATGATGGAAAATAGACCCAGGGGCCATAGGTTTCCCTAGTGGCTTCTCTCAAGAGCATAAGTATTTACGATGGGTGAACAAATTACTGTTGAGCAATTGACAGAATTGAGCATAGTTATGAGAATATCTAGGTATGATCATGTATATAGGCATCACGTCCGAGACAAGTAGACCGACTCCTGCCTGCATCTACTACTATTACTCCACACATCGACCGCTATCCAGCATGCATCTAGAGTATTAAGTTCATAAGAACAGAGTAATGCTTTAAGCAAGATGAAATGATGTAGAGGGATAAACTCATGCAATATGATATAAACCCCATCTTGTTATCCTCGATGGCAACAATACAATACATGCCTGCTGCCCCTACTGTCACTTGGAAAGGACACCGCAAGATTGAACCCAAAGCTAAGCACTTCTCCCATTGCAAGAAAGATCAATCTAGTAGGCCAAACCAAACTGATAATTCGAAGAGACTTGCAAAGATAACCAATCATACATAAAAGAATTCAGAAGATTCAAATATTGTTCATAGATAAACTTGATCATAAACCCACAATTCATCGGTCTCAACAAACACACCGCAAAATAAGATTACATCGAATAGATTTCCACAAGAGAGGGGGAAAACATTGTATTGAGATCCAAAAAGAAAGAGGAAGCCATCTAGCTAATAACTATGGACCCGAAGGTCTGAGGTAAACTACTCACACTTCATCGGAGGGGCTATGGTGTTGATGTAGAAGCCCTCCGTGATCGATGCCCCCTCCGGCGGAGCTCCGGAACAGGCCCCAAGATGGGATCTCACGGGTACAGAAGGTTGCGGCGGTGGAATTAGGTTTTTGGCTCCGTATCTGGTAGTTTGGGGGTACGTAGGTATATATAGGAGGAAGGAGTATGTCGGTGGAGCAACGTGGGGCCCACGAGGGTGGAGGGCGCGCCCAGGGGGGTAGGCGCGCCCCCCTACCTCGTGGCTTCCTGGTAGCTTTCTTGACATAGGTTCCAAGTCCTCTGGATCACGTTCGTTCCGAACATCACGTTCCCGAAGGTTTCATTCCGTTTGGACTCCGTTTGATATCTTTTTCTGCGAAACTCTGAAATAGGCAAAAAAACAGCAATTCTGGGCTGGGCCTCCGGTTAATAGGTTAGTCCCAAAGATAATGTAAAAGTGTATAATAAAGCCCAATAATGTCCAAAACATAAGATAATATAGCATGGAGCAATCAAAAATTATAGATACGTTGGAGACGTATCAAGCATCCCCAAGCTTAATTCCTGCTCGTCCTCGAGTAGGTAAATGATAAAAACAGAATTTTTGATATGGAATGCTACTTGGCATAATTTCAATGTAATTCTTCTTAATTGTTTATGAATATTCAGATCCAAAAGATTCAAGATAAAAGTTCAATATTGACATAAAAATAATATTACTTCAAGCATACTAACTAAGCAATTATGTCCTCTCAAAATAACATGGCCAAAGAAAGTTCATCTCTACAAAATCATATAGTTTAGTCATGCTCCATTTTCGTCACACAAGAATTCTCTCATCATGCACAACCCCGATGACAAGCCAAGCAATTGTTTCATACTTTAGTAATCTCAAACTTTTTCAACATTCACGCAATACATGAGCGTGAGCCATGGATATAGCACTATGGGTGGAATAGAATATGATGTGGGGGTTATGTGGAGAAGACAAAAAAGGAGAAAGTCTCACATCAACGAGGCTAATCAATGAGCTATGGAGATGCCCATCGATTGATGTTAATGCAAGGAGTAGGGATTGCCATGCAACGGATGCACTAGAGCTATAAATATATGAAAGCTCAACAAAAGAAACTAAGTGGGTGTGCATCCAACTTGCTTGCTCATGAAGACCTAGGGCACTTGAGGAGGCCCATTATTGGAATATACAAGCCAAGTTCTATAATGAAAAATTCCCACTAGTATATGAAAGTGAGAAAACAAGAGACTCTCTATCATGAAGATTATGGTGCTACTTTGAAGCACAAGTGTGGTAAAAGGATAGTAACATTGTCCCTTCTCTCTTTTTCTCTCATTTTTTTGGGCCTTCTCTTTTTTTATGGCCTTTCTCTCTCTCTATTTTTATTTTATTCCTCACTTGGGACAATGCTCTAGAAAATGATGATCATCACACTTCTATTTATTTACAACTCAATGATTACAACTTGATACTAGAACAAAGTATGACTCTATATGAATGCCTCCGGCAGTGTACCGGGATATGCAATGAACCAAGAGTGACATCTATGAAAGAATTATGAACGGTGGCTTTGCCACAAATACTATGTCAACTACATGATCATGTAAAGCAATATGACAATGATGAACGTGTCATGATAAACGGAACGGTGGAAAGTTGCATGGCAATATATCTCGGAATGGCTATGGAAATGCCATAATAGGTAGGTATGGTGGCTGTTTTGAGGAAGATATAAGGAGGTTTATGTGTGAAAGAGCATATCATATCACGGGGTTTGGATGCACCGGCGAAGTTTGCACCAACTCTCAATGTGAGAAAGGGCAATGCACGGTACCGAAGAGGCTAGCAATGATGGAAAGGTGAGAGTGCGTATAATCCATGGACTCAACATTAGTCATAAAGAACTCACATACTTATTGCAAAAATCTACAAGTCATCAAAAACCAAGCACTATGCGCATGCTCCTAGGGGGATACATTGGTAGGAAAAGACCATCGCTCGTCCCCGGCCGCCACTCATAAGTAGGACAATCAAAAAGCACCTCATGTTTCAAATTTGTTACATAACGTTTACCATACGTGCATGCTACGGGACTTGCAAACTTCAACACAAGTATTTATCAAATTCACAACTACTCAACTAGCACAACTTTAATATCACTACCTCCATGTCTCAAAACAATCATCAAGCATCAAACTTCTCTTAGTATTCAACACACTCATAAGAAAGTTTTTACTAGTCTTGAATACCTAGCATATTAGGATTATTTAAGCAAATTACCATGCTATTTAAGACTCTCAAAATAATCTAAGTGAAGCATGAGAGATCAATAGTTTCTATAAAACAAATCCACCACCGTGCTCTAAAAGATATAAGTGAAGTACTAGAGCAAAAACTATATAACTCAAAAGATATAAGTGAAGCACATAGAGTATTCTAATAATTTCCGAATCATGTGTGTCTCTCTAAAAAGGTGTGTACAGCAAGGATGAATGTGGTAAACTAAAAAAATAAAGACTCAAATAATACAAGACGCTCCAAGCAAAACACATATCATGTGGTGAATAAAAATATAGCTCCAAGTAAAGCTACCGATGGAAGTAGACGAAAGAGGGGATGCCTTCCGGGGCATCCCCAAGCTTTGGCTTTTAGGTGTCCTTAGATTATCTTGGGGGTGCCATGGGCATCCCCAAGCTTAGGCTCTTGCCACTCCTTGTTCCATAATCCATCAAATCTTTCACCCAAAACTTGAAAACTTCACAACACAAAACTCAGCAGAAAATCTCGTGAGCTCCGTTAGCGAAAGAAAACAAAAGACCACTTCAAGGTACTGTAATGAACTCATTCTTTATTTATATTGGTGTTAAACCTACTGTATTCCAACTTCTCTATGGTTTATAAACTATTTTACTAGCCATAGATTCATAAAAATAAGCAAACAACACACGAAAAACAGAATCTGTCAAAAACAGAATAGTCTGTAGTAATCTGTAACTAACGCAAACTTCTGGAACTCCAAAAATTCAACAAAAATAGGACGACCTAGACAATTTGTTTATTGATCAGAAGAAATTGAAATCAATATTTTATCACGTTCTGGTAATTTTTAACAATTATTTTTGTGAACAGAAAGTTTCTGGAATTTTCTGCAAGATCAAATAACTATCATCCAAGAAGATTCTATAGGTTTAACTTGGCACAAACACTAATTAAAACATAAAAACACATCTAACCATAGGCTAGAACAAATATTTATTGCTAAACAGCAAGGATAAATATTGGGTTGTCTCCCAACAAGCATTTTTCTTTAAAGCCTTTTAGGTAGGCATTGATAATTTTAATGGTGCTCACATAAAAGACAGGAATTGAAGCGCAAAAAGAGCATCATAAAACACATGACAAACACATCTAAGTCTAACATATTTCCTATGCATAGGCATTTATAAGCAAACAAATTATCATAGCAAGCAAAAATTAGCATATGCAAGGAAGAACAAAGAGACGATAGCAATCTCAGCATGACGAGAGGTAATTTAGTAAGATAAAAATTTCTACAACCATATTTTCCTCTCTCATAATAATTACATGTAGGATCATAGGCAAATTCAACAAATTAGCTATCACCTAACATATTCTCAACACGATCCACATGCATGCGAAGTTGACACTCTTCCAAAATAGTGGGATTATCATTAACTAAAGTCATGACCTCTCCAGACCCACTTTTATCAAAAATATCATAAGATTGAACATACTCCAAACATGTGGGATCTAAAGTTGACACTCTTCCAAACCCACTTTCAATATTATTGCAAACACTATTATCAATCTCATATTCATTATGGGGCTTAAATAAATTTTCAAGATCATAAGAAGAATCACCCCAATCATGATAATTGCAACAAGTAGTAGACATAGCAAAACTAGCATCCCCAAGCTTAGGGTTTTGCATAATATTAGCACAATTGACATTAAGAGAATTTATAATAGCATCATTGCAATCATGCTTTTCATTCAAAGATCTATCATGAATCACTTCATAAAGCACTTCATCACAATTTTCAGATTCACGGATTTCAAGCAAAACCTTATAAAGATAATCTAGTGCACCCAAATCACTAGGAATTGGTTCATCATAATTGGCTCTCTTAAAAAGATTGGCAAGCAGATGAGGATCCATAGATCTTAGCTTCTCTGTTTAGGAATAAATACTCAACTATTTCAACCAAACGGGCAAACGAGCCAAGTAAAACATCAAGGCAAACGAAAAGACGAATGGAAAAAGGGCGAATAAAACGGCAAGGGTGAAGTGGGGGAGAGGAAAACGAGAGGCAAAAGGCAAATAATGTAATGCGGGAGATAAGGGTTTGTGATGGGTACTTGGTATGTTGACTTTTGCGTAGACCTCCCCGGCAATGGCGCCAGAAATCCTTCTTGCTACCTCTTGAGCACTGCGTTGGTTCCTTGAAGAGGAAAGGGTGATGCAGCAAAGTAGCGTAAGTATTTCCCTCAGTTTTTGAGAACCAAGTTATCAATCCAGTAGGAGCCCACGTACGAGTCCCTCGCACCTACACAAACAAATAAATCCTCGCAACCAATGCGATAAGGGGTTGTCAATCCCTACACGGTCACTTACGAGAGTGAGATCTGATAGATATGATAGGATAATATTTTTGGTATTTTTGTGATAAAGATGCAAAGTAAAGAAAGTAAAATAAAAACGGCGCCAGAAATAGCTTGTTGTTGGGAGATTAATATGATGGAAAATAGACCCGGGGGCCATAGGTTTCACTAGTGGCTTCTCTGAAGAGCATAAGTATTTACGGTGGGTGAACAAATTACTGTTGAGCAATTGACAGAATTGAGCATAGTTATGAGAATATCTAGGTATGATCATATATATAGGCATCACGTCCGAGACAAGTAGACCGACTCCTGCCAGCATCTACTACTATTACTCCACACATTGACCGCTATCCAACATGCATCTAGAGTATTAAGTTCATAAGAACAGAGTAATGCTTTAAGCAAGATGACATGATGTAGAGGGATAAACTCATGCAATATGATATAAACCCCATCTTGTTATCCTCGATGGCAACAATAAAATACGTGCCTTGTTGCCCCTACTGTCACTGGGAAAGGACACCGCAAGATTGAACCCAATGCTAAGCACTTCTCCCATTGCAAGAAAGATCAATCTAGTAGGCCAAACCAAACTGATAATTCGAAGAGACTTGCAAAGATAACCAATCATACATAAAAGAATTCAGAAGATTCAAATATTGTTCATAGATAAACTTGATCATAAACCCACAATTCATCGGTCTCAACAAACACACCACAAAAGAAGAGTACATCGAATAGATCTCCACAAGAGAGGGGGAGAACATTGTATTGAGATCCAAAAAGAGAGAGGAATCCATCTAGCTAATAACTATGGACCCGAAGGTCTGAGGTAAACTACTCACACTTCATCGGAGGGGCTATGGTGTTGATGTAGAAGCCCTCCATGATCGATGCCCCCTCCGGCGGAGCTCCGGAACAGGCCCCAAGATGGGATCTCACGGGTACAGAAGGTTACGGCGGTGGAATTAGGTTTTTGGCTCCGTATCTGATAGTTTGGGGGTACGTAGGTATATATAGGAGGAAGGAGTACGTCGGTGGAGCAACAAGGGGCCCATGAGGGTGGAGGGCGCGCCCAGGGGGGTAGGCGTGCCCCCTACCTCGTGGCTTCCTGGTAGCTTTCTTGACGTAGGGTCCAAGTCCTCTGGAGCACGTTCGTTCCGAAAATCACGTTCCCAAAGGTTTCATTCCGTTTGGACTCCGTTTGATATTCTTTTTCTGCGAAACTCTGAAATAGGCAAAAAACAGCAATTCTGGGCTGGGCCTCCGGTTAATAGGTTAGTACCAAAAATAATATAAAAGTGTATAATAAAGCCCAATAATGTCCAAAACAGAAGATAATATAGCATGGAGCAATCAAAAATTATAGATACGTTGGAGACGTATCACATGTACACGTACATACAACGGCCAGGGTGCAAGAAAGAAAATACGGCCACGTACATACATACGGGCGGGGTCTCGAACGCCTACTCGCGCATACGTACGGCCAGGGCTCGTGTACATGGCTGGGTCGGAACTGAGAAACTGCGTCGTCGTCGGGCTCATGGGGAGGCAACGGAATGCGTCGTGTTCATCGGGAGCCAACCGGCTTGGACGGAACAGCCAATGGAAACGAGGCCTGGCGTACCACAAAACGGAGGAAACGGCCTTGTGTTCGACCGGCCATGGTGGAAACGGGATCTTGTTCATCGGGAGGGGTCTGGCGTACCGCAAAACGGAGGAAACGGAGCTCCTACGGTCGAAACGGGGTCCTGTTGATCAGGAGGGGTGTGGTGTACCGCAAAACGGAGGAAACGGACTTGTGTTGGAGCGCTATGATCGAAATGGGGGTCGTGTTCATTGGGAGGGTGTGGCGTACTGCAAAACGGGACTCCACGAGATACTATTCATCTCGACCGTCGACCTCCTCCAGCCTCCACGGGCTACTGTTCATCCACCGTCGACCTCCTCCAGCCTCCACCTGCGACTGTTCATCAACGCGCTCCTGTTCATCCAGCCTCCACCGCACGCTCCTCCACCGGCTACTGTTCAACCAGCCCTCTCCACGGGGTCCTGTTCAACCACCCCTCCATGGGCTACTGTTCGTCCAGCCCTCCACCGGCTACTGTTCATCCAGCCCTCCACGGGGTCGTCCTGTTCATCCGGCCCTCCACGGGGTCCTGTTCATCCACCGGCTCGATCGATCGGGGTATTTTTCATCCAGCGGCAACGGCCTCTACTACCACGGGGTCCTATTCATCCAACCCCCCACCGGGAACTGTTCATCCAAACCCCCTCAACAATGCTCATTGTTCATCAAGGGAAGGAGGCAGCGGTGTTCAATCGGCTTCAGTTAGCAGCAGTAGCGAAGGAATCACTCGGGTTCAGTTAACAACAAGGGATCGATCGATCGCTCGGGTTCAGTAACGCGTCGCCTGCAGTGCAATCGCTTGGGTTCAGTTAGAGACCAACGCCTGGCTCGGGTTCAGTTAGATCCCGACGCCTTGCACACACGCGCGTACGTACGAGAGAAACGCGCATCGCTCGGCCCCGACCACCCACCGTAACCGGGAACTCCCCGATATTTTCCTCGCCCTCGCTTCTACCACGGTTTTTTCTGTCATGGACGGCCCAAAGAATGTCATGCAGCTGTGTGTCCGGCCCGCCCAGGATGAAAAGCCCATTTTCTGTCATGATTTTTTATCATAGAAGTAGGACCCCACCACATCTATGATGATACTGGGTTTTGTCACAATTATCGTCATAGAAGTGTCATAAGTATGACAGGAAAAAAATTCGTTCGGCCCAAAATGTCACGGATGTGTCTTTTTTTGTAGTGTTACAGGTTTGGATAAAGGTTTAACTCAGTGGTTGTGCGGCCCTTGAATAGCACTTGATATTGAGGTTTGGCAGCCTATGACAGTCTTGTGTTTTCTGATTTGTATTTGCTTTGAACCTTTTTTGGGTTCATCTTTTGCACCGTATTAATACATGGTTTAAAATTGATTCGGGCCCATATCGCCTTGATACTTATGATTCATATTTGAATCTATCCGGAATTTTGATAACCCGACCTGGCTTTGGACGATAAGTCGCCAGTGTGTGTTGATTATGCGCTTGGAGTTTTGCGCTCTAAGTCTTTGGGATGTTACCCTTGCTGCATATGGCGTTGTAAGCCGGTAGTATGAATAAATTGCACAGGGCGCTGCGCTGTAAGTCTTTGGCTGTTACCCTTACTGCATATGCCGTTGTAAGCCGGCAGTATGAACAAATATCACAGGTATGGTATTTACTTGTTATGAATATATGAGGTTTTGATAAACCCGCCCTGGTTATGGACTATACAGTCACCAGTGGATTTTATATGGGGTATTATGACCCGCCCTGGGGTAAACCGCCAGGGTACATGTTGTTTACTTGTGTGCAGGGCTTATGATGACATGATCAGCATGATTGACAAAAATTATGAGCATAAAACAGCGGATCTTCAAAGTCAGATCAGGCGGCTCAAAATGTTATACGCATAAACATGCACGATGGCATGCCAGATCATGGTGTTTCATCTAGCCTATTACATGGCTCCCCGAGCCCAAATGATAGTGTTTTTAAAAGCACAGTACGGTGATGCAGATTAAAGAGCCACCCATGGATCAAGTCTCCTAGTCTTGGCGGGTTGAGGCTTCCGGGTCATCCTGCGCCGGTTCTTTTTCTCCCTCCGTCGTCTGGAAGTTAGGCGATGACCAATCGATGCCAGTCAAGGCTTGAAACTTAGCTTCATCATCGATAAGTTCAGACGGGTCAATGTCAGGAGAGAAGGTGTGCTTACGTGTTGGTGGGATGAGATCCATGGCATCATGAACCAGTGCCTTCACTTTCTTGTTGTCAGATACACTGCTTGATAAATGGACAGATCAGTCTCTTTAGCCAGTTTGCTTGCCAAAGGACGCATCTCCCTTACTATTTTCATGAAGTCTTCAGCACTGAAGGGAGACCTGTCCACTTTTAAGCTTGGGCAGCCGGCGGCCAATTCTTCCGGGTCAAGTTTTGCTTGGCACGCCTTTGCCCGGCTCAACGCGGTGATGTCACCGGCCCTGGCGGCTGACCGCTTCAATTCTTCGATCCTTTGTGGCAGCACAGATAGCCTCTCCAGCACTTCCTTGATGAGAGAAGGCAGTGACTTTTTGTGTAAGGCGGCAGAGATGGCTCGTTGAGTGCCAGTGTACAACTGTTCTACAAGGGTATATGTGGCTTTGAGTCTGACACGCATATCTTGACCAAGGCTAGAGCTTCTCGGGCCTGCATCAATGAAAAAGCATTGGAAAAACGGGTAATGATTGATATAAATTGCTGCGGAAAAATTGAAGTACAATGTTACTTACCAAAGATGGCGACTGTCATGATATTAATTTGATGCTTTAAGCCGGAAAGCTCATCAGCCACCGGCTTAAGGGCAGCCTCAGCTTCCTCGGCTCTTTTCAACAGAGTTGTTTTCTCCGTCTCCCAGCTCATCCTGACAGCTTTGAAGTCCTTTTTCAACTTCTCCATCTCTTCCAAGGCGGTTGTCAGTTCTGATTTGGCCTTGGAAATTTCAGATTGTTGAGACTTGGTATTTTGCTGCAGATCGACGACTTGGGATTCCTTCATGTTTAGCTCCGCCTGCAGTATGCAAATGACAGGCAGCATTACAATCATCTTATTTGAAGTCCCAAGCACAATACAAGTATTTCACTTGGCACTTGGGGGCTAATGCACGTTGCTCTTTTTTGAAGACAATTCTATGATGACCCGGCTAAACTGCTATGACTATAGCCGACTCATGGGGGCTACATACTTGGATTTTATTAACAATTATGGTGATCTGTCCCGGCTTATCCATGCTGATTAAGCCGGCCCTTGGGGGCTACATATGCAGAATTGAGCATTAGAATTTGAAGTCCCGGCTTAACTTTTTAGTTTAAGCCGGCCCTTGGGGACTACTCATTTTTTTATCCTGACATGCATAAGGCTATCTAAAGTCTACAATATATTCAATTCTCTCATATTCATAGTCTTGGCGGCTGGTATATATATATATATTATATATATAATGAGCCTATTAGTGTTGACCTCAAAACATTCCTTCATCAGATTGACTAAGCTGGCCTCAAAGTCTCGGCTTGTATGAAGGCGATTCAGATAACCAGAGTGGATCTCTTGAGCACTGTATTGGGTGTAGCTCTCTAAATTCAGCGACCATTTTTCCTTTGTCAGCAATGGATAATTCTTCCTTAGTGTTGTGCTTTGACAAGACAGTGGGGTTGCCTGGCGCCGTGTAACCAAGCCCAGTAATGACAACATCTTCAGCCTTCTCTTCAGTAGGATTGATGGGACTTGGCGGCTTGGTAGTGGTCGGTTCAACATCCACATGGTCTACGGTGATGTTGTGCTCCTCCCGTGGCGGCTCATCAACTGCGCCTCAGCAGCTTGGTGAGAAGTTTCTTTTGTTTGCTTCTCTGGTTCATTGGGATTTGAGTCTTCAGCCGTTTTGTTCACCTTCAGCTTCTTGCTGGGCTTGGCCATAGCACTGAAAATGAAGCACAAGAGAAGATTAATATGAGAATTAAGTACATGATTGAAAGTAGATAGACTTAACATTCTCACCCGGGTACGGTCTTGAAAATTGGGATTTGGGTCCCAATTGAGTCACCAGAAGAAGAATGAGATGTTCCCTGATAATTCGAGTCGGAAGGGTTAAGAGGCTATCAAAAAAGACCCGCCTTGGGATAAGCTAAGTCAGAAATCTGTGAAACCTCTGGACGGCGTTTGCGAGGAGCCGGCGTGTTTGGTAAGCCGGAGGAAAGAATCCCGCCACCGTTGTTTCGGGTCGTGCGGCGAGCTTCATGTTGCTGCTTCTTCAAAATAAAGTTGGGATCCAAATAAGCTAAAGGGTGAGAAAACCTTGCTTTCCGGCTTGCTTGACGAACTTTCTGTCTTGGCAGAGTTTTTGAATTGGAGGAAAGGATAGTTACCTCTTCACCATCTGCGTGGCTGCCTTCCGCGTCATCCTGATAGTGATCATTGTCAATAAGATGTATAAAAAATGAGCCAAGGGAGTCAAGTTCTACCTCCTCTCAACATAATCCAAGTCAAATAGCTCGGAGGTGTTGGTCTTCTTCTTGGCAGGCTTTTTCTGAGCCTTATTCTTTGTCCGAGTCTTCTTGACCAGTTTATCCTGCAGCTTCCTATTCCAAAAAGGAGAATCGGCCTGCAAAAATCAAATGGGTATAAGAGGACAATTTAAGTGAAGATATGATTCAACTGGAAATTGTTTAAAAGCTTACAGTTGGCGCCTTGTTGAGAGCACAGAAAGGATTCAGTCCAGTTTTGCTGCAATCTACCAAGCTCTCGTTCAGTAGAGACTTGGTCATATCATTGATATCATCATTAGTTAGTTGTATCTGGCAGTGGCGTTGCAGATCTTTTAAGTCACCAGTGTACTCGCACATCAAACCGAGGCGGCGGCTTAAGGGCAAAATTCTCCAAGGGACCCAGCATCAAACCAGGTCAATTCCAGTCAAACCATTGGCCATTAAGGCTCTAATCTTCGAAAATACGAGCATATATTTGGCCCATTTTGTTGTGCTGATCCGATCGGGGAGGGGTGCCTATTGCTAAGCCGGCTATCACGGTAACCCGGCAGAGGATTTTTCCCCTTCTGGAGAGGTGTCTTGACAGTAAAACCAAGTTTGGTTCCAGTCTTTGGGGTGACTGGATAGTTTGGCGGCTTGAAAGGTGGCGTCTTTCCGCCTCTGAATTGAAATGCCACCTAATTCTAGGCTGGGCCCGTCCGTAAATTCAGTGTGGCGGTTTAAGTAGTAGAACTCTCTAAATAGTTCTACAGTGGGTTCCTGCTGAAGGTATACTTCGCAAAACACTCGAAAATTGCAGATATTTGTGACAGAATTGGGTCTGATGTCTTGAGGGTGGAGGTGGAAGAAGTGCAGTACATCATGGAAAAAAATTGAACCGGGCGGAGTGAACCCCCGGAGCATGTGATCAGTGAAGACGACAACTTTGCCCTCCTTGGGTTCAGGGATGGTTTCTGCTCCTGGGGCTCTCCCATAAATGACATTCTTTGCGGCTAAAATGCCTACTTGGACATGTTCATCCAACGCTTGCTGGGTAACCCGGGAAGCGACCCAGTTGCAGGAGGTGGCGGTCTTGGTCATTTTTGAGGAAGGTCTAAAAATAAAATATTACCGGTTTAAGATTATGTTGTTAAGCCGGCCATTGATTCAAAAGTAAGTGCTATAAAGAGCCAACGTATTAAGCCGGAAGATAACACTGAGTTATGCGGATACATATATTGGCGGCTTAAAAGGGGATTAATGGTACATGGCGGGTTACGGTTTATCAGTTAAGCCGCCCAAACAGTTACCATATTTCAGATCTATAAATGAGGATTTGCTAAGTGATGGACAAATAGATTCCACAAATCGACGCTACGATTTTGGATCTGCAACAGTTCAGAAAATAAAATAAATTCTAGACCTAAAGTGAAGGTAGTGGAAGAACTCATGAGTTCGGACGGATCTTATGCAGGAAAAGTACCTCCTGCGATTGGAAAAAGGATGCTAAAACTGCTACCGTGCGTCTTCGGTATCATATTCAGATTCAACCACACGATCTACAGAAGAACAGAGAAGAACATAGTGGAACTCCAATGAACTAGGGCAAACCCGAATGCGGATCTGTTATGTAGAAGGAGGAGTACTTACTGAAGCTGCTGAACAGCAGAGGTGCGCCGCAGTACTCTGGTCCGATCAGGTCGATGCAGCGGCCGGAGTTGAGGACGATGGATGGAGACAATGGCGGCAGAGCTCGGGCTTGCTAGGGCATCGCAAGGAGGAAGATGAAGACGAGGGGACATGTTGGAAAAATGAAAAGAAGGACCCCCGTCCCTATTTATAAGGAGATGGATAAAAGGCATGTGCGGGAATCGAGGAGGCCAAAAAATGTGGCTGCACGGATGCCTCGATTTTCGGGAGGACCATTAAAGATAAAGATATACTGAGATGTTCTGGGCTTCGTGCAAAGTTAATGTGAGATGACATCATGGCGGGTTAACACAATTCTGTGAGCTGACATCATGGCGGGTTATAACAAGATCATAAAAGTTGGCGATGGAAGATTTTGTTAAGTCAAGACTTAAAGATTGATGTGAACAAGTTCAAATCAACCTGGGGCCTAATGTTGGGGATATAACTATTGGGTATGACCCACCCAGGAGGGGCCGGGTCATACCACTGGCGACTTAAAGACGAAGGTGGTGGGTCATGAAGCAAGCCTACTGAAGGCCCAAGACCCAGAGGCGACTTGAGGCCCAAGAGGATGAACTGCCATATGTTTAACTTGTATTTTAAGGCAAGCTTAGTTAGTCACCGAACCGAACACATTATGTATGAGCCGTCCGGGACTCTATAAGCTGCCGGGCATCAACCTGTGTATATAAAGGGGTGACCCGGCGGCGGGTTAACTCAAGAAACAATTCATCAAGAAGTAGGTCAATCGTATTCGCTCCCTGGTAATCGAAACCCAAGCAATACAACCTAAAGCATGAGTAGGCTTTTACCTCGTTGAGAGGGGCCGAACCTGGGTAAACTCTCTGTGTCCTTCTGGTTCCGTTTAACCCCTTCAAGCTAACCTAGTTGCGATGGATCCACACCTAAGTCATTTTGCTAGGGCATATGCCGTTTTAATCTACGACACATATCATATTCAGTGATCCACAAGTTTTATGCAGGATTTTATGACTAACCATGTGAATGACCAACTCATGTTAACTCTCTAAATAGATATAAGTGAAGCATGAGAGTTTAATTCTTTCTATAAAGGACCATGGTCTAATAAGTATAAGTGATGCAAAAGAGCATTCTACACATAACGGTTCTATATGAAGAGAAACAGGTAATCTAAACTTCAAATAATATAAGTGAAGCACATGAAGCATTCTATAAAGCCATACTCAAATGATATAAGTGAAGTGCAATGAGCATTCTATAAATCAACCATGGACTATCTCATACCAGCATGGTGCATAAAACAAAAGTGAAAACTAAACACAAAAGACGCTCCAAGATTTACACATATCACATGAACGAAACGAAAATGAAAACATATCGATACTTGTTGAAGAAACACGGGATGCCTTCCGGGGCATCCCCAAGCTTAGACGCTTGAGTCTCCTTGGATATTTACTTTGGGTGCATTGGGAATCCCCAAGCTTGAACTCTTGCCTCTCGTCCTTCTCCTCACGAGACCTCCTTGAGGTTTGAACACTTCATCCACACAAAACTTAACAGAAAACTGGTGAGATCCGTTAGTATAATAATGCAAATTATTACTCTAAGTACTGTTGCAAACCCATTCATATTTTATTGTTTTTATTATCCCTACTTTATCCTAACTTCTCCATGGATTATACCATCGCTAAGATCCATAGTTCCATCAAAACAAGCAAAACAATGCATCAAAAAATAGAATCTGTCAAAAACAGGACAATCTGTAGCAATCTGAACATTGACCATACTTCTGTAACTCTAAATTTTATAAAAAATTAGGAAAAAATAAAAATTTTGCGTATCATTACTGTGTAAAAATTTCAGAAACTTTTGATGTTCCAGTAAAAAATGCAAATTCACGCACTACAACCAAAGTTTCAGTTTTTGCACCACACATACCAACAAGCAATCTAATCATCCTAAAGGAAAATCTTGGCACATTATTTTTATAATACAATGGATTTGTACAAGGGGGTAATTATTTTTGTTGAAAAGTTTCTGTAATTAAGATTCACAAAGTTTTCGTGGGCATGAACAAAGTTCAAGGCTAGCTCCCACTTTAACAATGCTCGTCTCTCTCACTTTCACTTTTCTTTTTGAAAAAGTTTTAGGTTCCCCTCTATATTTTTTGTTTTTAAACTTTATAAAAGCACATAACAGAATAAAATGACTCTGTAATACTTCCGGGTTGTCTCCCTGGCAGCGCTTTCTTTAAAGCCATTAAGCTAGGCATATAGTGCTCAAGTAATTGATCCACCCGGATCCCAAGGTATATCAAAGCCAATTTTAATTAACAATGATTTGTAATTAGTAGTGAGCACAAAGAAACATATATCATGCAATGATGAAGTATAACTCTCTTCCTATGCATCGGCATGTCATAAAAGAACAATTCATGCACATCAAGTAGAAGCCAATACATAGCATAAGCAATTTCTTGCAATTTTATCGTGTTGGAAACATAGAGAGGCGGAGATGTAGTTCCTCTCTCATAATAATTGCAAGTAGGAGCAGAAAGCACATGCATATTATATTCATCAAAATCATCATGTGCAACGGTAAAAAGGCAATCCATCAATGTAATCCTTAATGAGTGCAAACTTCTCCGATATAGTGTAGTTTGGAGAATTCAAAAAGATAATAGGACTATCATGCATGGGTGCAATAGCAAGAATTTCATTCTTAATATAAGGAACTATAGTAAGTTCATCTCCATAAGCATAATTCATACTGGCATCTTGGCCACAAGCATAGCAAGCATCAAGTTCATCAAAAAGGGATATTTCAAAAGAATCAACGGGATCATAGCAGTTATCATAGCAATCATCCTTCGGTAAGCACGAAGGGACATTAAACAATGTATGAGTTGAAGAGTTACTCTCGTTAGAAGGTGGGCACGGGTAGCTAATCCGCTCTTCCTCCTTTTGTTCTTCACTCTCCTCATCAAAT
Source organism: Triticum aestivum (assembly GCF_018294505.1). Lineage (NCBI taxonomy): Eukaryota > Viridiplantae > Streptophyta > Magnoliopsida > Poales > Poaceae > Triticum > Triticum aestivum. The sequence goes on from NC_057796.1 coordinate 287,314,531, forward strand.
TTTTCATCCAATGAGCTCACAGTTTCAGCAATTTCTTCTTCCATAGATTCCTGCAAGATATTAGTCTCTTCTTGAACAGCGAAGACTTTCTCAATAAATTCATCAATATCGGAATTGTATTTATAATTCTCATAGCAATATTTAAGTATAGGAAAATTTCCAGGTTTATAAACAACATCATCATAATCTTCATACTTTTCAAACAAACATTCAATTTCATAAGCACCCTTAAAAGCAACAAATTCTTCTATTCGTTCCACATCATAGTAATCATGTCTACCATTAGCATAAGAAGCCAAGGTTTCACTATCATTAAATTCACATGAAAAGGGAAGGTGTCGAACCTTCATCCTAGAGCAACAAGTATAATCATATCTCGAGCATAGATTCCAACCATACCATTGCAACATTTCAATTTGATCCCATTAGAGTTTTCCTTTTTAATTGAGTCAAGCGATAATCCCTAAAGTATTCACGTTGATCCAATGTGTCTCCCATTATCAATTTGAACGGGGTTTTCTCAGGATTATCGAAGTAGTGTTTAATATTTTTTACATAATGAGCATCGAGGGTTTTAGGAGGTTCCCCATCTCCATGAGTAGCAAGTACAACTATTTTTTTGGTATTTCGTGTTCCATATCCATAACTAAAGATAGAGAACAACTTAAAACAGAAAATAAAATCTACTTGGTGATAAAGCAAACAAGCACACACGAGAATATTCACCCCACGCTATTGCTCCCCGGCAACGGCGTGAGAAAAAGGTCTTGATAGCCCACAAGTATAGGGGATCGTTTGTAGCCCTTTTCAATAAATAGGAGTGTCGAACCCAACAAGGAGCTAAAGGTAGAACAAATATTCCCTCAAGTTATATTGACCACTGATACAACTCTACGCACACTTACCGTTTGATTTACCTAGAACAAGAATAAAACTAGAAGTACTTTGTAGGTGTAAAGGGATAAGTTTGCAAGATAATAAAGAACATAAAAATAAAAAGTCGGTCCTACTCTAATTAAAGAAACAATTAAATTAGTATAATGAGTGTGGATTAGTAGTGGTAGGATTGGCGGAATTTTCCCTAAGCCATTGACTACGTTACTAGACCAATATCCCGTTTTTATGTGGGAGAGGCCACTGTTAGCATGTCATCCCTTACTTGGAATTCTGTGCACTTATGATTGGAACTATTAGCAAGCATCCGCAACTACTAACGTTCATTAAGGTAAAACCCAACCATAGCATTAAGATATATATTGGCCCCCTTCAATCCCGCATGCATCAATTTCTATGGCAGGAAGAAGCTCCTGTCACCCTTGCCATCCAATGCATAGTCTTATCAACATACAACTAACCCTATGGTATCCACACACGCGCTCATATGATGGGAACCAAAGGAAAGCAACATAACCACAAGCAAATTAAACCAATCATAGCAACTCACCAATTACCGGTAGGACAACAAAAATCTACTCAAGCATCACAGGATGGCAACATATCATTGGATAATAATATGAAGCATAAAGCACCATGTTCAAGTAGAGCGTACAGCAGGTTGCGGGAGAGTGGACCGCTGTAGATAGATAGGGGAAGGTGATGAAGATGCTGGTGATGATGACGGATTTTTTTGATTAGATTGCCCCGGCGGCGTTCCGGCGCCACCGGGAGACACGGGGCGAGAGCCCCCCTCCTTCTTCTTCCTTGGCCTTCCCAAATGGGAGGAGAGTTCCCCCTCTGGTCCATGGCCTCCATGGCGGCGGGGGGGGAGGAGCCCCTTCGAGATTGGATCTCTCCCTCTGTTCTCTTCGTTTTTGCATTCCTTGGATCTGGCCTTTCAACGTTTCCTAAATATCCGGAGATCCATAATTAACTCCGATTGCGCTGAGATTTTAACATGATTTTGTTCCAGATATAAGCTTCCTTGCGCCCGGAGTAGAGCAGCAACCGCCTTATGAGGTGGCTGATGTCTACTACGCAACCTTCTTCTTGTAGACTCGTGTTGGGCCTCCAAGCGCAGTGTTCTGTAGGACAGTAGCATATTTCCCTCAAGTGGATGACCTAAGGTTTATCAATTCGTGGGAGGCGTAAGATGAAGATGGTCTCTCTCAAACAACCCTGCAACCAAATAACAAAGAGTCTCTTGTGTCCCCAACACACCCAATACAATGGTAAATTGTATAGGTGATATGAACCGAACCTCGATGGCGAGATCCGATCTATTGTTGCGGCCCGATCTTTCACGACACTCCACCACCAGCAGTAGCAACCTCTCGCCCGCGCACGCGATGTACATGAAGTAGAGCGTTTGAACCTTGCGCCCAGCACGAGAAAACCAATCTTTACGAAGGTACTAATGCGCAAAATAATTTCCACTAAGAGAAAGCGCAACACAGAGGTTTTCTAAAGATCCCTCAAAAACTTGATACGGGTGTCTACCCTGAAAAACACATCGTGTCCATTTCATAAAAAAATAACCGCCTTTTTTACATTGACCGTACTATGACTATATATACTAGTATACCTGCGGACTCAAACTTGCCTAAGAAGTTGACCGAACATACTTTCTCTCTATCTCTAACTCTCAGTCAAAATAACCAAGGAAAGTAAAACTGATCACGTGCTTTATTTTAGCAGGTAATCATTACAAAATAAATACCTAAAATAACTAAACACAATTTATTTGGTGGCCCCCAACCTATATCTCTCAAGGAAAGCAACTGCCACCATTTAAATCTGTTGATGTACGCTTGTTGCTCCGGCGGTCTTGACTGTGAGAAATAGTAGCAGGTTAGGATTCTTTGATTAGTCTCGATAAAAAATATCTCTTGTGCATCTATAGCCGGGCCATGTTTTGTACGTGACAACCAGAAGAAACAACCAAATTCCTGCACACCTTGATCAAACGCATGTGCAACTTCTTGCATACAAATACTGACCAAAACTTTGTCCACTCCATTATCTTTACTCAACTGACAATATTTAGGAGCGTAAGTATGCCGCCTTATTAATTTCCTGACATCACTAGCATCACCCATGTTTGTATCATTCTCTCCTTGTTGAAACAAAACCGTCCTCGGTTTCAAGTCAATCTCTTCAACAATAGCAGACTGAGCAATGACCGAATTTTTTCCAGGAGCTTCAACTTTCTTCTTCTTTACTTCTGATGTAGCATGAGCAATATCCCGCTTCTGACGGTCCACCTTATACTGATCAAAAGTGTACGTGTCAACTGGTGCGTATTGTCCTCCATGAACAAAAGAAAATTCTCCAATTGAATGATATGTTAACTGTCTTTTATCTGTCCATGGTTTTCCTAACAGTATCGAACATGTATGCATGTGCATAGGAAGCACATCACACATAACCAGATCAACATATCCACATAAAGTAAACCGCACCTCGACGTGATGCATAATCTTGAGAAACTTATCCTTCCACCAAAGCTCATATGGTTCTGGATGTTCAATCAACGACAGGTTCAAAGCATCAACCATAGTCCGACTCACTAAATTCATCCCAGAATAGCAATTCATCAAAGTTGCACAGCTCGCCGGCCCTACACGCACACGCGTAAAGCATTGGTACCACGGCAAGGCATGCAGTGGATCCTTCTCCGCCGACATCATCATTTGTGAGCTACAATCTTTCCTCATGATAAACAAGTTCAATAATAACTCGAAGAAAATAATTGTATCGTGAATAACCTTTGCTCTAATACCAACTGATATGAACCGAACCTCGATGCGAGATCCGATCTGTTGTTGCGGCCCGATCTTTCATGACACTCCACCACCACCAGTAGCAACCTCTCGCTCGCGCACGCGATGTACACGAAGTAGAGCGTTTGAACCTTGCGGCCCAGCACGAGAAAACCAATCTCGATGAAGGTACTCATGCGCAAAACAATTTCCACGAAGAGAAATCGCAACACAGAGGCTTTCTAAAGATCCCTCAAAAACATCATACGGGTGTCTACCCTAAAAAACACATCGTGTCTATTTCATAAAAAAATAACCTCCCCTTTTACATTGACCGTACTATGACTATATATACTAGTATACCTGCGGACTCAAACTTGCCTAAGAAGTTGACCGAACATACTTTCTTTCTATCTCTAACTCTCGATCAAAATATCCAAGGAAAGTAAAACTGATCATGTGCTTTATTTTAGCAGGTAATCATTACAAAATAAATACCTAAAATAGCTAAACACAATTTATTTGGTGGCCCCCAACCTATATCTCTCAAGGAAAGCAACTGCCACCATTTAAATCTGTTGACGTACGCTTGTTGCTCCAGCGGTCTTGACTGTGAGAAGTAGTAGCAGGTTAGGATTCTTTGATTAGTCTCAATAAAAAATATCTCTTGTGCATCTATAGCCGGGCCATGCTTTGTATGTGACAACCAGAAGAAACAACCAAATTCCTGCACACCTTGATCAAACGTACATGCAACTTCTTGCATACAAATACTGACCAAAACTTTGTGCACCCCATTATCTTTACTCAACTGACAATATTTAGGAGCGTAAGTATGCCACCTTATTAATTTCCTGACATCACTAGCATCACCCATGTTTGTATCAATAGGTGCACTAGTTCGGCGAAGAGATGGTGATACAAGTGTAATATGGATGGTAGATATAGGTTTTTGTAATCTAAAAATATAAAAATATCAAGGTAACTAGTGGTAAAAGCGAGCGAAAACGGTATTGCAATGCTTGAAAACAAGGCCTAGGGTTCATACTTTCACTAGTGCAAGTTCTCTCAACAATGATAACATAATTAGATCATATGGCAATCCCTTAACGTGTGACAAAAGTCACTCCAAAGTTCCTATCACGGAGAACATAAGATGAAATTGCTTGTAGGGCACGAAACCACCTCAAAGTTATTCTTTCCGGTCAATCCATTGGGCTATTCCTATAAGTGTCACAAACAGCCCTAGAGTTCATAGTAAAATAACACCATATGACACACATCAATCAACCCTAATGTCACCTACATACTCCAATGTCACCACAAGTATCCGTGGGTCAATTATACGAGATGCATCAAACAACTTCAGATTCATAATATTCAATCCAACACAAAGAACCTCAAAGAGTGCCCCAAGTTTTTTACCGGAGAAACAAGGACGAAAACATGCATCAACCCCTATGCATAGATTACCCCAATGTCACCTCGGGAATCCGCGAGTTGAGTGCCAAAACATACATCAAGTGAATCAATAGAATACCCCATTGTCACCACTGGTATCCCACACAAGACATACATCAAGTGCTCTCAAATCCACAATAATATTCAATCCGATAATAGTGAAACCTCAAAGGTAAAACTCAATTCACCACAAGAAGGTAGAGGGGGAGAAACACCATATGATCCAGCTATAATAGCAAAGCTCGTGGTACATCAAGATCGTGCCACCTCAAGAACACGAGAGAGAGAGAGATCAAACACATAGCTACTGGTACATATACCCCAGCCCCGAGGGTGAACTACTCCCTCCTCGTCATGGAGAGCATCGGGATGATGAAGATGGCCAGCGGTGATGGTTTCCCCTCTGACAGGGTGCCAGAATGGGCTCCCTATTGGTTTTTCGTGGCTACAGAGGCTTGCGGCGGCGGAACTCCCGATCTAGGTTTATTTCTGGTTTTTTTATATTTATAGGAATTTTTGGCGTCGGGAACAAGTCAGGGGGGTCCACGAGGCGACAACAAGGCAGGGGGCGCGCCCTAGGGGGCGCCCTCCACCCTTGTGGATGCCTCGTGGCTCTTCTGGCCCAACTCTTTTGCTTCGGGGGCTTCTTCTGGTCCATAAAAAATCACCATAAATTTTCAGCTCATTTGGACTCCGTTTGATATTCCTTTTCTGCGAAACTCAAAAACAAGGAAAAAACAGAAGCTGGCACTGGGCTCTATGTTAATAGATTAGTCCCAAAAATAATATAAAATAGCATATAAATGCATATAAAACATCCAAGATGGATAATATAATAGCATTGAAGAATAAAAAAATTATAGATATCTTGGAGACGTATCAGTGGCCACCACCCATCACCATGCGTCTGGGGGGCCTGGCGTGCCCAAGTGTCTCGTGGAGGCTGTGGGCCTCCGTTTGCATTGATTCCACTTCCCAAAATTCACATCTATTTCAAAATAATTCTTCATAAATTTTTATTGCATTTGGACTTTGCTTGATATGGATATTCTGCGAAACAAAAAACATGCAACAAACAGGAACTGGCACTGGCATTGGATCAATTTGTTAGTCAAATAAATCATATAAAAAGTTTCCAAAAGTATGTGAAAGTTGTAAAAATATTGGCATGAAACAATCAAAAATTATAGATACGACGGAGACGTATCACGGATCAAACCAACATGATGAAAATGACTAGATGAAATTCTCGTGTGCCCTCAAGAATGTTTTACTTACTATCTGAGATTGTTCTGGCCTGTACTTTGCCACAAAAAGGATTGGGCTACCTTGTTGCACTTATTGTTACTTGTTAGTTGCTACAAATTATCTTGCTATCAAACTACCTGTTACCGACAATTTCAGTGCGTGCATAAATTACCTTGCTGAAAACCACTTGTCATTTTTCTTCTGCTCCTCGTTGGGTTCGGCACTCTTACTTATCGAAAGGACTACGATCGATCCCCTATACTTGTGGGTCATCAAGTAGCATCGCTCACCTCCAACGGGCTCGTCGACAAGCGTGTTTGCATACACCACGCATGACGACACTGCCAGCCGCAAGGCCCGCCACATCATGTGTCTGCTCCATCGAGAGTCTCTTCCACATTGCTATAGAGTTTGCAGTCGGGGTGGAGGTGGTGCACGGAGGAGGATTAGAATCGGGCGTGGTGGGCGTAGATGGTGACGGGCGAGGCCTTGTTTGAATAACGAGTGTTGGCTAGGCCAAGCGAGGGGTTGTGTCAATACAAGTGCCAGAGTGGGCTTCTACAGCACCCATTTAATATCGTCAAATGAACGGACGGTTGTCGGTTTGAATGCGGTAGATAGTCGTCCCGCCTTCTCCAGTCATGTCGCCCCGGCACAGAACGGGGCGTGGCGCGGGCGGAGCTCTCGGCCGGCGCGCCGCTTCAATGCCGGCTCCAGTGAGAGGGCCCGTCCGCTCTGGGATGACATGAACGCGACACTCACCGGCATGAGTGCGCGGTAACTGTCGGTGTCAAAACCGGCAGATCTCGGGTAGGGGGTCCCGAACTGTGCGTCTGAGGATCGAAGGTAACAGGAGGCAGGGACACGATGTTTTACCCAGGTTCGGGCCCTCTTGATGGAGGTAATACCTACTTCCTGCTTGATTATCTTGGATAAGTATGGGGGTTACAAGAGTTGATCTACCTCGAGATCGTAATGGCTAAACCCTAGAAGTCTAGTGATACGTCTCCGTCGTATCTATAATTTTTTATTGTTCCATGCCAATATTATACAACTTCCATATACTTTTGGCAACTTTTTATACTATTTCTGGGACTAACATATTGATCCAGTGCCCAGTGCCAGTTCCTGTTTGTTGCATATTTTATGTTTCGCAGAAACCCCATATCAAACGGAATAAAAATGGACGGAGAATATTTTTGGAATATTTGGAAAATATGGGAAGAAGAATCAACGCGAGACGGTGCCCGAGGTGGCCACGAGGCAGGGGGCGCGCCTGCCCCCCTGGGCGCGCCCATGACCCTCTGGGGCCCTCGTAAGGCGGTTGTTGCTCTTCTTTGGCCGCAAGAAAGCTAATTTTCGAAAAAAAATCTTGGCGAAGGTTTCAATCCAATCGTAGTTACGGATCTCCGGATATATAAGAAACGGCGAAAGGGCGGAATACCAGAGCGTAGAAACAGAGAGAGACAGATCCAATCTCGGAGGGGCTCTCGCTCCTCCCATGCCATGGAGGCCAAGTACCAGAGGGGAAACCCTTCTCCCATCTAGGGAGGAGGTCAAGGAAGAAGAAGAAGAAGAAGGGGCCCCCTCTCCCCCTCTCTTCCGATGGCGCCGGAACGCTGCCGTGGCCATCATCATCACCGCGATCTTCACCAACACCTCCGCCATCTTCACCAACATCTCCATCACCTTCCCCCCTCTATCTACGGTGGTCCACTCTCCCGCAACCCGCTGTACCCTCTACTTGAACATGGTGCCTTATGATTCATATTATTATCCAATGATGTGTTGCCATCCTATGATGTCTGAGTAGATTTTCGTTGTCCTATCGGTGGTTGATGAATTGCTATGATTGATTTAATTTGCTTGTGGTTATGTTGCTGTCCTTTGGTGCCCATCATATGAGCGCGCGCGTGGATCACACCATAGGGTTAGTTGCATGTTGATAGGACTATGTATTGGAGGGCAAGAGTGACACAAGCTTCTACCTAGCATAGAAATTGATGCATACGGGATTGAAGGGGGACCAATATATCTTAATGCTATGGTTGGGTTTTACCTTAATGAACGTTAGTAGTTGCGGACGCTTGCTAATAGTTCCAATCATAAGTGCATAGAATTCCAAGTCAGGGATGACATGCTAGCAGTGGCCTCTCCCACATAAAACTTGCTATCGGTCTAGTAAAGTAGTCAATTGCTTAGGGACAATTTCGCAACTCCTACCACCACTTTTCCACACTCGCTATATTTACTTTATTGTGTCTTTATCTAAACAGCCCCTAGTTTTTATTTACGTGCTCTTTATTATCTTGCAAACCTATCCAACAATACCTACAAAGTACTTCTAGTTTCATACTTGTTCTAGGTAAAGGAACGTTAAGCGTGCGTAGAGTTGTATCGGTGGTTGATAGAACTTGAGGGAATATTTGTTCTACCTTTAGCTCCTCGTTGGGTTCGACACTCTTGCTTATCAAAAGAGGCTACAATTGATCCCCTATACTTGTGGGTTCATACCCTTATCGAAAGTAGGATAGATGTGGTTTTATGTTTTAATTAGTGTTTGTGCCAAGTAAGACCTATAGGATCTTCTTGGATGATAGTTATTTGATCTTGCTGAAAATTCCAGAAACTTTCTGTTCACGAAAACAATTGTTTAAAATCACCAGAACATGATAAAATACTGATTACAATTGCAGCAGATCAATAAACAAATTATATAGGTCGTCCTATTTTGGTAGAATTGTTTGAGTTCCAGAAGTTTGCGTTAGTTACAGATTACTACAGACTGTTCTGTTTTTGACAGATTCTGTTTTTCGTGTGTTGTTTGCTTATTTTGATGAATCTATGGCTAGTAAAATAGTTTATAAACCATAGAGAAGTTGGAATACAGTAGATTTCACACCAATACAAATAAGAATTAGTTTATATAGTACCTTGAAGTGGTGTTTTGTTTTTCTTTCGCTAACGGAGCTCACGAGATCTTCTGTTAAGTTTTGTGTTGTGAAGTTTTCAAGTTTTGGGTAAAGATTCGATGGACTATGGAATAAGGAGTGAAAGAGACTAAGCTTGGGGATGCCCAAGGCACCCCAAGATAATATTCAAGTACAACCAAAAGCCTAAGCTTGGGGATGCCCCGGATGGCATCCCCTCTTTCGTCTTCGTTCATCGGTAACTTTACTTGGAGCTATATTTTTATTCACCACATGATATGTGTTTTGCTTGGAGCGTCATTTTTTTTTCTTGCTGTTTGAATAAAATACCAAGATCTGAAATTCTTAAATGTTAGAGAGTCTTCACATAGTTGCATAATTATTCGACTACTCATTGATCTTCACTTATATCTTTCGGAGTAGTTTGTCATTTGCTCTAGTGCTTCACTTATATCTTTTAGAGCACGACAGTGGTTTTATTTTGAAGAAATAGATGAACTCTCATGCTTCACTTATATTATTTTGAGAGTCTTAAACAGCATGGTAATTTGCTTTGGTTATGAATTTAGTCCTAATATGATAGGTATCCAAGAGGGACATAAGAAAACCTTTCATATAAAGTGCATTGAATACTATGAGAAGTTTGATTCATTGTGATTGTTTTGAGATATGAAGATGGTGATATTAGAGTAATGCTAGTTGAGTAGTTGTGAATTTGAGAGATACTTGTTTTAAAGTTTGTGATTCCCGTAGCATGCACGTATGGTGAACCGTTATGTGATGAAGTTGGAGCATGATTTATTTATTGATTGTCTTCCTTATGAGTCGCGGTCGGGGACGGGCGATGGTCTTTTCCTACCAATCTATCCCCCTAGGAGCATGTGCGCAGTACTTCGTTTCGATAACTAATAGATTTTTGCAATAAGTATGTGAGTTCTTTACGACTAATGTTGAGTCCATGGATTATACGCACTCTCACCCTTCCACCATTTCTAGCCTCTCTAATACCGCGCACCTTTCGCCGGTATCATACACCCACCATATATCTTCCTCAAAACAGCCACCATACCTACCTATCATGGCATTTCCATAGCCATTCCGAGATATATTGCCATGCAACTTACCACCGTTCTGTTTATTATGACACGCTTCATCATTGTCATATTGCTTTGCATGATCATGTAGTTGACATCATATTTGTGGCAAAGCCACTGTTCATAATTCTTCCATACATGTCACTCTTGATTCATTGCATATCCCGGTACACCGCCGGAGGCATTCATATAGAGTCATATTTGTTCGAAGTATCGAGTTGTAATTCTTGAGTTGTAAGTAAATAAAAGTGTGATGATCATCATTATTAGAGCATTGTCCCAGTGAGGAAAGGATGATGGAGACTATGATTCCCCCACAAGTCGGGATGAGGCTCCGGACTAAAAAAAAGAGGCCATAAAAAAAAGAGAAAAGGCCCAAATAAAAAATAAAAAAATGAGAGAAAAAGAGAGAAGGGACAATGCTACTATCCTTTTACCACACTTGTGCTTCAAAGTAGCACCATGATCTTCATGATAGAGAGTCTCCTATGTTGTCACTTTCATATACTAGTGGGAATTTTACATTATAGAACTTGGCTTGTATATTCCAATGATGGGCTTCTTCAAAAAGCCCTAGGTCTTTGTGAGCAAGCAAGTTGGATGCACACCCACTTACTTTCTTTTTGAGCTTTCATACACTTATAGCTCTAGTGCATCCGTTGCATGGCAATCCCTACTCACTCACATTGATATCTATTGATGGGCATCTCCATAGCCCGTTGATACGCCTAGTTGATGTGATATTATCTTCTCCTTTTTGTCTTCTCCACAACCACCATTCTATTCCACCTATAGTGCTATGTCCATGGCTCACGCTCATGTATTGCGTGAAGATTGAAAAAGTTTGAGAACATCAAAAGTATGAAAAAATTGCTTGGCTTGTCATCGGGGTCGTGCACGATTTAAATATTTTGTGTCATGAAGATAGAGCATAGCCAGACTATATGATTTTGTAGGGATAGATTTCTTTGGCCATGTTATTTTGAGAAGACATGATTGCTTTGTTAGTATGCTTGAAGTATTATTGTTTTCATGTCAATATTAAACTTTTGTTTTGAATCTTATGGATCTGAATATTCTTGCCACAATAAAAAGAATTACATGGATAAATATGTTAGGTAGCATTCCACATCAAAAATTATGTTTCTATCATTTACCTACTCGAGGACGAGGAGGAATTAAGCTTGGGGATGCTGATACGTCTCCAACGTATCTATAATTTTTGATTGTTCCATGCTATTATATTATCCGTTTTGGATGTTTTATGGGCTTTATTAAACACTTTTATATTAATTTTGGGACTAACCTATTAACCCAGAGCCCAGTGCCAGTGCCCGTTTCTGTTTTTTCCCTTGTTTCAATGTTTCGAAGAAAAGGAATATCAAACGGAGTCCAAACGGAATGAAACCTTCGGGAGAGTTATTTTTGGAACGAAAGCAATCCAGGAGACTTGGAGTGCACGTCAGGGAAGCAACGAGGTGGCCACGAGGCAGGGAGGCGTGCTTGCCCCCCTGGGCGCGCCCCCCACCCTCGTGGGCCCCTCGTGGTTCCCCTGACCGACTTCTTTCGCCTATATATATCCATATACCCTAAAAAATTCGGAGAATAGAATAGATCGGGAGTTCCGCCGCTGCAAGCCTCTGCAGCCACCAAAAATCAATCGGGACCCTGTTCCGGCACCCTGCCGGAGGGGGGAACCCTCACCGGTGGCCATCTTCATCATCCCGACGCTCTCCATGACGAGGAGGGAGTAGTTCACCCTCGAGGCTGAGGGTATGTACCAGTAGCTATGTGTTTGATCTCTCTCTCTCTCTCGTGTTCTTGAGGTGGCACGATCTTGATGTATCGCGAGCTTTGCTATTATAGTTGGATCTTATGATGTTTCTCCCCCTCTACTCTCTTGTGATGGATTGAGTTTTCCCTTTGAAGTTATCTTATCGGATTGAGTCTTTAAGGATTTGAGAACACTTGATGTATGTCTTGCATGTGCTTACCTGTGGTCACAATGGGATATCACGTGATTCACTTGATGTATGTTTTGGTGATCAACTTGCGGGTTCCGTGCCTCGTGAACTTATGCATAGGGGTTGGCACACGTTTTCGTCTTGACTCTCCGGTAGAAACTTTGGGGCACTCTTTGAAGTACTTTGTGTTGGTTGAATAGATGAATCTGAGATTGTGTGATGCATATCGTATAATCATATCCACGGATACTTGAGGTGACATTGGAGTATCTAGGTGACATTAGGGTTTTGATTGATTTGTGTCTTAAGGTGTTATTCTAGTATGAACTCTATGATAGATCGAACAGAAAGAATAGCTTCATGTTATTTTACTACGGACTCTTGAATAGATTGATCAGAAAGGATAACTTTGAGGTGGTTTCGTACCCTATAATAATCTCTTCGCTTGTTCTCCGCTATTAGTGACTTTGGAGTGACTCTTTGTTGCATGTTGACGGATAGTTATATGATCCAGTCATGTTATTATTGTTGAGAGAACTTGCACTAGTGAAAGTATGAACCCTAGGCCTTGTTTCAACGCATTGCAATACCGTTTACGCTCACTTTTATCATTAGTTACCTTGCTGTTTTTATATTTTCACATTACAAAAACCTATATCTACCATCCATATTGCACTTGTATCACCATCTCTTCGCCGAACTAGTGCACCTATACAATTTATCATTGTATTGGGTGTGTTGGGGACACAAGAGACTCTTTGTTATTTGGTTGCAGGGTTGTTTGAGAGAGACCATCTTCATCCTACGCCTCCCACGGATTGATAAACCTTAGGTCATCCACTTGAGGGAAATTTGCTACTGTCCTACAAACCTCTGCACTTGGAGGCCCAACAACGTCTACAGGAAGAAGGTTGTGTAGTAGACATCAGAGAGTTGGTGCAAACTTCGCCGGTGCATCCAAACCCCGTGATACGATATGCTCTATCACACATAAACCTCTTTATATCTTCCTCAAAACAGCCACCATATATACCTACCTATCATGGCATTTCCGTAGCCATTCCGAGATATATTGCCATGCAACTTCCATCATCATCATATACATGACTTGAGCATTTATTGTCATATTGCTTTGCGTGATCGTAAGATAGCTAGCATGATGTTTTCATGGCTTGTCCCTTTTTTTATGTCGTTGCTACGCTAGATCATTGCACATCCCGGTACACCGCCGGAGGCATTCATATAGAGTCATATCTTTGTTCTAGTATCGAGTTGTAAGTAAATAAAAGTGTGATGATCATCATTATTAGAGCATTGCCCCAGTGAGGAAAGGATGATGGAGACTATGATTCCCCCACAAGTCGGGATGAGACTCCGGACAAAAAAAATTATATATAAAAAAAGAGAAAGGCCAAAAAAAAGAGAAGGCCCAAAAAATGAGAGAAAAAGAGAGAAGGGGCAATGTTACTATCCTTTTACCACACTTGTGCTTCAGAGTAGCACCATGTTCTTCATATAGAGAGTCTCTTGAGTTATCACTTTCACATACTAGTGGGAATTTTCATTATAGAACTTGGCTTGTATATTCCAACGATGGGCTTCCTCAAATGCCCTAGGTCTTCATGAGCAAGCAAGTTGGATGCACACCCACTTAGTTTCAGTTTGAGCTTTCATACACTTATAGCTCTAGTACATCCATTGCATGGCAATCCCTACTCCTCACATTGACATCAATTGATGGGCATATCCATAGCCCGTTGATTAGCCGCGTCGATGTGAGACTTTCTCCTTTTTTGTCTTCTCCACATAACCCCCATCATCATATTCTATTCCACCTATAGTGATATATCCATGGCTTGCGCTCATGTATTGCGTGAGGGTTGAAAAGGCTGAAGCGTGTTAAAAAGTATGAACCAATTGCTCGGCTTGTCATTGGGGTTGTGCATGATTTGAATGCTTTGTGTGGTGAAGATGGAGCATAGCCAGACTATATGATTTTGTAGGGATGAGCTTTCTTTCGCTATGTTATTTTGATAAGACATAATTGCTTGGTTAGTATGCTTGAAGTATTATTGTCTTAATGTCAAATGATAGACTATTGCTTTGAATCACTCGTGTCTTAATATTCATGCCATGATTAGATTGCATGATCAAGATTATGCTAGGTAGCATTCCACATCAAAAATTATCTTTTTATCATTTACCTACTCGAGGACGAGCAGGAATTAAGCTTGGGGATGTTGATACGTCTCCGTCGTATCTATAATTTTTTATTGTTCCATGCCAATATTATACAACTTCCATATACTTTTGGCAACTTTTTATACTATTTTTGGGACTAACATATTGATCCAGTGCCCAGTGCCAGTTCTTGTTTGTTGCATGTTTTATGTTTCGCAGAAACCCCATATCAAACGGAATCCAAACAGCATAAAAACGGACGGAGAATATTTTTGGAATATTTGGAAAATACGGAAAGAAGAATCAACGCGAGATGGTGCCCGAGGTGGCCACGAGGCAGGGGCGCGCTTGCCCCCTGGGCATGCCCCTGACCCTCGTGGGCCCCTCGTAAGGCGGTTGCTGCTCTTCTTTGGCCGCAAGAAAGATAATTTTCGGGAAAAAAAATCTTGGCGAAGGTTTCAATCCAATCGGAGTTACGGATCTCCGGATATATAAGAAACTGCGAAAGGGCAGAATACCATAGCGCAGAAACAGAGAGAGACAGAGAGACAGATCCAATCTCGGAGGGGCTCTCTCCCCTCCCATGCCATGGAGGCCAAGGACCAGAGGGGAAACCCTTCTCCCATCTAGGGAGGATGTCAAGGAAGAAGCAGAAGAAGGGGGGCCCTCTCCCCCTCTCTTCCGGTGGCGCCGGAACGCTACCGTGGCCATCATCATCATCACCGCGATCTTCACCAACATCTCCATCACCTTCCCCCTCTATCTACAGCGGTCCACTCTCCCGCAACCCGCTGTACCCTCTACTTGAACATGGTGCTTTATGCTTCATATTATTATCCAATGATGTGTTGCCATCCTATGATGTCTGAGTAGATTTTTGTTGTCCTATCGGTGGTTGATGAATTGCTATGATTGATTTAATTTGCTTGTGGTTATGTTGTTGTCCTTTGGTGCCCATCATATGAGCGTGCGCGTGGATCACACCATAGGGTTAGTTGTATGTTGATAGGACTATGTATTGGAGGGCAAGAGTGACAGAAGCTTCTACCTAGCATAGAAATTGATGCATACGGGATTGAAGGGGGACCAATATATCTTAATGCTATGGTTGGGTTTTACCTTAATGAACGTTAGTAGTTGCGGACGCTTGCTAATAGTTCCAATCATAAGTGCGTAGAATTCCAAGTCAGGGATGACATGCTAGTAGTGGCCTCTCCCACATAAAACTTGCTATCGGTCTAGTAAAGTAGTCAATTGCTTAGGGACAATTTCGCAACTCCTACCACCACTTTTCCACACTCACTATATTTACTTTATTGTGTCTTTATCTAAACAGCCCCTGGTTTTTATTTACGTGCTCTTTATTATCTTGCAAACCTATCAAACAATACCTACAAAGTACTTCTAGTTTCATACTTGTTCTAGGTAAAGCGAATGTTAAGCGTGCGTAGAGTTGTATCGGTGGTCGATAGAACTTGAGGGAATATTTGTTCTACCTTTAGCTCCTCGTTGGGTTCGACACTCTTACTTATCAAAATAGGCTACAATTGATCCCCTATACTTGTGGGTTATCATCTAGCCTGTATGATTATGATTGTGTTGCCCTCTACAGACTAAACCCTCCGGTTTATATAGACATCGAAGGGACCTAGGGTTGTACATAGTCAGTTTACAGAGGAAGGAATCTTCATATCCGAACGCCAAGCTTGCCTTCCACGGCAAGGAGTGTCCCATCCGGACACGTGAAGAAGTCTCCTGTCTTGTATCTTCATGGCCCATTTGTCCGGCCCACGTCACATACCCCGGACGCCTGAGGACCCCTTAATCCAGGACTCCCTCAGTAGCCCCTGAACTAGGCTTCAATGACGATATGTCCGGCGCGCAGATTTTCTTCGGCATTGCAAGGCGGGTTCCTCCTCCGAATACTTCAAAGTAGCCCTTGAACACCGGAAACGTGTCCGGCTCTGCAAAACAGGCACACACACAGCCGCAAAGAGTATAATATTTCACAAGTCCCGTCTACTGACAACTTTTGTAGCGAGATGTTACACCCCTGCCCGGTTATTATTTTGAACCATTTTTTAGCTTCCCGCTCCACGTTTTGAGACGCGGTTTTCATTGGCACGTCTTGTCGAAGCAGAGATCGTGTCCCCTTATCGCGGGATTCTCATCAATACGGGTGTGGGTAATCCAACCGCGCCGTCTGCACGACCCTTGGGGAATAGGCGAGTTTTAAGGTGAGTGGGGAGACGCTTGATATTCGCTGCCTTTAAGAGGATAAGGATCCATTCTTTCACCCACGCCTTCAGCCTCTCTGCCCATCCGCTCTCGAGCTGCAGCGCCCAAGATTCCATCCTTTCCTCCCCAAAAAGCACTCCAACCATGTCTGGATCTGGAGCGCAAGGCAAGTGGATGGCCTCCTCCGTCATGGAGGAGAACATCACGGAGCTCCGGGACGCGGGGTACTTGGCCCAGGAAATCGCCCACCAGCTTCCGGCCAAGGGGTAGATCGTCCCCACCCTGGAGCCCAACGAGAGGGTGGTATTCATCCCCCACTTCATCCGCGGGTTAGGATTTCCTCTCCACCCCTTCGTCCGCGGACTCATGTTCTACTACAGGCTAGATTTCCACGATCTAGCCCCAAATTCTATCCTCAACATCTCGGCATTCATTGTCGTGTGCGAGGCCTTCCTATGCATCCCACCCCACTTCGGATTATGGCTAAAGATCTTCAATGTGAAGCCGAAAGTGGTGGATGGTCAACATGCAGAGTGCGAAGGCGCCATGGTGAGCAAACTGTCCAATGTCACATGGCCCATAGGCACCTTTGTGGAGACCGTCAAAGGGTGGCAAAAACAGTGGTTCTATGTCACAGAGCCCCGCGACACCACCTGGGCCGTAGCTCCCGGATTCAAGTCCGGACCCCCAATGCGGCTTACCTCCTGGCTAAAAAAGGTCCTGGACGGGGCGTCGTCAGATGAGGTGTTAGCGTTGCAGACGCGCATCAAGAGCATGGTGGACAAGAACATCAAGCTTGTCAATGTGATCCAGGTGATGCTTGTTCGCCGGGTCCTTCCTTGCCAGAGCCGGACTTGCCATTTGTGGGAGTTCGATCCGGCTAAGCACCAGACCTTGCAACAGTTCTTCGGCGCTACGCACGAAGGTATCTGGAAGGTGCTTTTCAAGGCCAACCAGTCATGACCAAAGACGACCGAGGACCGAGGCCATGACCTGACTCATCCAGCTAGTCCGGTAAGTTCTTCATATTTCGAGGTGTATCCTCTACCTGTGCATTCAAGGAAGATGTCTGAGCTTCTCCATTTGTCTTTTCAGGGCTGGATAAAGAAGGCGGAGCAGATCCAATGCCCCGCTCCGCTGCCTGAAAACCCAGCTATCCCGCTTCTGGCGAAGATGCTGGCTCCGGCACCCTACCAGGCGCCAGAGAAGAAGGCCAAGAAGAAGGGCCAGGAGGCAAGAAGCGGCCTCCGCCGTAAAGGCACTTCGGACGCAACGTCCGAAGACGCCGAAACCTACTCCTCCCCCGCCGAGAACGACGAGGAGGAGGAAGAAAGCAATTCTCCCCCCGAGGGGGGAAGGAAGAAAAGGGCGGCCTCCACGGATCTGGAGGCGGAGCCGTCCAAAAAGGGAAGGTCTCCCTTGCGGATAATTCCGCATTGGACACCGATAGTAGCTCTGAATGGCGCCCCAGGGAGAAGCCCCTGGCCGAATCGTAAGTACTCAAAGGCACTTATGTGCACATATATCCATCTCCTTTACTTCATGGTTTTTAACATGTTGAATCATGCGCTGCACTCCGGCTCACGCCCGCCCCCAACGATCCTCATCTTCGGGGAATTCGCTGGATCCAAATGCGATGGACAGCGAGTCGCCTCCGTCGGCCTCCTCCCCAAAAACTACGGGCGACGCCGAAGTGCTGTCCCGAAGGACCCTCCCAGGCCGGGGAGAGGTATAGGAGGCCGCCCAGGTGTCGCCAGAGGATGATACCTCAGCCGCTGGACACATGAGGGAGCAAACCCCCCAGGAAACTGGGGATGGGGGCCATACCCAATTTGGGCCCCGGCCGAATACTATTCCGGAGGCCCATATGGATCCAGAATCTGGTGAGCAATCACCTTCGAAAGAAGGAGGTGCACCTGTTCCACCGGTGACCTCTGTCCATCCAGAGGCACCGGATACTCTACTGGAAGCGCTTCGAGGTGCTTCCATTGTAGAAGAACACCGTATCCTTATGGGTACGGTGGTTGAGAGGGTTCAGTTTGCTAAAAGCGGACTAACCGAAGCCCACGCCAGCCTTCTAACAGGCTTTGAGGTATGTAATGTAATTATGCAAAAAGAATGCCATAGTACAGACAGTAGCCCCTGAGACTCTGTCCGGTGTTCGAAAAGAAAGGCCGGACAGAGGATCAAATAATTTTCGCAGGAGACTAATCATGTATGTCTATATGAATAAGCAGTCGTCGATGCTGGCTGCGACCTCCCATTCTGCCGAAGTCTCCAAACTATAGCAGAGTCTGGAGCAGACCGATGAAGAGCTCGGCCGTGTCAAAAAACAACTAGAGGACAAGCAAGGTATGCAATGGCCTGTTCAGATCTAAAATGATATGCATTGTTTGTGTTGATCATGTTATTATGATGTTTCATAGGAGCTGCGGCCGAGGTGAAGTCCCTCAAGAGTGCGCTGGCCGAGGCCCAGAAGAAAGTGGAGAAGGAACAAGCCACCCGCAAAAAGCATGAGTCAAGGGTTGGGGAGGTTCAGCACGAGCTCAAGGATGCCATAAAGAAATGCGAGTCCTTGGAGCGCAAAATTGCGCACCAAGAGTCCGAACTTGCTAAGGCCCACCAAAGCGCACAAGAGGCCCGGGTTGAAGCCCAGGGCGCTCTTCGGGAAATCCAGGAGGCCAAGGAGATTGCGGCGGGTAAGGCCTTTATTATGCGGAGCAAATTTGTGAAGAAAAGGTACCTCTTACTGACCCGGATTTGGAGTTCTCCAGGAGCGTTTGCGGATCTGCCTCGCGGTGCTGATGCTGCGAAGTTCTTCTGAGCCGAAGAGGGGAACTCAACGGAGAAGTTGTTCTGGTCGCAATACCTTGCGCCAGAGCATCCGGTGCCCCTCAGCGATCAGCTGAAGCAGCTGACTGAACTGCATAGGGTGGCCGGATTGGCCATGAAGGATTTGATAATCCAGCTATGGCCTGCCGAAACCATACCTAGCAGCCACTTTGGGCTCGTGAAGCGGCTGGTCGATGCCTGCCCGCGGCTTGATGCGATAAAGCGGTCGGTCTGCATCCAAGGTGCGCGGATGGCCTTCGCCCGTGTCAAGGTGCAGTGGCGAAGATGAATGCCATCAAACTCACGACCGAGGGACCGCCTGCGGGCAAAGAGCGTCGCACGCTCGAGCGGTATTTTGATGATGTCCTAGAAGGATCCCGCATTGTGGAGGGCCAGTGTGCGAAGGACATTATTTTTGAATGAATGTATTCATGTTATCCAGTCATGTATTATGGAACAAAGCCTATATGTAATATATTGCTTGTTGCTATGTGAAAACATCCCCTCCTGTGCGGCCGTTTATTAAATCTGAGAGTTGGCCAGTCGTTGGCTTCAGCCCCCATGTAGGTAGTACGGGGGTGTTCTGGTTGGAACCTAAACACACTTGACCCAAGAGTTTGGTCCTTGAAGGAGGTGTTTAGTGCGGCGAACTAGGCAATCGGACTATGCGGCTTTATCACCCTCACTTAGCCATAGGAGTTTGACAATAGGAGTGTAGGCGCAGCCCCTAGTAAGTATTTATGTATCCGGACTAGGGCGCTGTAGACACCTGATCGGTTGAAGGCCGATCCGTCGCATAATGCGGAAAAATCGCGAGAGATTTTTAGCCACCGAATAGCTGACCAGCTCTTGCCGCATCATGACAGTTAGTTTTCGGCTTTCTCTACTGAGGTGTTTGTCCGGATGAACCAGAAACACAATCGCAGTAGTTCTCCCTTTACTACCCTAGCCGATAAGACGGAACGTAAGGTAGCAAGCACAGGAGCCGGGCAACCCAACTATTGACCAAAGATATGATTCGGAGCCAATCCATATAATGCTATATTCGGGGTGCCGAGTTATACTGTAAAAAGTATTCGGACTTGTTGCAAACGTATGGAGCGCAAAGGAACCCCTGGTGAGTTAAGTCGGACCAAAGTGTACGGGTGCAATCGATAAAAATAGTGAAATATAATGAAGGAGTAAGCCAGTGCCACATATGTTGGGCCGCGAACTGTTTCCATTATAATCTGATTGATATGTCAAAGCGTATTTGTACAAATAATGTGATAAGCAACATGGCTATTTAGCCTGCCGAGACCAAGGGGAAGCTGCGTGCGGGTCCTGAAAACAGGCGAAGTGATCGTCAAAAAGATCATCTAGATATTCTGCCGTGCGTCTATACCGCTTGCCTCCTTGGTATGTTTATCCTTCAAAAGGATCGGCGATCAGGCCGTCGTGAGGGGCCTGTAGAAAAGAAACCTGAAAAGGATAGAGAAAAAGGGGAAGTATGACTGCCCAGATAAGGTCGAGCCGTATTGTGGACCATGATCAAGTTATGCCTCCGTCTTTGCCCATGGTATTTGTAGTGCGTAGTTATGTACGCGCGGTACATACGCCGCAATTCGGTCGGGACTGAGACGGAGGCCGAATTGCTAGTCGAACTCCTGACGAGCTGGACTGTCATGCTGCGGAGTAGTCCGGACTTGTTTAATAGTGTCCGGGGGCTTGGCCGCCGAATTGATGTTCTGCTTGATAAGGCTACCCTGTACTTCCGCTGCCAGGGCCGTGGTGTGCTCCTCGGTACGAAGGGGGCGTTCCATGTTTCCGTTGACTGTTATGACACCGCGTGGTCCGGGCATCTTAAGTTTGAGATAGGCATAGTGTGGTACCGCATTGAAGCGAGGAAATGCGGTTCGTCCGAGCAGTGCGTGATAGCCACTACGGAAGGGGACGATGTCGAAGATCAAGTCTTCGCTTCGGAAGTTGTCCGGGGATCCGAAGACGACCTCCAATGTGATTGAGCCCGTACAACAGGCCTCTACACCTGGTATTACTCCTTTAAAAGGTAGTTTTTGTGGGCTTGATCCTTGATGGATCGATGCCCATCTTGCGGATTGTGTCCTGATATAGCAGGTTAAGGCTGCTGCCACCATCCATGAGGACTCGCGTGAGGTGGAATCCATCAATGATCGGGTCGAGGACCAGTGCGGCTGAGCCACCGTGACGGATACTGGTCGGGTGGTCCCTGCGATCGAAAGTGATCGGGTAGGATGACCATGGATTGAATTTTGGGGCGACTAGCTCTATCGCATAGACGTCCCTGAGCGCGCGTTTGCGCTCCCTCTTGGGGATATGAGTAACGTAGATCATGTTCACCGTTTTGACTTGGGGGGGGGGATTTCTTCTGTCCCCCTGTGTTCCGTGGACGGGGCTCCTCGTCATCATCCTCGCTTGGCAACCCCTTCTCTTCATTCTTGGTATTTAACTTACCGGCTTGTTTAAAGACCCAACAGCTTTTGTTGGTATGATTGGCGGGTTTATCGGGGGTGCCGTGGATCTGACATGGTCGATCGAGGATTCGGTCCAAGCTGGATGAGCCCGGATTGCTTCTTTTAAATGGCTTCTTCCGCTGACCGGACTTGGAGCCACTGAATCCGGCGTTGACCGCCGTGTCATTGGTATTGTCACCGTTGTTTCGACGCTTGTGCCTGTTGCGTCGGGGCTTGCCGTTGCTATTTCTGGCTTCAGAAGTGCCAGGTTCGCTTGCATTATTACTGCTACGGGCTAGCCAACTATCTTCGCCCGCGCAAAAGCGGGTCATAAGTGTCGTGAGGGCTGCCATGGATTTTGGCTTTTCTTGGCCAAGGTGTCGGGCGAGCCATTCGTCGCGAATGTTGTGCTTAAAGGCCGCTAAGGCTTCGGCATCCGGACAGTCGATGATCTGGTTCTTTTTAATTAGGAACCTGGTCCAGAATTTCCTGGCCGACTCTCCGGGCTGTTGGACTATGTGACTTAAGTCATCGGTGATGAAGCTATGGACCTAGGGTAGGGTCATAGGCCTGACCAAGATGCCCTACCCAAGGACATCACCCTAAAACCAGAAGCATTCGAAGAGGGATCACCACCCACTCGACCATGGAGCATTCCACTCGGAAGACTCGAAGTCACTCGACCATGGATACTGTCACTCGACCGCCAGAAGATCTAAGGCCACTCTGCACTGCAACGGTCGGACGTTACACCATAGCTTTAATGATCATTATGTCTCTTTATTACTAGTGTTACCAGTAACGCCCCTCTCTTGATGTATCTTAAATCCCTTTGTAACGTGGGCTGGCTGGGGTCCTGGCGTACTCTATATAAGCCACCCCCCACCACATGCACAAGGGTTCGCACCCCTGTAAACACACATACGCATAATCCAGTCGACCGCCTCCGGGCTCCGAGGCGTAGGGCTGTTACTTCTTCTGAGAAGGGCCTGAACTCGTAAAACTCGTGTGTACAACTTCGCCATAGCTAGGATCTTGCCTCTCCATACTACCCCCCTATTCTACTATCAGTCTTAGTACCACGACAGTTGGCGCCCACCGTGGGGCAGGTGTCTTAGCGACTTATTGGAGAAGTTGCAATTTTTTCGATTCCCATCATCATGGTTTCCGGCGGAGGATTGGCGAAGGGCCGCGAGATCCGTCTCGGCGCGCTCGTGTTCATCGCCGACGACTCCACTTGGCTCCAAGAGCCTCCGCTCGACGTCGAGGCGCTCCCCATCCACGGGGCAACACACTTTCGCGCGTGCGTCCGCGGCGTCCTTCTACAGCAGCCGTTGACTCAGTATCGGTCGGCTCCTGTGGCGTCCTCGCTCCCTGCTGCTCGCCGACGCAAGCGTTCCGGTCGGTCGCGGCTCCAGCGGTGGGTGAGGCACGCGGTGGCTCGCCAGTCGGCCACTCCGCAAGTCGCGGCAATCGAGCCCGACGAAACTCTTTATGGTCTGTTCGACCTGTCGACTGGCTCCATCGAGACTGCATCCAAGTGCGACAGCAGCGACCCCGCGGCGGAAGTCCTGATGGTCAACGGACCGCGCAGTCCTCCTGGCTTCCCCCACGACGACGGAGGCGATGGCGGAGGCGATCCGTCGCACGCCCATGAGGAATACCGCCCCGAGCCCCTCTCTTCCCAGCAGAGGGAGGAACTTCGTCGCCGTAACATGGATGCGCTTCACACTCCTATTGTTGGAGAAACCCCCGAGGCCCGGGCCTTGGAGGAGGCGCGCCTGGCCAACTTGGCTGAGCGCACTCGACTGGAGAATCTCCAGCACGCACTCGACGAGCGTGCTCGGCAGCGGATTCCTGAGTCCAGTCGACGACAACTTTTTCCGCCTCCAACTCAGGTATACCGAACTCCGATTCAGAATCTCACAGCTGCAGCCCGAATAGCAGAGTCGATTCAGCCCTCCCAGTCAGAAGCTGGCAGAGGTTTGATGCAGATCAGGGCTTTACTCCGGGCAGCGGGAGAGCAAAACACAGCAGTATCTCAGTCACGGAATAGGATCCATAGCAGATCCGTGGTAGCAGACACAGTCCAGTCGGCTCACAGCCCAAGATCGCCCCCGAGGCGTGAAGGACGTGGAGACCGACGAGATCAGTACAGAAACCGTGAGCAGTATGATCACCGACTCGACCACGATGATCGTCGTCGAGTGCCCACGCCTCCCCCAAGGAGTGGGTCATACGTTCCTCGGTAGCATGATGACAGACGCCCTCACAGTGGTGGGCAAAGGATTCCAGTCGACCCCCGGGAGCCGGGCTTCGATGCGAGATCTATTCTCATTCAAGGTATGGTTGACAGGAACAGAGCGCACAGAGAAAGCCATGACAGAGATTACCCGACTGGCAGCAGAGTGCATGTTTCAGGTCCCGAGTGTTTCAGCAGAGCCATCAGGGCTGCAGTGATTCCTCCCAACTTCAGGTTGGCGACTGGAGTCAGCAAGTTCACTGGTGAGTCCAAGCCTGACACTTGGCTTGAGGACTACCGAGTGGCTGTTCAGATTGGTGGCGGCAACGATGAAGTGGCCATGAAGCACCTTCCTTTGATGTTGGAAGGCTCGGCCAGAGCGTGGTTGAATCAGTTAGCACCGGGCAGCATATATAGTTGGGAGGAACTCGCCCGAGTGTTTGTTAGGACCTTCGAAGGTACATGCAAACGACCAGCAGGGTTAACAGAGTTGCAGTCCTGTGTGCAGAAACCGAATGAAACCTTGAGAGATTATATCCAGAGATGGATCACGTTGCACCACACGGTGGAGAATGTGTCAGATCACCAAGCAGTTTGTGCCTTCAAGGAAGGTGTCAAGTATCGAGAATTGAACCTGAAGTTCGGTCGGACTGGGGATATGTCTCTGAGTCGGATGATGGAAATTGCCACCAAGTATGCTAATGGTGAAGAGGAGGATCGGCTCCGGAGTGGCAAGCACAAAACAGTCGCCCACGAAACCGGAGGAGGGAACTCCAGTCGGAAGCAGAAGCGCAAAGCCGAGCCAGCTGCTCCTGGTGAAGCCTTAGCCGTGACTCAAGGAAAGTTCAAGGGGAAGCCCAAGGGGCCGTGGAATCCCAAGAAAGTCAAAGATCAAGATGGAAATGATGTGTTGGATTTGCCCTGTCACATTCATACCAAGAAAGATGAGGAGGGTAACCTGATTTACCCCAAACACACCACTCGACAATGTCGGCTCCTGATTCAACAGTTCCGAGAGAAACAGCCCAAGGAAAAGGAAAAGGAGTCGGACAAGGGTGAGGATAAAGAAGAAGATGATGATGGTTTTCCCAACGTCAATTCCACTCTGATGATTTTTGCTGATGTTGAAAGCAAAAGTCGATTGAAAGTTATAAACAGAGAGGTGAATATGGTTGCTCCGGCGACACCCAGTTATCTGAAGTGGTCCCAGACTGCCATCACATTCGACCAGTCTGACCACCCAGCACGTATAGCCACCCCTGGGAGGCAAGCGCTGGTGGTCGACCCAGTTGTTGAAGGCACTCGACTGACTAAAGTGCTGATGGATGGTGGTAGTGGCCTAAATATCCTGTATGCGGAGACCTTGAAGGGAATGGGCATTCCGATGTCCAAGCTCAGTGAAAGCAATATGAGTTTCCATGGCGTTATACCTGGCAAGAAGGCTGAATCACTCGGCCAGATCGCCCTCGACGTGGTTTTCGGTGATTCCAAAAATTACCGCAAGGAAAAGTTGACGTTTGAAGTCGTGGATTTCCAGAGTGCTTACCACGCTATTCTGGGTAGGCCTGCTTATGCACGTTTTATGGCTCGACCATGTTACGTGTACCTCAAACTGAAGATGCCTGGTCCCAGAGGAGTGATCACTATCACTGGCAATCGGCAGAAGGCGGAAGAGTGCTTCCAGAAGGGCTCAAAGATCGCCGATGCCCAAATGGCAGTAGTAGAATTGCAAGAGTATCAGAAAAATGCAGATCCGAGTGATTTGCTACGAGCCAAGAAGCCTGCCACAGACTCTGCATTTCAGTCGTCTGGTGAAACGAAGCCGATTCATATTCACCCGACCGATCCAATGCTGCTCCGACTCACATTTCGACAACACTTGACTCCAAATAGGAAGAAGCGCTCATCCAGTTCCTCCGTGAGAACTGGGACATCTTTGCATGGAAACCTTCTGACATGCCGGGTGTTCCCAGGGGGCTGGCTGAGCACCGTTTGCGAGTCGACCCAAAAGTGAAACCAGTCAAGGAACATCTTCGACGGTCCGCCGTACAGAAGAGAAAAGCAATTGGTGAAGAAGTGGCTCGGCTCCTGGCAGCTGAGTTTATCCGAGAGATTTACCACTCCGAGTGGCTCGCCAATGTTGTCATGGTCCCCAAGAAGGACGACTCACTTCGCATGTGCATTGACTTCAAGCATATCAATCGGGCCTGCCCGAAAGATCATTTCCTCTCCCCCGCATCGACCAAATAGTCGACTCGACTGCGGGGTGTGAGCGCTTGTCCTTTTTGGACGCCTATTCCGGGTATCATCAGATCCGACTGTATGGACCCGATGAGATAAAAACGGCTTTCATCACTCCATTCGGGTGCTTCTGTTATGTCACCATGCCATTCGGCCTGAAGAACGCTGGAGCCACATTCATGAGGATGATTCAGAAGTGCTTGCTCACTCAAATCAGTCGGAATGTGGAAGCATACATGGATGACATTGTGGTCAAGTCACGTAAAGGTTCTGACCTGCTGGCTGACCTTGCTGAAACTTTTGCCAACCTCAGAAGGTATGATATCAAGCTTAATCCATCAAAGTGCACATTCGGAGTTCCTGGCGGAAAATTACTCGGTTTCCTCGTTTCCGAACGAGGGATCGACGCTAACCCAGAGAAAGTTGGTGCTATACTCCGGATGAAACGCCCTGTGCGTGTGCACGATGTCCAGAAGCTTACTGGTTGTTTGGCCGCCTTAAGTCGATTCATTTCTCGCCTCGGTGAAAAGGCATTGCCTCTTTACCGACTGATGAAGAAGTCTGATAAGTTCGAGTGGACTCCTGAAGCTGATGCAGCGTTTGAAGAGCTCAAAGCCCTGCTTTCCACCCAGCCGGTGCTTGCTGCCCCAATCAGCAAAGAGCCTTTACTGCTTTACATTGCAGCCACTGGACAAGTTGTCAGTACAGTACTTACGGTCGAGCGGGAAGAAGAAGGAAAAGCTTATAAAGTTCAGCGCCCAGTATATTATGTTTCTGAAGTTCTGACTCCATCCAAGCAAAGATATCCACATTATCAGAAGCTTGTCTATGGGATTTATATGACCACGAAGAAGGTTGCACACTATTTCTCTGACCACTCCATTACAGTCGTCAGCGACGCTCCATTATCAGAGATTTTGAACAACAGAGATGCAACTGGTCGAGTGGCAAAGTGGGCGATTGAACTCCTTCCCTTGGATATCAAGTTTGAGGCAAAGAAAGCTATCAAGTCCCAAGCAATAGCAGATTTCCTCGCCGAGTGGATCGAACAGCAGCTGCCGACTCAAGTCCACTCGGAGCACTGGACCATGTTCTTTGATGGCTCCAAGATGCTGAATGGTTCCGGTGCTGGGGTGGTACTGGTATCCCCCCGAGGAGACAAGCTCAGATATGTTCTCCAGATTCACTTTGATTCCTCCAATAACGAAGCTGAATATGAAGCACTCTTATATGGGTTACGTATGGCCATTTCACTCGGCGTCCGTCGCCTCATGGTCTACGGTGACTCAGATTTGGTAGTCAATCAAGTGATGAAGGAGTGGGACGTCAGAAGCCCAGCTATGACTGGTTACTGTAATGCAGTGAGGAAGTTGGAAAAGAAGTTTGAGGGGTTAGAGCTCCATCATATACCCCGACTGAAAAATCAAGCAGCCGATGATTTGGCAAAGATAGGTTCCAAGAGGGAAGCCATTCCCAGCAATGTGTTTTTGGAACACATTCATACACCTTCAGTTCAAGAAGATCCTTTCACTGAAGAGCCCCCGCAGCCTAAAAGTGCCACAGATCCGACTGAAGTCGAGGTCCCAGCCGTGGTCGACTTGATCATGGAGGTTTTGGTCATAACTCCCGACTGGACAGTGCCATACATTGCGTATATCCTTAGGAAGGAACTCCCAGAGGATGAAGAGGAGGCCCGACAGATCGTCCGTCGATCCAAAGCCTTTACTGTGATAAGAGGACAGCTGTTCAGAGAAAGTGTGACTGGAGTCAGCCAGAAATGCATAACACCAGAAGAAGGTCGAGTGATCCTCAACGACATCCACTCGGGGACCTGTGGCCACCATGCGTCCTCTCGGACCATTGTGGCCAAAGCATACCGAGCTGGATTTTATTGGCCACGAGCAAATGAAATGGCGAAAGATATAGTCGACAAATGTGAAGGCTGCCAGTTTTACTCCAACATGTCCCACAAGCCTGCATCAGCCCTGAAGACCATTCCACTCGTCTGGCCTTTTGCTGTTTGGGGGTTAGATATGGTTGGGCCCCTGAGGACTGGTAGGAGCGGCTTCACTCATGTGCTTGTAGCAGTCGACAAGTTTACCAAATGGATTGAAGCCAAGCCTATCAAGAATCTTGAAGCCAGTACTGCCGTCAGCTTCATCAGAGAGTTGACATTCAGATATGGGGTTCCGCACAGCATCATCACTGACAACGGATCGAACTTCGATTCTGATGAGTTCAGAGCCTTTTGTGCTTCCCAAGGCACTCGAGTCGACTATGCTTCAGTCGCCCACCCCCAGTCGAATGGACAAGCAGAAAGAGCAAATGGCTTGATTCTCAAAGGACTGAAACCCCGATTGATGCGTGATCTCAAGCACGCAGCAGGCGCCTGGGTCGATGAACTTCCATCAGTTCTTTGGGGATTGAGGACAACTCCCAATCGGTCGACTGGCCGAACTCCATTCTTCTTGGTCTATGGAGCTGAAGCTGTTCTACCGAGTGACTTGCTTCACAACGCACCCCGAATCGAGCTTTTCTCTGAAGATGAAGCGGAACAGGCCCGACAAGACGCAGTTGATCTCCTAGAAGAGGAAAGAGAGATGGCTTTAATCCGGTCGACGATTTATCAGCAAGACTTGCGCCGATTCCACGCCAGAAACGTGAGAGGTCGAGCGTTTCAAGAGGGAGACTTGGTTCTTCGAGTGGATCAACAGAAACCACACAAGCTCGCCCCTGCCTGGGAAGGTCCCTTCATCGTCACCAGGGTGCTTCGCAATGGGGCGTATCATCTTTACAATGTCGAACATCAGAAAGACGAGCCACGGGCTTGGAATGCGGAGCTGCTCCGCCCCTTTTATACTTAAGAGCTCATTCTGTTGAGTTGTAATAAGAAATACATTTGTAGTTTGTTTATTAGAGACAAGAGTTTTACAGTCTTCTAAGAATGATTGTCGTTGCTTATACATGCATCTAAAATCCCCCAGTGGGTGACTTAGCTGCGAATCGTTTCGCCTAAGTTTATAAAATCCTACCGAGTGGTGAGCAAGCCTCTCACTCGGGGGCTTAGCTGTGAATCCGTTTCGCCTAAGTTTAAAAAATCCTACCGAGTAGTGAGCAAGCCTCTCACTCGGGGGCTTAGTTGCGAATCCGTTTCGCCTAAGTTTAAAAAATCCTACCGAGTTGTGAGCAAGCCTCCCACTCGGGAGCTTAGCTGCAGTCAAGTACTCGCCTAAGTTTAAAAAATCCTACCAAGTGGAGAGCGACCCTCCCACTCGGGGGCTTAGCTGCAGTCAAGTACTCGCCTAAGTTTAAAAAATCCTACCGAGTGGAGAGTGGACCTCCCACTCGGGGGCTTAGCTGCAGTCAAGTACTCGCCTAAGTTTAAAAAATCCTACCAAGTGGAGAGCGACCCTCCCTCTCGGGGGCTTAGCCGCAGTCCAAGTACTCGCCTAAGTTTAAAAAATCCTACCGAGTGGAGAGCAACCCTCCCACTCGGGGGCTTAGCTGCAGTCAAGTACTCGCCTAAGTTTAAAAAATCCTACCGAGTGGAGAGCGACCCTCCCACTCGGGGGCTTAGCTGCAGTCAAGTACTCGCCTAAGTTTAAAAAATCCTACCGAGTGGAGAGCAACCCTCCCACTCGGGGGCTTAGCTGCAGTCCAAGTACTCGCCTAAGTTTAAAAAATCCTACCGAGTGGAGAGCAACCCTCCCACTCGGGGGCTTAGCTGCAGTCCAGTACTCGCCTAAGTTTAAAAAATCCTACCGAGTGGAGAGCAACCCTCCCACTCGGGGCTTAGCTGCAGTCCAGTACTCGCCTAAGTTTAAAAATCCTACCGAGTGGAGAGCGACCCTCCCACTCGGGGGCTTAGCTGCAGTCAAGTACTCGCCTAAGTTTAAAAAATCCTACCGAGTGGAGAGCGACCCTTCCACTCGGGGGCTTAGCTGCAGTCAAGTACTCGCCTAAGTTTAAAAAATCCTACCGAGTGGAGAGCAACCCTCCCACTCGGGGGCTTAGCTGCAGTCAAGTACTCGCCTAAGTTTGTAACACGCCCATATCTGCAAGGACGACGAGGTGCAGGTCGACTGCAACCTTCTCCTTTGGAGCTGCGCCACGAGTACAACGTGCGTTCCATCCCGATCCGCAAGGACGACGAGGTGCAAGTCGACTGCAACCTTCCCCTTCGGAGCTGCGCCACAAGTACAACGTGCACTCCATCCCGATCCGCAAGGACAACGAGGTGCGGGTCGACCGCAACCTTCTCCTTCGGTGCTGCGCCACAAATACAACGTGCGCTCCATCCCGATCCGCAAGGACGATGAGGTGCAGGTCGACTGGAACCTCCTCCTCAGAGCTGCATCTCAAGTACAAAAATGTTCCGAGTAAAGAATAAATTCTACTTGAAGGCAAGCACAAGCATATTCGAGATAAACCAAATCCAGATGAATCCTAAGGTTCTGACCGCGGATTAAAGTACTCGGGCATCAAGCCCAAAGGAGTTTAATGGTTACAAAAATCATTCGGCATCCCGAGGCAAATTTAAGGTGGAGCATAAAAGTTTGATCACTCCGCAGGAGGAGGGCTGGCAGGCTCGACGAATTCGTCCAAGTCAATTCCATCGGCAATCCGAGTGGCGGCAGCAATGAAGGTCTCCATGAAGGATTGGAAGTCATGCTTCTTGGTGTTGGCAACCTTGATCGCTGCCAGCTTCTCTTCTTGTGCTTCCTTGCAGTGGACACGAACCAAAGACAGGGCCACATCAGCACCGCACCGGGCAGAAGACTTCTTCCATTCTTGCACTCGACCAGGAATCTCATTAAGTCGAGTCATCAGAGACTCGCGGTCATTCTGGAGTGTTGCCCCTGGCCAGAGTGCCGTGTCGATCCGCGACATCGCGACCTTCAGTCGAGCAAGATAATCAACAACGCCAGCAACACGAGATTCCAATCGGGGTACATTCATGGCAGCCTCGTCCTTCACCGGAGAATGAATGGGGTCCGAGCTTGTCTCAACTCGCCCAGTCTCTTCCTAGAAGTTCTGGCAAAATTCTACACGTACAATTCAAAGATGAGTCAGCGGTTGTATATCGAGTCAACAATGACAAGTCAGTCGGTTCAAAGAAAATACCTTCAAGCATGACGAACAGCTTCTTGGCAAGACCTCCCAGATAATTCTCCAAATCATCCCTCTTGTGAGCAATGCCTTCCATTTTATCGTTCAGGTTGTTCTTATCCTTCTTCAGACGGGTTGCCTCCTTATTGGCTTCATCAAGGGCAGTTTTCAGCTTGGCGTTTTCTTCCTCCAGCTTGCCGATTGAAGCTAGCTTCTGTTCAATGAGTGCAGTTTTCTCGTCAGCTGCTTTCTGGGCGGCCGCAAGATCTTGGTCCTTCTTCGCCAAAGCTTGGTTCATTTTCTCTGAAGGAAACAACGCTCGGTTCAGAAAAAGTAGAATAGAACCTGGTACAAAGACAAACCAGTCGGCAAGCTTTCTCTTACCAGCAGCTTCATCCTTGGCCTTCTGCAGATTTGTCTTGGCCAGTTCCAGATCGAGGTTGAGTTGAATCTGTATTTTCTCCAATTCAGCAAAACGAACTCTGAGTTCACAAGATTTCTGTGATCAAAGGACAGTCAATCGACAGATGGAAAGATCAATTACTTCAGAACAATAGTTCGACAAATTCAAGTTGTTTTCAGACCGTAGTCGACTGCCCGCAGTCAACCACGGTCTCGGGGACTACACCCAGTGGGTGTACTTAGCGTGCCCCCACTGATTCAGTTTCCACTCGACGTGGAATATTCAGGCAAAAAAAGAGAGAGAAGAAAAACTAAGACCATAGTCGACTGCCCGCAGTCGACCACGGTCTCGGGGACTACACCCAGTGGGTGCACTTAGCGTGCCCCCACTGATTCAGTTTCCACTCGACGTGGAATATCCAGACCGAGTGGAAAAATCCGATTCTCAGACCACAGTCGACTGCCCGCAGTCAACTATGGTCTCGGGGACTACACCCACTGGGTGCACTTAGCGTGCCCCCACTGGTTCAAAGATTCAATCGACAACAACATAGTCAGCTCAAAGTGAGAGTTTGCTCAGTGGCAAATCAAAACACCCAGTGGGTGTACAGATGCGAAGCACAGACAAATGAAAAGATTCTTGGAAAGAAAGTTTTCAGGTACCATATCCTAACAGAACAAGCCAAAAGAGTTAGTCGACGGCCTACTAACCTGGACGTTGCTCTGGAGAGCGGAGCTGGCATCATAAGCAGCTTGGTTGGCTTCCCGCACCATCTTCATTTTCTCCATCATAATGCCTGCCTGGCGTAAAGCCTCTTTTGCAGCACCCACCTGGTCCTCTGGGACGTAATGTGCAGCAAAAAGTGATGGTGGATCGGCGGGAGCCTGTGCGGCAGACGCTGAAGGCTGAGCACTCGACAGCGGTATAGCGAAGGAGATAGAAGTCCGATTGGCATCGCCGGCATCCTGAATTACCGGTTCCGCCACCGGCGTCGACTGAGGCGTCTTGCCAGCGGACGTTTTCCTGTTTCTTCTCCCCAAGGGCCTCTGTGGCTCGTCCTCGTCGTCATCGGGGAGGTCAATGACGTTGAGAGGAGCTGTAAAAAGATCAGTCATCGAAATTTCATCCCCGATTGATTATATCACAGTTCAATCGACAAAGGTAAGACAAGATCACAAAGATTATACCTGGGTTGGAGGTGACCACATCTTCCATGTCCTCATCCTTGTTTTTATAAGCAGAAGTCCCAGAGGTAGCGGCACTGCTAGTTTCAAGATTCATTCGGTCAAATCAAGGAAAAATGGACAGCACAAAACTTCGGGTAAAATGAAGACAGGACACTCACGCAGAGGCAACAGGGATGTCAATTTTGATTCTGGGCAGCGCTTTCCGGGTCTTCTGCACTACAACCTTGGACTGCTTCGGGGCCTTTTCAGTCGGCGCCGGAGACGACGTCCGAGGACGCTTTGACGACTGCCCGGTCTAAACGGTCGCCTTGTCGCGGGCGCTTGCCGGATCGTGGGTGAGCTTGGACCGCCTTTCCCTGCGGGGAGGTGAGTCGACCTCTTCTTCATCACTCGGGTCGTCGCTCTCCTCGTCCCCTTCGCCGTCAGAATGCCACTCGCCGCTTTCACCTCCGCTTGCCTCCCCTTCCGGGTCCTGCTCCTGCTCTCCGTTGGGCATCGAATACATCTCAGTAAGGGCCTGGAAGAAAACAAGCAGGACAAAATTAGTCGAGGGGCCATAAACAATTGCATGATAAATCAAGATAACACTCGGTAATTCAGAGTTGGACCTTGTCTGGTTCATAGGATTGGTCGAGTGGAGGGATTCTCCTGGCCCCTCCTGGGGTTATCTTTGTTGCCAGTGATACCCCTCAACCACTTCTCCACCGTGTCCTCGTCGACTTCTTCTGGATGCACCCGAGTGGAATCTTCAATGCCCGAATACATCCACATCGGATGGTCACGGGCTTGAAGTGGCGGAATACGTCGTCTGAGGAAGACTTCCAGTAGATCCATACCGGTCACGCCCTCGCGGATGAGGTAGACCACTCGCTCAACCAGCACCTTCACCTCCGCTTTCTCCCCCGGGGTCACTTTCAAGGCGGAGGGCTTCTCCACGCGAGCCATGGAAAAGGGAGGAAGTCCAGTCGACTGTCCTGGAGTCGGCTGGTCCTTGCAGTAAAACCAGGTCGACTGCCACCCTCAGACTGACTCGGGAAGGATTATGGCTGGGAAAGAGCTCTTGCCCCTCATTTGAATTCCAAGACCCCCACATATCTGAATTACTTTTGTCTTCTCGTCACTCGGATTGGCCTTTTTGACCGACTAGGAGCGACACGTGAAAATGTGCTTGAAGAGGCCCCAGTGCGGTCGACAACCCAAGAAATTTTCGCACATCGACACGAAAGCAGTAAGATACACGATGGTGTTGGGGGAAAAGTGGTGAAGTTGTGCCCCAAAGAAGTTCAAGAAAGCTCGAAAAAAAGGGTGCGGAGGCAAAGAAAACCCGCGGTCGATGTGGGTGGCGAGGAGGACGCACTCACCCTCTTGCGGTCGAGGCTTAGTCTCATTCCCCGGGAGCCGCGCAGATCCGTGGGGAATCAGTCCCTCCTCCGCCAGATCGCCGATGTCGTCCTGGCGGATCGTTGACCGGATCCAGTCGCCCTGGATCCAGCCGCGCGGCAGACCGGACCTCGACGAGGATCCGCCCCGGCTGGTCTTCTTCCCCTTCGCCTTCACCATCTTCTTCTTCGCGTGCTCCAGGGCCTCCGTCTTCTCTTTCCCCATCGCAGCGGACGGAGCTCAAACGGAACGGCGGCGCTGGAGCAGGAACGGACGCACTGGAGAAAACTGAGAGGAAGGAAGAAGAATGAAGACGCACTGTTCAAAAAACCCCAGTCCGGCGCCTTATATGAGGTTGCTTCCGAGTGACTGACCTGTAGGCCCAGACGATCTTATCAAATCCCACAACAGTCGCGCGCGTGATACGTGGCAAAAAAGGCGACGCGGAAATCAAGGAGACCCTGCCTTATCCAGCCCGATTACTGCGGCCTCCTCCGCGCCGCGCGCTTCCCAAAATTCGAATCCCGCGAGATCCGCGGATAGCAGAACAACCTGTTAGACAGAAGATCTTCTCCATATCAACACTCAAAGTTCTTTCAGCAAAAGTTCACTCGACAAAACTAGGAATGGACCATGGCGACTGAAAAAGAAGTTGGTGTCGTCAGGCTAGTCCGTCGATCCGAACAAGACGCGTCCGAAGCGCGAAAAGTGAGTCAGAAGTATTTCCAACTCCTTCTCCACTCAAATCCTGATCCATTCGGGGGCTAATGATGAAGCTATGGACCTAGGGTAGGGTCATAGGCCTGACCTAGATGCCCTACCCAAGGACATCACCCTAAAACCAGAAGCATTCGAAGAGGGATCACCACCCACTCGACCATGGAGCATTCCACTCAGAAGACTCGAAGTCACTCGACCATGGATACCGTCACTCGACCGCCAGAAGATCTAAGGCCACTCTGCACTGCAACGGTCGGACGTTACACCATAGCTTTAATGATCATTATGTCTCTTTATTACTAGCGTTACCAGTAACGCCCCTCTCTTGATGTATCTTAAATCCCTTGTAACGTGGGCTGGCTGGGTCCTGGTGCACTTTATATAAGCCACCCCACCACATGCACAAGGGTTCGCACCCCTGTAAACACACATACACATAATCCAGTCGACCGCCTCCGGGCTCCGAGACGTAGGGCTGTTACTTCTTCTGAGAAGGGCCTGAACTCGTAAAACTCGTGTGTACAACTTCGCCATAGCTAGGATCTTGCCTCTCCACACTACCCCCCTATTCTACTGTCAGTCTTAGTACCACGACAGTCGGCATCCGGAGGTCGGACGTATGTACCCTGGAAGTTGTTGCGAAAGGCGTCTTCCAAGTCCTCCCAGCTGCCAATGGAGTTTTCCGGCAGGCTATTTAACCAGTGCCGAGCTGGTCCCTTGAGCTTTAGCGGGACGTATTTGATGGCATAAAGATCATCACCGCGAGCCATATGAATATGGAGAAGAAAGTCCTCAATCCATACTGCGGGGTCTGTTGTTCCATCATAGGATTCGTTATTCACGGGTTTAAACCCTTCGGGGAATTTGTGCTCCATTACTTCGTCAGTGAAGCAGAGGGGGTGTGCGGCGCCTCTATATCGGGCCAAGTCGCGACGCAGCTCGGATGGAGTCCGTCTGCGGTTTTCGGCCCGGGCGTGGTTATGCTTGTCGCGCCCGGCTAGATAGCCGTCCTCGCGCATCGGGGCATGTCCCCTCGATCCGTAGATCGATCTGATCTGACCTGCTCTATTTTCCAAGTCCTGCCATAGGTCATACGTATATCCCCGAGCTGTTGCGTCTCTATTTTTACGGCGAGGTAGTATGGGCTGGTGTTCGGCTTGAGTTGTCGTTCTGTCACGACCACGTGGTGGTCGGTCGCCCGCATTACGCGCTGATGGTACGGGCTCCAGCGCCTCATTGTCGAATTGAGGTAGCAGCTTACGCATCGGGTAACTCTTGGTTGGGTGCGCGAGGCCGTATTCCTCGGCTGCCAGGACATTAGTCCATCTGTCGTTGAGCAGATCTTGATCAGCTTGAAGCTGCTGCTGCTTCTTTTTCAGGCTCCTTATAGTGGCTATTAGCCGATGCTTAAAGCGCTCCTGCTCGAGGGGTTCCTCAGGCACGATGAAATCTTCGTCGCCGAGGCTCACCTCATCCTCGGAGAGTGGAAGATAATTACTGTCCTCCGAGTCTTTGTTTACAGCCTGTTCATCAGGGCCAATTTTCCCATCTTCCCGATCGTCCTGTTCGGAGGTTGGCTCGACGGGGTCTTCTTGGTCTTCGGCGTCATCCGAAGTATTGTTGTCTCCGGTGCCGGTATTGCTGTCTTTTCCACGACGTGATTTAAAGCGGCGCCACTGACGTCGGCGCTTTGGTTGTGTCTTAGGAGGTTCATCCTCAACTGGATTTTTCTCGTTATCGCCGTTACCCTCTTTGGGTGTATCCACCATGTATACGTCATACGAAGAGGTGGCCGTCTAGCGTCCGGTAAACGGTGGGTTTTGGGCCTGTTCTTCTCCGGCATCGTCGTCCATACCGTCGATGTCTTCGGATCCGTAATCAAGCATGTCGGTTAAGTCCTCGACAGTGGCTATGAAGTGGGTGGTGGGTGGGACGTAAAATTCCCCGCTCTCAACCCCTAATCCGGGTTGGGCGTAGTTCGGACGTTGCTCCTTTGTAATGATGAGGGATCGCATTAAGTCCAGAGCCTCGCTTAAAGGCGAGGTTTGGCCTGGGGGAGGAAAGTCCGTGGAGTACGGTGGGAAGGAAACCCCTTGGCCGAGCTCATACGATGCTGACTCTGAGGGTTCGGGGCCAGTGTTCGGAGAAGAGTCCGGCTTGATGAAGATTGCCGGTGATACTACTTCCCCCGGTTCTCCCATACTAGGCTCAATAGCCGCAGAGAGTCCGGCGGGCTAGGAAATCCCGTCTTCGGACCTGGTGACGCGCTCCGGATCTAAGGCCAGAGCGGAGGTTGGGGTCGCGAACCCTTGGAAGATCAAGTCTCCTCGGATATCAGCGACATAATCCAGATTTCCAAAACTAATCTGATGACGTGGGGCGTAGCTGTCGATCTGCTCTAGGTGGCCAATCGAGTTGACCCGCAGTGCGAAGCCGCCGAACACAAAGATCTGGCCAGGGAGGAAGACCTCCCTCAGGGCAGCATTGTTGTAGATGACTGGTGGAGCCATCGAACCTTCTGTCGACGGCACAGTGGAACTCTCAATGAAAGCACCAATGTCGGTGTCGAAACCGGCAGATCTCGGGTAGGGGGTCCCGAATTGTGTGTCTGATGATCGAAGGTAACAGAAGGCAGGGACACGATATTTTACCCAGGTTCGGGCCCTCTTGATGGAGGTAATACCCTACTTCCTGCTTGATTATCTTGGATGAATATGGGGGTTACAAGAGTTGATCTACCTCGAGATCGTAATGGCTAAACCCTAGAAGTCTAGCCTGTATGATTATGATTGTGTTGCCCTCTACGGACTAAACCCTCCGGTTTATATAGACACCGGAGGGACCTAGGGTTGTACATAGTCGGTTTACAGAGGAAGGAATCTTCATATTTGAACGCCAAGCTTGCCTTCCACGCCAAGGAGAGTCCCATCCGGACACGTGAAAAGTCTCATGTCTTGTATCTTCATGGCCCATTAGTCCGGCCCACGTCACATAGCCCGGATGCCCGAGGACCCCTTAATCCAGGACTCCCTTAGTAACCACTTCACTCGGGAGAGACGCGGACACGAGAGAGGGTTTTGGGTGGGTCCGGGGTGGCAGACGCGTATGTGGCAGCGGTCCGGACGGGCGCAAAGCCCCCTTGGTCTATGTCTGGTTTGTGGGATAGGCGCCCGCCACCCCGGACGCACGCAAAGCCCCCTTGGTCTGTGTCTGGGTTGCGGGGTTTCCAGACATCCGAACTACTCCGCGGATCGATGGGGTACCATGTTGGATGGCAAACTGCGCCCAGATAGCTACGTGTGGATGTATGAGAACGTTTTGAGGGTCCTTGTTGAAGACGCCCTTAAACCTTGTCTTTTTTTTTTCCTAATATTGTTTTCTCTCAAAAAAAGCGCGTGTTCGGTCCAGAAAACTGAAACTCTTACGCTGGCAGAATCTTGCAAGAATCACATTCAACTAGCAATTATTTCCGTGAGTTCGATACTCAGGGTCACTTAGGGGAAAAGACAAATGTATTAGTTACATCCGAAATCAGATCAAAGGTAATCATCTTTTTTTTTTGATGACATTGTCGGGGAAACATCTTTGCTACCCTAGATAGGTGCCTAGAATTTTTGTTTTATTTTTTTACTTTGTTTCGTATTTTGATCCGTACTGCCACGCTGCCTATACATATTTAGAAGTGTACAAGCATTTAAAAATGGTTCATTCCAATTTTGAAAGTGATCACACATTTTTTGTAAAAAAAAGAAGAAACCAAAACAAAATAGTAATAATAAATAATAAAAAAGAAAAACAAGTAGAAAAACACGACACAGGAAGGAAGCAGAGCGCTGTACACCCAACCGGGGAAGGGAAACCCCAGGCGGTCCAAAAAGAGGAACTGGCGTATGACCTAGATCGAACGGCTTGGGCTTCTCTGCGCCTACACAGCCCTCCCTCCGACGCTGTCTTCTGCTTCGTCCAGCATAACCCCCAAAACCACCTCACCCGAGAGAACAGGAGGCGGCGGCGGCATCGGGCGAGATGATCAAGAGGCGCTTCTTCAGGCAAGACCACGGCGACAATAGCGCCTCCTCGTCATCCTCCTCGTCGGGGTCAGATTCGGACCGTGACCCCGCGGAAGAAGAGGTCTCGGAGGAGGAAGTAGAAGGGGAGCAAGAACAAGTAAAAGAAGAAGAAGATGATGATGAAGCGGAGGTGGAGTCGGGGGAAGAACAGGAAAAGGAAGTAGAGGAGCAGGCCGAAGATGAGGGTGAGCTCTTCTTTGTTACTACTATCTATTATTGGTGCCATTTACATGCGCTGTTCAGGTCATTCTCCATGCGTCATGCGTAGCCGATTTGTTTGTACTAGTGAATATGCTCACTTTGATTCCATGGATATATTCGACCTGCACTATTGCTTCATATACTGAGTATGCAACTCTTAGAGGGTGATGTCATATTAAAACCATCGGAGTAGAGTAATCATCATTTGCTGTTGTTAATTTGCTCTGTCCGGCCAAAGCCTCAGTATCTGTTTAATATTCTTGCATGGTATATCTGCTGCACGTAGTTGGTTTTGATGGTTCACGAATCACTATAATACATTAATGTGCAAATATTGTAATGTGTTCTTTTTTCTCATTGGTTGCTCCTGTCTATCAGGTTCTGGATACCAAAGTGAGGACAGCTCTGGACATCATGTTGATAGTCCTTGTGCAGGTATTCTTTGTTTCGCTTTCATGCCCCCTTCAATTTGGATTAGGAGAGATTGCATTTTTTGATAGAAAGGAGGTTCAAAGAAAGCTGTCATCTGGGCTAAATTACGCTCTCTCTTGTAGTGAAGTGGCTAACACTGTCTGTGATTACATACCTGGACACTTCTGTCTTCCGTATTATATTCTGTTGTACGAGATGTTTGGAGTTAATTACTGTCGTGGTCCGTAGCATCGCCCTTTTTCTTGCCTTCCCAGATGTTTCACCAGCTTGTTTAGTGTCATTGAGGCTTGAGGGACCTTTTGTTTTTGAACTTAGGAATACTAGCCTTTTAATGTCATCTCACAGAACTACATTCATGCTAAGAGAAGTGCAATTGTCTTCCTATACTGCCTTCACCTTATTGTTTGGCAACTAAGAACTGCTCTGTGTTACCTTAGGATGTTACCAATGGGATCTAAGTTTACTAGTCAATGACCGTAGGGTGTGGAATTTGGTCTCAGTATACTGTGGTGGGGAATTGGAGGATTGAACATAGAGTTAGACAACCACAATGTGAAGTATCATTACCTAAACATACCATGTAATGTTTCAATATGAGCATGATCGAACTCTCTGCAAGCAACTTTAATTAGTAACTATAGGTTTACTTTCAGATGAGAACAGCAGTCTGGTGTATGAACAATACCAAGCAATCAGTTTGCCTGTTAAGAAAGCATCAAGTGGCGATGCTGATTCTGCCAAAGGTGCTGTTAACAAGGATGACACTGTTGGGGTCGATTTCAATAACTACATTCTGAAGTGCAAATCTGTGTATAAGTGCAAGCTTTGTCCCAGAATCATGTGCTTAAGTGAGGAGATGGTCAGGGTACATCTTGAATCAAAGGTATGTAATTCAGAAGAAAGCTACTATAATGTTTCCCACCTGTTAGACGTCAACTGAAGAAGGCTTGCTGTTGTACATATAAGACAATGATAAGAGTTGCCTCTCTTTGTTGAAAATTGATAAGAGTTACTTGCTGTCACTTGTGAATGCTACTGTTGCCACATTTGTTCATTTTATTTTGTCTATTTTAGAGACATGCTCGATCAAAGAAACTACTGGGAGAAGGTAGGCTTAAGATGGTGCTCAACAGTGATGGTGAGCTGGAGGAAGAGGCAGAGACACATGCTGAACGACATGCCCGAACTATAGCTCTTGCCCAGGTGTTGGCACTGGTTGAAATTACTGGTTTCGTGCGACAGAAATGTTTTCTAAATCTGGATTTGTATTTCATATGGAATTTAATCTGTTTATACCTGCTAAATGTTCAGCAAGTACAAAAGCCCAAGAAGGATTCAGGCAGGCAGCGACAAAATCGGAGAAGACAGAAGGTATGGGATCACATCCTCCATAGTTGTATTAGCATCTAGGCACAATACACATCGAAGGCTTTTAGGCACCATATTAAAAGGCAGACTGGACTGCGCTGAAATGATCTCCAGCAGCATGTCATCATGGAGGTTACAGAATAATCCGTTTTTTTTGGCGAACGGATAATCTGATATTCATTTTTTTGAGAAACCACAATAGTCCAATTTTGTTTGTCCTGTATTGGTCTTAGTTCTTGAAGTTGCTTGGTGCTTCGGCACCCAGTATCCTGACATTCTTTGCACTGGTTGTTTCTTACAGAGGTCGCAGAATCGTCTCAAGGACAAAGATCAGAGACACAACTCTGGAACGGAAGGTGCAAGGCCGAACAATCGAACTACTGATAAGAAAATGCCGAATCTTGAAACTGCTGCTAAGAAAATGCCGAATCTTGAAACTGCTGCTAAGAAAAGGCGCAAGACTGAAAAATAAGTGGG
Organism: Triticum aestivum; assembly: GCF_018294505.1. Lineage (NCBI taxonomy): Eukaryota > Viridiplantae > Streptophyta > Magnoliopsida > Poales > Poaceae > Triticum > Triticum aestivum. The sequence goes on from NC_057796.1 coordinate 287,356,478, forward strand.
TGCTGCATAAATATTTCTTGCGCGTTATTTCTTCCTATGTTGTTGTAATTTTTAGGAGCTTTCTGTGGTTTTACTGTTTCTCTTTTGCCTTCCTTTTTTATCCAAGTGTAGTTCATGAAAGCTGAGAGATTAAATTGAAAGGAAAGGCGACAACTAGAAAGTGGACATCTAATCGTGCATGCAACATGTTTGCTACTCCCGAGTAATTTGTAGGGTTTTGACACGGTTGAAGTTTCACCCTCGTATCCTCCTCACGATTTTTGTGTTGCTTTGGTTCTTCATGCCTGCTTTTGGTCTTCGTGTTGCAGTTATTTGTTGGGGGAAGGCATTCTCGGCATGAGCTTACATGCTCATGGTTGAATAGAAAACAGAACTACTTAGTTCTTTTTTTATTACGGAAAACATGTTTATGTCTTCTAAATGTGTGCAAAATTTTGTGAAGAGTGGAATATATTTTGAGCTTTGGAGTTCTCGTTAGGAGACTTTAGGGTCAGTGGTATAACAACAACACCCCTGACCCCCAACCACTGGTTCGGGTGCATGGGTGTCCAAAGTGGGGAACCCCTCATTGAAGCCTTCACGTATGGTGAATGGCCAACCAAGCTTCATAGATGTGGGCAAAGAATAACGAGAGCATGTTGATGATACTTGACACCGTCGGTAGTACTGATAGGGCGTGGGCGAGTCCGGAAGTACCAGAGGGGATAGCATAGCGAGAGCATGTTGATGTTGATGATACTTGGTACTGATAGGGTGTGGGCGAGTCCGGTAGTACCAGAGGGGATAGCATATGAGGTGGATGAATGGAGATTGTTCTGTCTCTACTATCCTGTAGATCCCGCCTTATAAAGTGGGACAAGACCTAATCGACTAACCAACATAGAGCACTAGAGTAGCCCTAATTTGTATGTAAAGATAGATTTTTTGGAAGGCACGCTTCACGCTGGAAGAGCGGCCCGGGCTATGCCTCGGCATGTTGTGCCTTGAGGCCGACCTGGTGACCGACTTCTTAGTTAACAGGCCGCCCCTGCTACTATGTATCGTCAGTAGCTTCTGAGCTTGTCCGGAATTTGACCGCGCACCCTCTCTGCATCGCCCAGGGCAAAATCTTGGCGGGCTTCTTTTTCTCTTTTTGCTAGATGAGTAGATAAAGCGGCTTCATCTTAATTTGGCTTCTCTAACAGCTTGAGGACCGAAAATCGATGGGTTAGCTAGAGTCCGGTTTCTTATTAAACTGAACGATCTTCCGACTTGCAAGCATTCTGATTTCCCTTCTGACGAGGACGATGACCTGTAAGATTCCCTTGTGGACATGCCGCGAAGCTTTGTGGGTGGCGTGACATCATCTCTCGTAGCTAGGCTTGACCGTCAGGTCAAAAGAGATACGTCGTATCTACCCGGATGAAACGGGTCTGGCCCCACGCGGGATCAAGGTGTCCCAGGGCTTCACGATGGTCATATCCCAACATTGTCGTCGTAAGTCGTAAGTGCAGGAGAACAACCAAATGCTATCGATTTAGTTCCCTTTTGGCTATGATGGCGCCTTGATCTTTGCGCCTGCAACACGCGTAGTGGGCGACTCTATCGATGTGGTAGGCATGTGCCACCATGACCAGCCCGTCGCTTGGGCGTCCTGAGTGGCTATAAAGGGGAGGTCACAACCAACGCATGCATTCCACATTTGGTTGCTCGTCTTCTATCTTCTCCTTCTTTCCCGTGAACCTTCCCACCATTGTTGCTAGCTCTTGAGTTGCTTCGTTCCCTCTTATTCCGCTGCAACCAAGCCAATCCATTCAATGGTGTGTAGTGAGGGGTCATAGACGTGACAACAGGGGCAGAAGCGGCGCGGGCCGAGGAAGCGATGGCAGAGCAGCGTTGCTGGCAAGGCCAAAAAGGAGGGTGTTGCCAATAGTACGGAAGGGAAGTGGCTCTCCTCCTCCACCAAGTGTAAGCACCTGAGGGATCTTGTGGCAAAGGGATTCTTGTCGAGGAAGGATGTGTTTCCTTGGTCGCCAGCGAAGAAAGGTCAGGCCGAGGGCCAGTATCGCGTGATCCACACTATGTTCGTGTGCAGAGGGCTCTTCCTTTCACTGCACAACTTTGAGCACGTCCTTCTTCACTTCTACGAGTGCCAGCTGCACCACATCTCGCCCAATGTGGTTCTCTAGATACCCAATTTCATCACAGTGAATGATTCCTTGGGATGGGGCCACATTTCAAGTTGTGGCGGTACTCCTTCCATGTTAAATTCAAGAAGAACGACAAAGCCGTCTGTGATTTAACTGTGGCCTCATATGCTCTAATTTTGAAAGTAATTTAACTGTGTGCTTGCTTTTGATACCGCCGAAATCACTCGACCATTGGACCTTGTATGGTCTAGGATGGCGCTTCTTTGGAAGATGCAACTTGGATCACAGTTCTTCACTTGCCAAATTCTAGTAGCTTCCTCCATCGATTATGACTTTGATGGATCTTCCATGAATGCTCGCTTTGTGTGGATGATATGACCATGTTGGTCATCATCATTGTGTTGAAGTGTCATGATTTTTGAGATAACGAGATTAGGGTTCCTATCAGTGTAACAAAACACTTGATCATGTTTGTCTTGATTGAGATTGCGATGACGAGCAACTTATTGCAAAGCTTCCATTGATCCACTCAAAGACTCATACCAGGGCACTCAAATGACTTGCGACCAGGGCGTTTGCAAGTGAATCATTCAATCTTGATTGTCTTGTCGTTTGAGTCCCTTGGAATATTGGTAATTGGTATAGTTATCGGTGCCTTGGAGCTTGAATGACCACCACTAGAGGGTAGCTTGAGTATAAGGCATCGCACTTGAGGGAGCTTGAGTGTTGGTGTCTAAGGTTGAAAGTGCAACTAATCCCCGGGTGGTTTTGGTAATTCATAACAACATATAGCTCATTGAACTAATATCCTTTCAAGTCTAATATTTCAGAAAGTTTAATGAATGGCATGGCATGGACTAGAGATGTGGACCCCTCAAAATGCTAAGGACACATATTGGCAAAATCTCAAGACTCTTCATTTCTATTTTAGTGATCCACGATCACATTGAGTCCATAGGAAAGCCAATACTATTAAAAGGGGATGAGGTGTTGCTTAATGGCTTTCTTCCTCAAATGCTTAGTGATATTGCTCCAAATACCTCAACCACTTTCTCATTCCAAATATGTCAAAACCCTAAACTCCAACTCGGCCCCACCGATTCTCTCTCTCCGGCGCCACCGAGTTCATATGACATAGCCATAGCCAGAAACCCTAACAGTTCTGTCACACCGGTATGGATCTCGGTCTCACCGAGATGGCCTTGCGAACGCTCTATGACTTGTTGCATTCATTTTGGTCTCACGAGTTATGCAATTGGTCTCACCGAGTTGGCTTGCCATTCTCTCTGTTGCCTTATTGCTTCACTTCGGTCTCACCGAGTTGATGCAATCGGTGCCACCGAGTTGATGTTTGCCCTAAGCCCTAGCACATCGGTCCCACCGAGTTGTTCCAGTCAGTCCCACCGAGATTCCCAACGTTCACATTTTGAACTAAGTCGGTCTCACCGAGTTCTTCTATTCGGTCTGACCAAGCTGGGTCAAATGTGTGTAACGATTGGATTTTGTGTGGAGGCTATATATACCCCTCCACCCCTTCTCCATATGTGAGAGAGCCATCAGAACGTGCCTACACTTCCAGCATACATTTTCTGAGAGAAAACCACCTACTCATGTGTTGAGATCAAGATATACCAATCCTACCACAAGAATCTTGATTTCTAGCCTTCCCCATGTTGCTTTCCACTCAAATCATCTTTCCGCCATATCCAAATCTGTGAGAGAGAGTTGAGTGTTGGGGAGACTATCATTTGAAGCACAAGAGCAAGGAGTTCATCATCAACACAACATCCATTACCTTTTGGAGAGTGGTGTCTCCTAGATTGGTTAGGTGCCGCTTGGGAGCCTCCGTCAAGGTTGTGGAGTTGAACCAATACGTTTGTAAGGGCAAGGAGATCGCCTGTGAAGATCTACCCGAGTGAGGCAAGTCCTTCGTGAGCGATGGCCATGGTGGGATAGACAAGGTTGCTTCTTCGTGGACCCTTCGTGGGTGGAGCCCTCCGTGGACTCGCGCAACCGTTACCCTTCGTGGGTTGAAGTCTCCATCAACGTGGACGTACAATAGCACCACCTATCGGAACCACGCCAAAAATCTTCGTTTCATCATTACGTTTGCACTCTCCAAATCATTCCCTTTACCTTAATATGCAATGTCTTACTTTTCGCTACTACACTCTTAGAATTGCATGTGTAGGTTGATTGCTTGACTTGTGCTAGTTGCTAAAATCTGCCCACAACTAAAATTGGGAAAATTTTCTATTTTTATTTGGTCAAGTAGTCTAATCACCCCCCTCTAGACCTACTTTTGATCATACAAGTGGTATCAGAGCTTTGGTCTCCATTTGCCTTGGTTTCCATAGCTTTGGTGATCATAGCCTTGGTTTCACAACCTAGGAGAGTATGGCGTCTAGCGAGGGAAATTACCACCGTAGAGGTCCTTACTTTGATGGTACTAATTTTGCTAGTTGGAAGCATAAGATGAAAATTCATATTCTTGGTCATAACCCCGACGTTTGGGCTATTGTGCGGATTGGCTTGCAAGGTGATTTCTTCGAGGATGGAAAAGAACCGGATCGTGAAGCGTCCGCGAAAGAAATGAAGATGTTGCAATACAACGCTCAAGCTTGCGATATTCTCTTCAATGGATCGTGCCTCGAAGAATTCAACAAAATCAGCTGCCTTGAGAATGCAAAGGAAATTTGGGATACTTATGTTGACATGCACGAAGGTACCGAGTCCATCAAGGAATCCAAATTGGATGTGCTTCAAAGTCAACTTGTCAAGTTCAAGATGAAGGATGGTGAAAGAGTCGTCGAGATGTACTCATCACAAATGAGATTACCGGTTTGGGAAGCAAATAGATGACCGGCAAATTCATCATCAAGAAGATCCTAAGAGCCTTGGATGGAAAATATGATACCGTGTGCACCTTGATCCAAATGATGCCCAATTACAAAGATCTCAAGCCCACGGAAGTCATTGGTAGAATTGTTGCTCATGAGATGTCACTCAAGGATAAGGAAGAGCTCCACAACAAGTCAAGTGGTGCTTACAAAGCTTCAAGTGATGCTCCTACAACATCAAGTGAGAAGCAAGTCTCCAATGAAGAATTGAGCTTAATGGTGAAGAACTTCAACAAGTTCTACAAGAATAGAAGCAAAGAGAGAAGCTCCAAGTCAAGATCCTACAATGACAAAATATCTTCTAGTCGCGATCATAATTGCTACAATTGTGGAAGACCCGGACACTACTCCAATGAGTGTACGACTCCCTACAAGAAAAGAGAAGATTCACCAAAAAGGAGAAGTGGAAGAGATGAATCACCTCCAAGAGAGAGAAGGAGTAGAGATGATCGTTATGAATGAAGACCTTCTCGTAGAAGCAAGGATTTGGAAAGGAAGGACAAGTCATCAAAGAGCTACACAATATGAAGACATCAAGCTCACGTTGGTGAGTGGGTATCCGGTTCCGACTCCAACCAATACTCCGAGAGAAGCTATCACTCCGACTCCGAATATACTCAAGATGAAGGTGTTGTCGGTCTTGCACTTGTGTCATCCAACTTCTACGACATATTTGACTCACCAAATGAAGGAATTGGAAGATGCTTCATGGCTAAAGGCCCTAAGGTATCACACCCCGAGTATGTTGATTTCAATAGTGATGAAGATGATTTGCTAGGTGATGATGATTTACTTGCTGACAACACTAGTGATGAAAACTATGATGAACTTGCTAGTAATCATGCTTATCAAGATGAAATGAATGACAATGATAAGAAGGAGATTGAGCATCTAACTAAAGAACTAAACACTCTTAAGTTAGCTCATGAATCAAGTCTAGAGGATCATAGACAGCTCCAAAGGACTCATGAGAAGCTACGCTTCGAAAAGCTAAATTTAGAGCAAGAGCATGAGTTCCTAAAAGCTACCAATGATGATCTTTGAAATAAGAGTTCTTCTTATCTTGCCAAACGTCTCCTCTTGTCTACTTATGTGCCATAAGTAAAATCTAGCAATAAGAGCAAGAAAGGTTCCTCCTCTAGTAGTAACAATAACCATGTTAAATCCAATATTGTTGCTTCTAGTAGTTCTCTTGATTCCACTAATGATTCTCTTAGCCAAGTTACACTTGAGAAAGAAAATAGATTATTGAAGGGAATTATAGAGAAAGGTGTTTACAAGAGCCTTGCCGGAAGTAAGCAATTTGAGGAAATTATACGCAAGCAAGGCACAGCAAGAATCAAAGGTGTTGGTTTTGAACGGAAGTTCAATGCCAATGGAGTTGAGTGGGAAGAAGATCAATACCCCAAGATGAAGTTTGTTCCTCAACAAGAGAAGTATGACCCCACTTCTTTCAAGGGAACACAAGCTCAAGATGATCTTCCACCACAAGACCACAAGCTAAAAGGAAAGGACAAGCTTCAAGAAGAGATTGACTCATTTGAAGAAGCTCCTAAGTCCATGGTCAAGTGGGTTCCCAAGACTACGTCAAGTTCCACTTCATCAAGTACGACTGCAACTCCAAGGATTCCCATCAAGTTGATGTGGATCCCAAAGAACAAGAACTAGAGCATTCTTGAGGGTGACTCCGCCAACATACTTCACTCATATTCATTTTGGCAAGAACATGTGCAATCAACTTTCATATCTTGCACTAGTTCATGGAGTCACAAACCCTCTTATTGGTAAGACAAGGGACAATGTAACCTAATGCTTTCATGGACATCATCTTATGTGTGTTTCAATCTATGTCTATGATATCCTTGCATGTTCCTTGTGGGACTGACCCATGTAGGTATTGAAAGTGCAACACTCCAATGGATTGCTCCAAAAGATCTACATCAACATTGAGCATCCACATCTTCAACATCTAAATGAAGGCATCATCGACAAAACCCAAGGTTAGTTCATCCTTCTTAGGGGGGATATCACATCTAGGGGGAGCTTTGCTCTAAAAATTGAGCTAAAGCAACTCTAATGGTGTGAACACAACAATGCTTTATGTACAAAGTGGTAACCCCACTTGTGCTTGAACGATGAGTATGACCTACGATCAAATGTTCTCATTTGACTCCTCAGTCAATATACTCATATATAGATGACCTAGTCATCGCCAATTGCTTGATAGATGCTAGAGTGTATGTGCATGCTTTATTTGTCACATGTTTCATTTTGCTATTTTATTGTGTGAGTATGTTTGTTGCATAATTTTCTCCATTCAAGGACATCCATTTGTAGTTTTGATTTTTTGGTTTTTATTGCCCAAATGGATGGACAATAATGCCTAAGTACCCCCTCTAGATATCTTTGCCTTTTGTCTTCTCAAATTCTATTCATGCTACATCACAACATTTGAACAAGTCTTTTTCGGACCCTCCGGGGGAGGAGCACTCGAAGCCACCGATCCGTCAAGGGCTGACTTCCAAAACCTTCTAGTGAATTTCGGGCAAACCAACTCACTCATATTCGGTCCCACCGAAACCACTAGATTGATCTAGGTTTTCACCTCGGTGCCTGTCGGTGTACAAAAGTAGGGGCTATCCTTTTGTACCCCTTTACTTGTGCACAGGCAGTCAGAGCCGCACCTGCGGCCACACTAAGTAGGGCAGAGGAGGGAAGCAAAACCACAAGACAACCAGAGCAGCGCCAAGACCAGAGACACAAAGAGCAAGAGGGCGAGGTGGACTCTCCCGGCAAGATTCTTGCCGGGGCGGCCTCTGCAGCCCCGGCAAGAGCCTTGCCGGGGCAACTTGCCCAACGCCATCAAAGCGCGCCACCCTTGAGCCCAAGGGTTCCAACACCCTCAACCACATTGGAACCAAGGTTCGGGAGGCACCTCCATGGTGACATGCAGATCTTTGTGAAGATCATAAGCACACAAGATCAGATGAGGACCAGAAGACGACGATCCTCGGCAAGATCCTTGCCGAGGAAATCCACGAGACCCCCGGCAAGATCCTTGCCGGGGACGACTGCCGGGAACGACCGCGATGCCACGGCAAGACCCTTGCCGAGGACACCTGTGGGGCCACTGCCAGGCCCATGTCTGCCAAGACTCCACCGCCGTTCCCATACAGCTGCCAGCTCAACCAGCTGGGTAGACACCTGCGTGGCGACGCGCGGCCTCCAGGCCAACTTAGCAAGCACCTGTGTGGTGGCATGCAGATCTTCGTGAAAACTCTGCCACCGCACAAGCCCAACAGCCAGCCAATGTGTCACTACAATTCCTCATCAGCTCGGACGCGCGTCGGAGCCAGGCGAGGCGGCGACAGCTGGGACGGGGTTCCTTGCCGTCCCCGATAAAGCAAGAAGGGCACGTCGGCAGCGCATTAAATGCGTTTGTCCGACGGTGCCAGAGGATAGACTTAACCACTGTATGCCTTTCCACCTCCTGTGTGCCACTGTGGCGACCCCTTTTGACTATAAAAGGAGGCCCAAGGCGTACTGGAGAAGGATTCGGATCTTTTGGACTACGCACGCACCACAGCCAGTTCGAGAGCTCAGGAACACTCAAATATACACCAAAGCAGGAGTAGGGTATTACGCATCTTTGCGGCCCGAACCTGGGTAAACGTTCTTTGTGCTGACTACCAGACCCGCTCTTTGCACAACTCCGCGCCCGCCAACCATAGAAGGGATCCCAGCAATTCCATAGGTGTCGTTTCCACCGACATCTTTGGCGCGCCAGGTAGGGGGCGTAGTTGTGAAAATACGGTCTAGCAGTTAGTTTAGCAGTTCTTCATCTCCATGGCTCCCAAGAAGAAGATGATCACGGCGATCGGTTCATCGGGAGCCGAACGGCCCATACCGGTGCGGGCGAGTGGTGGGGCGGTCGCGGACGGAAGCCGAGGTGCGGCCCGCGAACACCCACATCGCTCTGGCAGTCAAAGCCTGGGGAGCGGCGTCGTTCGTGCGCGAGACGACGGGCCGCACGCCGCCAAATCCAAAGACGGAGATGGGCCCCTCGCAGGCGGCGCGGGGCCTTCCAAAGGCGGCACGGCGACTTCCAAGACGCCTACGCCGGCGCCCACGACGCGCTCTTCCCAGGTTGTGCGCGACGAGCAGCGTCACCACGCTGGTGACCCCGGGCGCCGCCGTGGGAAGAGTCCCATGCCTCATTCGTGGGATGTAGAAGGCCAGCATCCATGCGGAGGTGCTGGCGAAAATGGCGCGCAGCCGCAAGGCCGTGATAGAGCTCCTTCTAACGTGGTTAGAAGTCGGAGCGCGTCACGGTCTACGCAGCTTTCCCCGCCACCCACGCCAGCAGAAGCTCTGGCGCGCGTGCAGTTGCTCCTCGACTTTCCTCCTACAGCGGAAAAGCTCGACGAGCGGAGAGCCACCATCCGGAGCCTCGTCGGCGTTGCCAACAAAGATGTGCCGTGACCAGCGGGGCCCTTAGGCCGGCGCTCCGTCGAGCCACCGCATGCCAGTGGTGGAAGGACAGGAGGTGCCGCGGCCACGGTGCACTCTCCTCCCCCACGCCAGCCACCGCGGGTGTCGGTCCATCGTGATGACGCTTATGATAACATTTCCATAGCATCGTCCGACCCACAGACCCACCGCGATCAGTGCCAAGTTCTTCGGGAGCGAGGCCATGAAGACACTCGAACCACCATCGAGCGCCGGCGCGAAGCACGCCAACAGTCAGATAGGCGGGCGGGGCCCACTATGGACCACCCAACACCGGGAGGCTCTGGCGGCCTACCCTACGAGGTGGGTTGCCCAGCCTTTACTCGTGAGCTGCGGCAGTTCCAGTGGCCCTCCCACCGCACATTCAAGCCCGACGTTGGCGAGAAGTACAACGGCAAGACCCACCCGTCGGAGTTCCTCAGCATTTACACCATCGCGATGCAAGCTGCTGGAGCTCGCGACGACAAGGTGCTTGCCAATTACTTCCCATTGGCACTTAAACCCAATGTCATGTCATGGTTGATGCACTTGCCTGCGGATTCCATTTCTTCTTGGTCGGATTTGTGTCATAGTTCGTTGGCGCCTTCACTGGAGGCCACCAAGCTCATGGCCAAGCAAGCGGTTTGCATATCATCCCCTAGAAGGAAGGTGAAAACCTGCACAAGTACATACAAAGATTCAGCCGGGTGCAGTACAACATCCCAGATGTTCATCCCGCCGCCGTGATCAGCGCATTCCATCAGAATGTGCGCAACCGCAAGATGCATGAAGAGCTGGCGATGAACAAGGTCAAAGATGTGGCCGAACTTTATGTTCTGGCCGATAGGTGCGCCCGAGCTGAAGAGGGGAGGAAGTACCCCGGCGAGGATGCCGGTGCGGAAACCGACTCCACAGATGAAGACACAGCCGCCCCAACAAAGAAGGGCCGGCGCCGCAACAGGAAGCGCAAGGGCAAGACCGTGCTTGCCATCGAGGGATCCGAGGACACCGGCGCTGCCAAAAAGGCCAAAGCAGACGTCCCCGGCAAGGAAGTTGCTGGGTGCGCCGCTTGCCGGGCCTTAGTGGCTGCCGACAAGCCAGGAGGCTCCGACAAGCAGTACTGCAAGATCCACCGCACCAAGGGCCACGACCTCCAGAACTGCCGGCAAGTCGAGCTACTTGCTGAGAAGCAAAAAGCTGAGTATGAGAGGCGGGACAAGGAGAAGGGTCAGGATGGTGCCAAGGGATCCGACAAGAAGCGTGGCGGCCAAGGAGGTCGCCGCAGCAAAGATAACCAGCAAGAGAGGCCCGCTCGGGGCCGCGACAAGAAGCAAGAAGACGATGGTCATGACGAGGACGACGAGTCCGACGAGCATGAGTTCCAGAAGGCTACAGAGGCCATGTGCGTCGACGGTGGCGCCTCGCTGCACACCTCTCACCGCCAGCTCAAGCAGTGGGCGCGTGAGATCACAGCAGCGGAACCATCATTCGATGCTCAAAAGCCACTGAAGTGGTCCATCACGCTTATCATTTTTGACACCGAGGACCACCCCGATCGCACAACTGCGGTCGGGTGTTTGCCGTTGTTGGTTTCGCTAACAATACGCAACCTTAAGGTGACAAAAATGCTAGTTGACGGCGAGGCCGGTCTGAACTTGATCTCGCCTATTGTGATCAAAAGGCTGCAGATTCCTGATGGAGACCTCGAAGAGACGGGCACATTTCAAGGGGTCAACCCGGGAAGGAGTCAGCCGAAGGGTAAGGTCACGCTGCCCGTGACATTTGGAGGCGAGTTGAACTATAGGACGGAGGGGATTGTTTTCGATGTAGCCGAGATCCCCTTGCCCTACAACAGGATCCTCGGCTGCCCAACACTAGCCAAGTTCATGTCGGCCTCACATTACGCCTACAACGCGCTGAAGATGCCTAGGCCGATGACCATCATCACCATCCCCTCCGACAAGAAGGATGCGCTGATTTGCGCTGACCAACTCTACCGGGAGGCAGTTGCAGCGACTACCGCCAAGGCACTTGCTCCTGCCGCCGAAGCCCCCCCCCCCCGGGGGGGGGGGGAATAAGACCGGTAAGGCCTCTCGCCCCCACTCCGGCAAGCGCACCTCTTCGGAGTGTAGTGCTCCCGTCGAGGACGTGCCATAGAGCTCCATCGGCAAGAGCAAGAAATCCAGAGCTGCACCACCAGAGACCAAGAAGGTGTCCGTCAAGGAGGATGGCACGGGAGGGGCTTTCACCATAAGCTCCACCCTCGGCAGCAAATAGGAAGGCGCGCTCGTCACTTTCCCGCGGGCGAATGTCGATGTGTTTGCGTGGCAAGCATCCGACATCCCCGGTGTTCCCAGGGAGGTGATTGAGCACCATCTTGCTGTCTGTCCTCATGCGCGACCCGTCAAGCAGAAGGTCAGGAAGCAGGCTCTGGAATGGCAAAATTTCATCACAGAGGAAATCAGGAAGTTGGAAGCGGCAGGCTTGGTGAGAGGGTACTCCATCCGACGTGGTTGGCCAATCCGGTGGTGGTGCGCAAGGCAAATGGGAAGTGGAGACTGTGTATTGATTACACAGATATCAATAAGGCTTGTCCAAAGGACCCTTTCCTCTTACCGCGCATCGACCAGATTGTTGACTCCACGACCGGGTGTGACTTGTTATCATTCCTCGACGCTTACTCGGGATACCACCAGATCTTCATGACGAAAGAAGATGAAGAGAAGACAGCATTCATCACCCCATGTGGTATGTATTTTTTTTACGAATGCCTTTCGGGTTGAAGAGTGCTGGCTCAACATTTGCAAGAGCAGTCCAAATTGGTCTTGAGCCCCAGCTACATAGAAATATGGAAGCTTATATAGATGACATAGTGGTCAAAACCAAGGACAGGGCAACACTCATACAAGATTTAGAAGAGACGTTTGCAAATTTGCGCAAGATCAACCTCAAGCTGAACCCTGAGAAGTGTGTCTTCGGTGTTCCGTCCGGCAAACTTCTCGGGTTCTTTGTGTCATAGCGTGGGATCGAGTCAAATCCAGACAAGATCAAGGCCATTGAGCAGATTGAGGCACCTAGGCGGATCAAGGATGTACGTCGGCTCGCTCGCTGCGTTGCCGCCATGAGCAGGTTCATCTCCAAGTCTGCTGAACGTGCCCTTCCCTTTTTCAAAATCTTGAAAAAGGCAGGCCCAATGGAATGGACCCCAGAGGCCGAGGCAGCCCTGCAGGATTTGAAGAAGTACCTCTCCTCTATGCCAATACTCACTACTAGGGAAAACCTTATACACAACATCTTAGGAGTAGCGCTGGACAAAATCGTGCGCCACTGCTACTTAGTAGCAGCGCGCGTAAATAAACCACGCTACTGCTATAACTTTAGCAGTAGCGCGTACTAGCAAAAAGCGCTGCTGCTATGTTTGAACTGGGCGCCCATGGCTAGCCCAACTTAGCAGTAGCGCGTATCCTCGCCCAACGCTACTGCTATTCTCCTTAGCTGTAGCGCTTTTCTCGCACACGCGCTACTACTAACCCTACCTTATCCTCCCCACGCGGCCGACCCTCTCTCTCTCTCACTCTCCCTCTCAGTCACTCTCGCCCGCGCCGATACCCGTCGTCCGCCGCCGCCGTCGTCCGTCCTCCACCGAGGTACTCCCTCCTCCTCCCACCGCGCCCTCCTCCCTCCTCCTCCGGCCGCCCCCTCCTCCCTCCTTCCTCCTCCGCCGGCAGCCCTCCTCCCACCGCGCCCTCCTCCCTCCTCCCTCCGCCTCTGGCCGCCCCCTCCTCCTCCGGCCGCCCCCTTCTCCCTCCTCCCTCCTCTGCCGGCAGCCCTCCTCCCACCGCCCCTCCCTCCTCCTCCTCCGGCCGGCCCCTCCCCCTCCTCCTCTGGACGCCCCTCCCCCTCCTCTCTCCTCCCTCCTTTGTCTCTGTTCTTGCAAATTGTAGGTAATTTAAATGTAGATTTTAGAATGTAGACATTGTAGAATGTAGGTTTTTTAATAGAATATTTTTTTTGACTATTTTAGGTGTTTTGAATAAAATAGAAGTAAGAAAATTTAGGGTAGAACTAGGGTAGTAGAATTTTTAGCAAGTGTTTAATAGAAATAGTTTATTTAGTAAGTGATTAATATAACTAGTTTATTTATATTAAGTGATTAATAGAACTAGTTTATTTAGTAAGTGCTTAATAGAACTAGTTTATTTATAGTAAGTGCTTAATAGAACTAGTTTATTTAGTAAGTGTTTAAAATAATTAGTAAGTAAATTAATAAACTAGTTGAACTAGTTTAGTTTTAGTTGAACTAGTTTAGTAAGTAAATTAATAAACTAGTTGAACTAGTTGAATTAATAGAACCAATGTATTTTAGTAAGAAAATTAATATAACTAGTTGAACTACTTTATTTTTAAAAAGAACTAGTTTTTTTTTCTATTTATAGTAAGTTTATATTTAGTAAGAACTAGTTGAATTAATAGAACTAGTTGAACATGTCAAATTTTTGTTATTTTTTATTTTAAGCAATTATTCGAGATGTATTAGTGATAACTTATAGGGTTTTTTCTTTTGCAGAAATCAAGGAGCCCCTCCATCATCCTCGCTGTCGTCCCCGTCACCGACCCCCTCCGACCTCGAGGTGAGACCAGCCAAATCTCCATGTCAATATGAGTCCTATAAGATATATATGATGTAGATAAAAACATGTATATCCTGTATTGCTCAAATAGGATATGTGGTTGCCGAAGTGGCCGGTCATGTTCAGGTTACACCTCCGAGTGGCCTATGTTTTGCCAGAGTGTTGATTAATTTCCGTTCCGGCAAATTTCAGGCGCTCGATATGTCCTTTTTTAGCAAAGGTCATGCCGGATTTTTCCGTGAATTCTGGCATGACTTGTGCTAGAATATGTAGGAAATATCGAGTGGCCTGGATTTTCTCGAAAAATAATGATCTAATTTAGGTTTTTTAGTACATATATTTAATTGTACAAGTTTAATCTTTGAATTATGAACGTAGGAAATGTCGTACTCGGATGACGAAAGTCTCCCGGGGAGTGCAGCTGGTGCCACGACGATCGAGGTCTGTGCGACAGGTGCCCTCACCTGGACGATGATCGGCACTTCAGCATTAAGCTCGAGGAGACCTTCGACGTTGAAACGGTACGCAACGACGACAAGTGTTTTTTTTGTAATTAAGCACGACTTAAACTATTTCAACGTCTAATTTTCATCTTTTACAATTCGACTAGCTTATCCCATGCCATGCAAGATGCTATGTCTTGGAGAGGATGGGTTTTGAAGACCATGAAAATTTTGAAACAAAGAAAATACACCTAAGGACCCATCATGATATGGATTTTGAAGTAAATCTGTACAATTCTCAGAGCGTAACCCATTTTGGTTGCCAAAATTGGGAAGCACTTTGCAAAATGTATGGTTTTATGAGCGTATGATTGTCACCATGGATCTTGGTGATCCTGATATCGAGCAAAACAATATGGACATTTGGGTCCTTGTTGATACGCTTCCGATTCTACCGCTATGTGAGTTTCTCAAACATAGTTATTAACTAATTTATATTGTTTATTTCAAAATAGTTGACAACTTATTTCCATTGACAACTTATTTTCATTCTTCAAAGAATGTGCGGAAGATGGTAGACAAAACCCACTACACCGATGGCTCCGAATTAACTTATAAGGAGAAAAATCATCTGATCACATTTTGTACTTTCTTTGAGAATTACAATACCTATTATCGAACTCCTCCAAATTATGGTGAATACGTACCACTAGTGCACGTGTTGAACCACGATAACTTCTATGGAGATACCCTGGTAAGATTTTTTACTATTACGACATCCGTGCATCTTTTGCATACTTCTAAAACTAGTACATCATTGCTAACTACGAAGTTATTACTATGTTTTTCAACAGAAAATCCCGATGGATTGTGCGCCTCATCTGATGTTTTACAATGGTCGCCTTGAAGTTCTGAACATACAGCCAGGTCATCCTACGGATCTCACCTGTGCATATCGGATTTTTGAAACCAGTGAAGACATGCTAATCAAATAGTGGAAAAAAATGTTTGGACATTCGTAAGGAGGTTCTTGGAAGCAACATTAAGCGAAAGGCAAGAATTGGAGATAGGATAATCTGCATTCTCCATAATGGAGAGCCAGGGGCTATCTTGTTTTTTGCTATTTTACCTTAGAGAATATAGTAGGTCCTAAGAGAATGTAGTAGGTCCTATGAGGTACAATATGTTTATTATGTGGTACAATGTGTTAGAGTTGATGATGAGGAGTAGTTGTGATTATGACTAGTGACCAACTTGCTATGTGATATCTCATCGATGAAAACGATGATCATGAGGAGGTGTTATATGACAATGATGTACTACGAAGTTATTACTATGTCCATCCACTTGAAACTAGTCCACGATTCTTTCACCCAATGATGTAATAACTCATTATGATGTAAAAACAATTTCTAAATTGCTGCTGTATGAAAACTTGTATAGAGGTGTATGAATACAACATGAAATAAAAAAGAAATAAAATACGGAATAATAGTAGTAGCGCGGGCTGGGAGAAGCGCTACTAGTAATTACCAGTAGCGCCCCGTTGAGAAAGCGCTACTACTAAGTCGGTGTAGCAGTAGCGTTGGTTAACCAACGCTACTGCTAACCTTTAGCTGTAGCGCCGTGCCAGTAGCGCTCCTGCCCGTGCTACTGATAGGCCTAAAACCCGCGCTGCTGCTAGGCTTTTCCCTAGTTGTGACTGGTTGCGCCTAGACCACGAGAACCGTTGCTGCTATATCTACCGGCAACGAACCAAGTGGCCAGCGCCGCGCTAGTGGCACAGAGGGAGGTCAACGAAGAGGAAGTGGCAACGACAGGGCTGGCGGATGGCAAACCAGAGCTCCCCCCGGCAGGGCCTGCTACCGGTAAGGCAAGGCCCCCGGCAGAGTCTGACGCTGGCGAAGCAGAAGTGACGCAACCAAATGAAATAGTGCAGAAGAAGAAGACGATGCAGCACCCGGTTTACTTTGTCAGCTCCCTCTTGCAGGGGGCTAGGTCAAGGTACTCCGGTGTGCAGACATTGCTCTTCGGCCTCCTTATGGCCTCGAGGAAGCTGCGTCATTACTTCCAAGCACACGAAATCACCGTCGTCACCCGCTTCCGGTTGCAAAGGATATTGCATAACCCAGACGCAACCGGGAGGATTGTGGTAACACCCTGGATGTTATTTTCCATTATCGTAACTCCAACTCTTGCCATTTTTGGCTATGTGATATGTTATTTCCTTCGTGGTTGGGTTTTGTCTTTTGTTTTGCATTTTGTTCATGTCATGCATCTCATCTCATAGCATCATGCGCATTGCATCTGCATGTTTTCATAAAGCTTGCATCCGCTCGTAGTTGCCGCTCCTCGCTACCCTCCGTTGCGTTCGTTGACCCTTTCGAGACCAACCGTGTTTTCGGTTCCCTCTTGTCAAACCACCTAACCTCTTGCAGACCCCCTCGCTTGCTCGTACGAAACCTCCCCAAACTCGATCCGGGCGGTCGTGACCAGTGCGTCCGGATCATCTCCAAACATCCCTAAAATATCTTCGGTTCTTTGTTAGACTCCCTTAAGCTATTTATTCTTGACCGCCCGATTATGATCGGACGGACCGATTAGCCACTGACCAAAATCCTCATGCTATATAAACAGATGAAACCCTAGCCCCTAGCTGTCTCATCCACCCTTTCCCTTCGTGCCGCCGCCAACCAACCAACCTCCCCCCTTCTTCCTCGGGATCCTCCCAGATCCATCCCCGACCAGCCTCCACCTTCCTCGGGTTCGTGCCTGATCCAAAATCCTCATCGTTTTCTCCACCCAACCAACCACCGCACCACCGCCCCGCTCCTCCCGTTGCTCGAACCCTCCAGCTGAGCGCCTCCTCCTCACCTCGTCTTCCTCAGGCCAGCTGTGACGCCCCTGATTTGACCGTACACTAATCATGCACGCAAATGTGTACGATCAAGATCAGGGACTCACGGGAAGATATCACAACACAACTCTAAAACATAAATAAGTCATACATGCATCATAATACAAGCTAGGGGCCTCGAGGGCTCGAATACAAGTGCTCGATCACAGACGAGTCAGCGGAAGCAACAATATCTGAGTACAGACATAAGTTAAATAAGTTTGCCTTAAGAAGGCTGGCACAAACTGGGATACAGATCGAACGAGGCGCAGGCCTCCTGCCTGGGATCCTCCTAACTACTCCTGGTCGTCGTCAGCGGACTGCACGTAGTAGTAGGCACCTCCAATGTCATAGGAGTCGTCGTCGACGGTGGCGTCTGGCTCCTAGACTGCAGCATCTGGTTGCGACAACCAGGTAGAAAGGAAAGGGGGAAAAGAGGGAGAGAAGCAACCGTGAGTACTCATCCAAAGTACTCGCAAGCAAGGAACTACACTACATATGCATGGGTATATATGTAAAGGGCCATATCAGTGGACTGAACTGCAGAATGCCAGAATAAGAGGGGGATAGCTAATCCTATCGAAGACTACGCTTCTGGCCACCTCCATCTTGCAGCATGTAGAAGAGAGTAGATGGTAAGTTCACCAAGTAGCATCGCATAGCATAATCCTACCAGGCGATCCCCTCCTCGTCGCCCTGTTAGAGAGCGATCACCGGGTTATATCTGGCACTTGGAAATGTGTATTATTAAGTATCCAGTTCTAGTTGTCATAAGGTCAAGGTACAACTCCGGGTCGTCCTTTTACCGAGGGACACGGCTATTCGAATAGATAAACTTCCCTGCAGGGGTGCACCACATAACCCAACACGCTCGATCCCATTTGGCCGGACACACTTTTCTGGGTCATGCCCGGCCTCGTAAGATCAACATGTCGCAGCCCCACCTAGGCACAACAGAGAGGTCAGCACGCCGATCTAAATCCTATGCGCGCAGGGGTCTGGGCCCATCGCCCATTGCACACCTGCACGTTGCGTACGCGGCCGGAAGCAGACCTAGCCTAGTGGCGTTCCAGTCCAATCCAGCGCGCGCCACTCAGTCGCTGACGTCACGAAGGCTTCAGCTGATACCACGACGCCGGGATACCCATAACTACTCCCGCGTAGATGGTTAGTGCGTATAGACCAAATGGCCAGACTCAGATCAAATACCCAGAACTCGTTAAGCGTGTTATTTGAAGTAACCGCGAATGCCGACCAGGGCCAGGCCCACCTCTCTCCTGGGTGGTCTCAACCTGCCCTGTCGCTCCGCCATAAAGTAACAGTTGGGGGCCGTCGGGAACCCAGGCCCACCTCTACCGGGATGGAGCCACCTGTCCTTTCAGCCCCCTCATCAGAATCACTTGCGGGTACTCAACGAGCCGACCCGACTTTAGTCACCACATGTGTCATGTATAATTGTATATAGTATATGCCCGTGATCACCTCCCGAAGTGATCACGGCCCAGTAGTATAGCATGGCAGACGGACAAGAGTGTAGGGCCACTGATGGAACACTAGCATCCTATACTAAGCAGTAGGATAGCAGGTAAGGGTAACAACTGTAGCAACAAGGATAGGCTATGCATCAGTATAGGATTAACCGAAAGCAATAACATGCTACACTACTCTAATGCAAGCAGTACAGAGAAGAATAGGCGATATCTAGTGATCAAGGGGGGGGGGGCTTGCCTGATTGCTCTGGCAAGAAGGACGTGTCGTCAACACCGTAGTCGAACTGGGGGTCGCCGGCAGTCTCAGGGTCTACCGGAAAGAAGTAACGGAGGGGGAACACAATAAATAATAGAGCAATCAAAGTATCACAAAGCGTAACATGGCAACGCGCGGTGCTAGAGATGACCTAACATAGTAGGAGGTGTTACGGGCGAAGGGGGGAAACATCCGGGAAAGTATCCCCGGTGTTTTGTGTTTTCGGACAGATGAACCGGAGGTGAAATGTTGCAGGTTCACTATGCTAGGGAAGCGTGCGGACGAACGGACTGTGTATTCGGATTTGTCTCGTCGTTCTGAGCAACTTTCATGTACAAAGTTTTTCCATCCGAGCTACGGTTTATTTTATATTAATTTTTAAAGATTTAAATCATTTTTAAAATTTAATAAATTAATTTAATTCGAAGTTTAATTAATGCAGCAACATGACGTCAGCAGTCCACGTTGACCGTTGACCTGGTCAACCTGACAGGTGGGTCCCACCTGTCAGGGGCTGTTAGCTAATTAACAGTAGTTAATTAGGTTAATTAATCTTAATTAGTTGATATTAACAGGATTAATTAAGTTAATTAATTATCTTTATTATTTATTTATTTATTTTTATTATTTATTTTTATTATTTATTTATTTATTTTTATTATTTATTTATTTACTTTTATTAATTATTTTCTTTTAAAACGTTCTAGGCCGTGGGGCCCCCAGGTCAGTGGCACAGGGGCTTTGCGGGTCGGGCGTGCTAGCGGGCGGGCCGTGGGCGCCCGATGGGCGCGAGCGCCAGGCGCGGCTTCACCTGAGCGGGAGCGCCGGCGAGCAGGGTGGCTGCGACGCGGGTGGAGTGCGGCGAGGGAGGCCGGGCGAGCGGTGGCCGGAGTAGCCAGGTTACGCGCGGGTGGGGGGTGGTGATGTGGGACGAGGCCACCGGCGGGCGGCCGCGGCTCGACTGCACCGGCGCGGGGTGGTGAGCGGAACGGGACGCGGGGAAGCAGTGGGGTTGCGGCGGCTGCGCCGGGGTGGCGTGGGTGAGGCACAGGCGAGCGTGGCCGGAGCGCGAGCTCCGTCGCTCGGCCACGGTGATCGGCAGAGGGAAGGGAAGGAGGAGGTCGAGGCTCACGGGGAGGTTGCAGGGCACGGGCAGTGGGGGTCGAGGAGGAGACGGAGTCGGCGCGTCGGCGGCGGGGAGGCAGTCCGGCAGGGACGGTTTGGCGAGGTGGCCGCGGCGGCAGCCGGCGGGGTCGAGCCCCCAAGCCCCGATCCGATCCAGACGAGGGAGGAGCGAGGCGTGCGACGGGGCGGCGCCGGCGACGCCGTCAGGTGAACGAGGACGAGGGCGGGGCCGGCGAGGGGGGCCCCGGCGTAGTGGCCGCGGGGATCGACAGCGGCGTCGGGTCGATGGGATCGGGGGGTTTGCCCCGATCCAGATCGGGCAGAGGAGGGAGAGAGAGGAGTGCGAGGGGGGAATGGGGATCGGGCTAGGGTTCCGGGGGGGGATATGGAGAGGGAGTGGGCCGGCCAGTTGGTTGGGCCAGGCCTGCTGGGCCGGAGCCCGGGGGTTCTTTTTTTTGTTAGTTATTTTTCTGTTTTGTTTCTTTCTTTTTATTTATCTTTCTTTTACTGTTTTACTTTTAGTTTTCTTTTATTTTAGTTTTATAAAAATTATCACTAGCACTTAAATTAATACTTTTAAATATACTATTGCCACATTAATCCTCAACCTAAATTAAAATAGTTTAATATTTTATAAAATTCAAAAGGCATTTATCTTAACATTTAAACCTCTATTTTAATTATTTTGAACACTTAAACATTTTATTAAATTTAGGTTTCTCCACCATTATTATCTATGCAATATTTGGTTCACTCCGAACATTTTAGTTTTAATATTTGAAAACTTTTATTGTTTGCTTGATTTTGAATCAGAATTTGAATCGGTTTCAAACTAACGCGAGATTAGTAACAGAAATCGAGGTGACGTGGCATCATTAACGTGGGATTACTGTAGCCTAATTACCCGGGCGTCACACCAGCCACCAGCAGCAGCTTCAGGCCAGCCCCGCCGCCAAGTCCCTCACGCGATCCCCTGCCTCGTCCTTGCGCTGCCTCCAGGAACCAACCGAGGAAAGAGCCTCGCGCTCGTGTGCGAGCACGCACATGAGCTTCTGCGCCCGTGCCTCGATCCCGCTGCCTCTCCCTCAATCGGACGTCGGCGCCTGCGACCAGCAGACCTAGGCCGGCCTCGCCTCCCTTCTCCTCCTATCCCCTTCCTCCCTTGGTTCCTCTTCTCTTTCTCACTCTAGTATCTCCCGCCCTCTCTGTTCTTCGCAGGAGTATGCCATGGAAGCTGCAAGGAGCTCCAGCCCGCCGGCCACCATCTTCAGTCAGATCCGCCTGGTCCCGGCCATCTTCGTCGACCGCCGGCCATCCCTGCCCGCCTTGCGCGTCGCTGTCGTCGCCTTCGTACCGCAGCCCAAGCCCTGCTCCGCGCCGTGCTACCTCCTTCTGTCGGGAGCAGATAGAGGAAGCTGCCCCTGCCCGTTGACTTCCCACGCCGGCATGTGCGCAAGGGCCGCAAGGCTAGGGGCGCCCAGCTCCTTCCGCTTACCCAGCCAACCAAGGGCCAGCATCGCCATGGCCGCCGGCCTTTGTTTTCCCGCTGTGAGCAACTTCCTCCATAACCGAAGCTTCGATCTTTTCCTAGATCCGTTCTAGCATCTAGAGGTTATTTAGAGTTGCCACTATGTTCCACCGCAAGCATATCAGCTAGCACAGTGGCTAGCGCAGCCTCTATCCATTCGAGGGGTCTGGGGTTCGAGTCCCAGCCACCCCCATTTTTGCTTAGTTTTCCTGTTATTTTGCACTCCCACATCTGCTTGGGGCCAGATCTGCTGCTGGGCTTGCACAGTGCGTTGCATTCGGCCCGTTGCTATTTTTTTGGCGTGCTGCGAATTTCATATTATCCAGTGACTGCCTGTTTTGCAGAAAACTCCCTGTTGTTCATGCATATAATAACTCCAGAACCATGCATCATATGTAAATAACTTTATATGTAAATGGGGTAGAAAAATGCCTAGTTTAACATGGTGTACTTTATTTTGCTGTTTAACAACATTAAAATTATGTTTAGGGCAGAATAGTAGCAAATTCGAAATATGCATATGAGGATTTTCCGGAATTGTTGTTTGTTGTTTCCGGCCTCATTTAAACTTGCCTAGATAGGTATCTTTGTTATGCTTCACCCCTTGCCATGTTTTACAACATTTAATATTGTTGGGTACATAATCGAGAGAGAACTAAATAACTCAATGTGCTGTTTCGTCAATATGCAACTCGTTGCATATTGAGCTCCACTTAATTTGTAGTATTGTTTGTTGCACTTTGCCATGCCATGCACCTTTAAACCGGACATGCATCATCCTTGGTTGTGCATCATGCCATGTTTATGCTTGTGTGTTTACCATGTTGTTTGCTTCTTTCCGATTGTGCTTCTCCTTGATAGTTCCGGTTACGTTGCGTTTGTGAGGATTCGTTCGACTACATTGGTTCGTCTACTTCATGGACTCGTTCTTCTTCCTAGCAGGATTTCAGGCAAGATGACCATACCCTCGAAATCAATTCTATATTTGCTTGCTAGTTGTCCGTTCTATTGCTATGCCGCGCTACCTACCACTTGCTATATCATGCCTCTCATATTGCCATGTCAAGCCTCTAACCATCCTTCCCTAGCAAACCGTTGTTTGGCTATGTTACCGCTTTTGCTCAGCCCCTCTTATAGCGTTGTTAGTTGCAGGTGAAGTTGAAGATTGCTCCATGTTGGAACATGTTTATGTTGGGATATCACAATATCTCTTATTTAATTAATGCATCTATATACTTCGTAAAGGGTGGAAGGCTCGGCCTTATGCCTGGTGTTTTGTTCCACTCTTGCCTCCCTAGGTTCCGTCATACCGGTGTTATGTTCCTTGATTTTGCGTTCCTTACGCGGTTGGGTGTTATGGGAACCCCTTGACAGTTCGCCTTGAATAAAACTCCTCCACCAAGGCCCAACATTGGTTTTACCATTTGCCTAACAACCTATTACCTTTCCCTTGGGAGTAATTAACCCGAGGGTCATCTTTATTTTAGCCCCCCCGGGCCAATGCTTCTCTAAGTGTTGGTCCGAACTAGAGCACCGTGCGGGACCGTCCCTTGGCAACTTGGGTTATGTTGGTCCTGTATGCTTAGCTCATCCGGTTGTGGCCTGAGACAAGATACGCGCGGCTACTATCAGGGTGTCGGCACGTCGGGAGGTCTTGCTGGTCTTGTTTTACCATTGTCAAAATGTCTTGTAAACCGGGATTTCGAGACTGATCGGGTCTTCCCGGGTGAAGGAATATCCTTCGTTGGCCGTGAGAGCTTATAATGGGCTAACTTGGGACACCCCTACAGGGTATAAAGTTTCGAGAGCCGTGCCCGCTGTTATGTGGCAGATGGGAATTTGTTAATGTCCGGTTGTAGAGAATTTGACACTTGACTTAATTAAAATACATCAACCGCGTGTGTAGCCATGATGGTCTCTTCTCGGCGGAGTCCGGGAAGTGAACACGGTTCTTGTGTTATGGTTGTGCGTAAGTAGTTTCAGGATCACTTCTTGATCACTTCTAGCTTCACGCCCGTTGCGTTGCTTCTCTTCTCGCTCTTATTTGCGTATGTTAGCCACCATATTTGCTTAGTGCTTGCTGCAGCTCCACCTCATTACCCCATCCTTCCTATAAGCTTAAATAGTCTTGATCTCGCGGGTGTGAGATTGCTGAGTCCTGGTGACTCATAGATTCTACCAAAACAGTTGCAGGTGCCGACGATATCAGTGCAGGTGACGCAACCGAGCTCAAGTGGGAGTTCGATGAGGAACTTGGTCGTTACTATGTTTCGTTTCCTGATGATCAGTAGTGGAGCCCAGTTGGGACGATTGGGGATCTAGCATTTGGGGTTGTCTTCTTTTATTTCGGTTCCGTACTCGGACCTTGATTGTACTCTGAATGATGTATGTTTAATTTATGTATTGTGTGAAGTGGCGATTGTAAGCCAACTCTTTATCCCATTCTTGTTCATTACATGGGATTGTGTGAAGATGACCCTTCTTGCGACAAAACCACCATGCGGTTATGCCTCCGAGTCTTGCCTCGGCAGGTGGGAGATATAGCCGCATCGTGGGCGTTACAAGTTGGTAATCAGAACCATCCCCGACTTAGGAGCCCCCTGCTTGATCGAATCGCTGGCGTTGTTGAGTCTAGAAAAAAATGTTTTGAGTCTTAGGATTATATATATCAGAGAGTAGGATTCTTTTACTCCTCAGTCCCTTCGTCGCTCTGGTGAGGCCCCCTGACGTAGAAATTTTGACTCTCCTCTCCTCAAATTTCACTAATTTTTTTAGGATCACGCGGGTATCTTGGAATCGTTCCGATGGTTTTGTGACGAGAACATTGTTCTTGGTGCCTCCTGACATTTAGAGGTTGTTGCAGTGTCCCGGGGAGTTGAGCTCCGAGGTGTTGTCGTCACAATTTTATCGTTGCAGTTCTGGAATACCTGAGTTTTTTCGCCGATATCGAAAATCTCTTTTATGCAGTTGTTGGTGAGATTACTTTGACGCCACCCAGTACTGGGGCGGGAGTTCGGGAGTATTGCCATAACTCGTATAATGGATGCTTTCGAAGGTTGAGGTACACGATTTCCGGAGTTTTCTTGGTTATGTGTTGACTGGTGGATACAGCTGGATCTAGGGATTGTTAGTTTGGGTGAGATATATTGCGTCCCGTGTATCCCCAAAACCTGATTGCATAACCAGAAAGTTTCGGGAGTTTATAAGTGGGAATTCAAGTAGCTCCTAGAATATCTTTTCGACGGATGTATGATTTGAGATTGGGGTCCAACATCTAGTGGTTCGCTTTTCACGGTCGATTTACAGTGGTCGCGAGATGTCTTAAAGAATCCTTGGCTATGCCGATTCGGGGACGTCTTGTTTGTCATTCGTGACGTCCGCTGTACGTCGTGCCCGTGGGGCGTCATCACGAACACTTTGGGCGAAATCTCTATCATATGTTTGTTTCCGGCTTATTCTGCGAGCCAATCCTTTGTTTTGTTTTAAGTTGTGGTATTCGAGTTGCTTCATTGTCAGGTGTTGATTCCTTACCTTTCCTAAGCGGTGTTCTCATACTTCTATGTGAATACCAATCCTTCTTGATCATCGAGATTGTCATGCCAATTCTTTTCCAACCGATGTGCTCTTTTTCAAGTGGATCCGATCATTTCAACATTCGCGTGATCAATTCTAAGTTTTCTCAACAGTGTTTGTTTCATCCGTCCCAAGTTGCCTTTGTTTTTCCCGCCCTCCCACCCTTTTCCTTCAGGGACTCCTATTTCTTAATCAAGTATCATTTTATTGATGGGAAGTCTCTCCATTCTTTTCCGTCAATGTTCTTATCCGGTGATTCTCAGGAAGATACTAACGAAGCTTCAAGTGTATCATTCTTCATTCTCGTATTATTTTCCGGTGGATTCAATCCAAGTTGCAGGTGTTGATCTTATCCCCTTCCCTGTTTCAAGTGCTTTCGTATGACGGTGTATCTCTTAATCTTTCACCTCTCGCTATTCATTTGTTCCGGAGTGTTGAAGATATCTCAGGAGATTCGTGTTTTCATTCAAGATCCATTCAAGCTATTTCGAGGTTGTTATCTCATTCAAGCCATTTAATTCAACCGGTGCAATCTCTCTTTTAAATTGTTCAACGGTGTATCTTTTGAGTGGGTCCTAACCCACAGGTCTTTTCCCAGGATCTTACCTGACTCTTCTATTTTTCCAGAGTTATTCTCAAATGCATTTCAAAGTTTGACGTAAGAATGAATTACCATCAGTCAAATGTCTTTCTCCAAGATCTTTCAAATTCTTTTCATCGTTGGTCCAACCTTTATATTTCTCATCCCGGAGTATCTCAACAATTCATGGTGGTGTTTCTCGTCGTCATTCTCGGATCACCGAAGAAGAGTTCCTCTTAAATCCTTACCCGTTCTTCCAAAGATTCATGGTTCTAGCTTGATGCCATCCTCTCAAGTATCTTCGTTCATTTTTTTAATTCTTCCCGGCGTTTCTTTATCTTTTCTTCGTTCATTTTCAATTCTTACAGCGGTTTGTTCAAGATTCCTCTTCCTATGTTCTCATATTAATTTATTCATTGTTTTCAATCCTACCGGTGGTTCGTTGAAGACCTTCTCAAGTTTGCGCTATATCTCTCTCAATCCTTTCTACGAGAATAAGTAGTATGCCAAATCCGTTGCTTGTCATCAATTTAAATTGGTGAAGGATATGCATAACATAATTCTTATTCTTGTTTCATCCAAGTGATTAATTCCTTCTTCCGGAGTTCGTAATGGTATCAATTTCTCAGTTCTAAGTTGTTCATCTCTTCTTTCCGGAGTTTGTTCATCATATCACATTCTCGGTTCGAGATCCTTCATTTTTTTCTTTTCCGGAGTTCCAAGTTTTCTGCATTATCTCATCGCGAAGCTCCATCTATATCATCGCAAGGCTTCACCTTGTGTTCTCAACTTCTCTTCCTTTTATCATCCTTTTATTACCGGAGTTCTTCATCGAGGCTCTACATGGTGGTTCATCAAGGATTCTTTTCATTCTTCAATTTCTCTTCAAGATTTCTCTCGAAGTTATGATCTGCCAAGCTATACTCAAAAATAAACATGGTGCTTAACACATGTTTTGTTTTGGGGAGTTCAAGTATTCTTCATCTTGCATTCCAAAGTGCAATTCTCCTACCTTATCTTTTGAGATGGTGTTATGTCATTGGTGATAATTTCCCTTCGCGTTTCATGAATCACAACTTTTCAAGAGTGAGATATTTAAATCCATCATTTTCTCTTCGCTACAGAGATCTTTTCAACCAATTAATCTCCTTGTTGGAGTTATGTTGGGTTATATTTCACATAAAGCCTTCCATTGGGAATGTTGCTAATTGTGGTGCTTATCAATGATCCAAGTTTTCTCCTATCCTCTCGATGAAAGAAGTTTTCATCCCTTCGTTGATCTCAACCTATCATTGTTTTGTTAGTGGCAGAATTTCACCTCAAGTTTTGAGATGTTTTCCATAAGCCCACAACAAGCTTGTGCTTTCGTTGTTGGTTTTCCAACAACTCCGTTATAACCTTCTTGGAAGGGTGCTTTCCAAGTTCTTTTGTGGCAGAAGTTGGCATTTTCTTCTCCATTCTGTTATTCCAATGATCTATCTTCTATTCTTTCTTCCAGAGGCATTGTGATGTTGCTCTCTTCACTCATCATCTCGAATTTAACCGGAGTGTTGTGTCATCTCTTCCGGAGGCATTGTGACGATCGGGGATCTAGCATTTGGGGTTGTCTTCTTTTATTTCGGTTCCGTACTCGGACCTTGATTGTACTCTGAATGATGTATGTTTAATTTATGTATTGTGGGAAGTGGCGGTTGTAAGCCAACTCTTTATCCCATTCTTGTTCATTACATGGGATTGTGTGAAGATGACCCTTCTTGCGACAAAACCACCATGCGGTTATGCCTCCAAGTCGTGCCTCGACACATGGGAGATATAGCCGCATCGTGGGCGTTACAATTGTGGAATGGGCTTTGGAACTGTCGAGCTTTGGTTTGAAGTTTGAAAGCACTTCGACAATTCAGAGTAGGGTCTTGGCGGAGTTCATTGCGGAATGGACCTCAACGCCCGACGAAGAGATTCAGGAGACCGCTCTCCCCGACAAGGAAACAAGTCGCGACTAGATTATGTACTTTGACGGGGCTTTCTCGCTGCAAGGCGCCGATGCTGGTGTGCTTCTTGTCGCACCCACCGGAGAGCACCTGAAGTATCTACTCCAGATGCACTTTCCCAGGGAGATGTCAACAAACAACACCGCTGAATACGAGGGGTTGCTTGCCGGTCTCAGGATCGCGGCAGACCTCGGAATCAAGAAGATCATCGTCAGGGGTGATTCACAGCTTGTCGTCAAGCAAGTTAACAAAGATTATCAAAGCCCATTGATGGAGGCCTACGTAGATGAAGTGAGGAAGCTGGAAGAGCGTTTTGACGGTATACAAGCGGAGCACGTTCCCCGAGTGGAGAACGGCATCGCCGACTACTTGTCGAAACGCGCTGCCTTCAAATTGCCTGTGGAACCAGGTACTTTTGTGCTTCGATTAACTCAACCATCCGTTGAACCATCGGCAGGGCAGAACAAGCGGAGGAAATCAGGCCCCGGCAAGTACTTTCCCGCCGAGCTCCCAGGAGCCGCCGGCAAAGATGTTGCCGTGGACACTAAGCCTGCCGTGGGGCAGCAGACTCCGGCAGGGCGTCAAGCCCTGGCCGTAGAGACAGCTGCTCCCATGGCAGAGGAAATGCCTTTGGTCCTTGCCGTCGAGCCCCAGGCTCCGGCATGGGCACAACATACCGTCCGATTCCTCCAAACAGGGGAACTCCCTGAGGAGCAGGAAGAAGCGGAGAAAGTAGCCCGTCAGTCTGCCATGTATCAGTTCGTCGACGATGTTCTGTACAGAAAAAGACCAAACGGTGTGAAATTGAAGTGCATTCCCCGGGAGGAAGGACTGGAGCTGTTGGCAGAGATACACGGAGGCATATGTGGCTCCCACATAGGGTCGAGGGCCCTTGCCGGCAAGGCATTCCGCAAGGTTTCTTCTGGCCCACAACCCTCCAGGATGCAACGACACTAGTAACCAAGTGTGAAGCGTGCCAGTTCCATTCGAAGAAACTTCATCAACCAGCTCAAGCTCTCCAAACAACCCCTCTTTCCTGGCCATTCTCGGTCTGGGGGCTCGACATACTCGGCCCCTTTCCCCGTGCTGTCGGGGGCTTTGAGTACTTGTACGTCGCAATCGACAAGTTCACAAAGTGGCCGGAGGTGGAGGCAGTGAGAAAGGTGACAGCACAGTCGGCCGTCAAATTCTTCAAGGGACTAGTCTGCCGTTTGGTGTGCCAAATAGAGTCATCACCGACAACAGCACGCAGTTCACAAGCCGCGCCTTCATGTAGTACATCCAGGACCTCGACAGCAAGGTCTGTTTTGCTTCTGTTGCACACCCACGAAGCAACGGCCAGGCTGAGAGGGCGAATGCTGAAGTATTGCGAGGCCTTCGGACAAGAACTTTTGACAGGCTACACAAGTGCGGACGTCGCTGGATTGATGAATTGCCAGCGGTTCTTTGGTCAATCCGAACGACACCAAATCGTGCCACCGGCCAGACACCTTTCTCCCTCGTTTACAGGGCAGAAGCAGTTCTCCCCACGGAACTCATGTACGGGTCACCTCGAGTGCTCGCTTATGATGAGCTTGAGAAAGAGCAGTTGCGGCAAGATGATGCAACGCTCCTTGAGGAAGATCGTCTTTGGGCGGCTGTGCGAACAGCACGCTACCAGCAAGCCTTGCGCCGCTATCATAGCCACAAGGTTCATGCCAGAATCTTTGAGGAAGGCGACCTTGTTCTTCGGCATGTTCAGTCGGCCAAGAATTCCAACAAGTTGACGCCAAAGTGGGAAGGCCCTTATCGGGTAATACGAGTCACCAGGCCCGACACAGTCTGCTACCTCTTGAGCACTACGTTGGTTTTCCCTTGAAGAGGAAAGGGTGATGCAGTAAAGTAGCATAAGTATTTCCCCCAGTTTTTGAGAACCAAGGTATCAATCCAGTAGGAGACTACGCTCGAGTCCCACACACCTACACAAACAAATAAGAACCTCGCAACCAACGCGATAAAGGGGTTGTCAATCCCTTCATGGTCACTTACGAGAGTGAGATCTGATAGAGATGATAAGATAATATTTTTGGTATTTTTATGATAAAGACTAAAAGTAAAGAAAGCAAAATAAACGGTAATAGAAATAACTTGTTGACAGGAGATTAATATGATGGAAAATAGACCCGGGGGCCATTGGTTTCACTAGTGGCTTCTCTCAAGATAGCATAAGTATTACGGTGGGTAAACGAATTACTGTCGAGCAATTGATAGAATTGAGCATAGTTATGAGAATATCTAGGTATGATCATGTATATAGGCATCACGTCCGTGACAAGTAGACCGAAACGATTCTGCATCTACTACTATTACTCCACACATCGACCGCTATCTAGCATGCATCTAGAGTATTAAGTTCATAAGAACAGAGTAACGCTTTAAGCAAGATGACATGATGTAGAGGGATAAACTCATGAAATATGATATAAACCCCATCTTTTATCCTCGATGGCAACAATACAATACGTGCCTTGCTGCCCCTGCTGTCACTGGGAAAGGACACCGCAAGATTGAACCCAAAGCTAAGCACTTCTCCCATTGCAAGAAAGATAATTCTAGTAGGCCAAACCAGACTGATAATTCGAAGAGACTTGCAAAGATAACCAATCATACATAAAAGAATTCAGAGAAGATTCAAATATTGTTCATAGATAATCTTGATCATAAACCCACAATTCATCGGATCTCAACAAACACACCACAAAAAGAAGAGTTACATCAAATAGGTCTCCAAGAGAATCGAGGAGAACTTTGTATTGAGATCCAAAGAGAGAGAAGAAGCCATCTAGCTAATAACTATGGACCCGAAGGTCTGAGGTAAACTACTCACACATCATCGGAGAGACTATGGTGTTGATGTAGAAGCCCTCCGTGATCAATGCCCCCTATGTCAGGACGCCGGAAAAGGCCCCAAGATGGGATCTCACGGGTACAGAAGTTTGCGGTGGTGGAATTAGGTTTTCGTGGTCGCTTCTGATGGTTTGGGGGTACGTAGGTATATATAGGAGGAAGAAGTAGGTCGGTGGAGCCACGAGGGGCCCAAGGCGCGCCCCCTGCCTCGTGGCCTCCTTGGTGATTTCTTGATGTCCACTCCAAGTCCTCTGGATCACGTTTGTTCCGAAAATCACGTTCCCGAAGGTTTCATTCCGTTTGGACTCCGTTTGATATTCTTTTTCTGCGAAACACTGAAATAGGCAAAAAAACAACAATTTGGGCTGGGCCTCCGGTTAATAGGTTAGTCCCAAAAATAATATAAAAGTATATAATAAAGCCCATTAAACATCCAAAACATAATATATAATAGCATGGAGCAATCAAAAATTATAGATACGTTGGAGACGTATCAAGCATCCCCAAGCTTAATTCCTGCTCGTCCTCGAGTAGGTAAATGATAAAAACAGAATTTTTGATGTGGAATGCGACCTAACATATTCCTTAATGTAATTCTCTTATTTGTGGTATGAATATTCAGATCCAAAAGATTCAATATAAAAGTTTAGTATTGACATAAAAATAATAATACTTCAAGCATACTAACTAAGTAATCATGTCTTCTCAAAATAACATGGCCAAAGAAAGTTATCCCTACAAAATCATATAGTCTGGCTATGCTCTATCTCCATCACACAAAGTATTTTAATTATGCACAACCCCGATGACAAGCCAAGCAATTGTTTCATACTTTTGATGTTCTCAAACTTTTTCAATCTTCACGCAATACATGAGCGTGAGCCATGGACATAGCACTATATGTGGAATAGAATGGTGGTTGTGGAGAAGACAAAAAACGAAGAAGATAGTCTCACATCAACTAGGCGTATCAACGTGCTATGGAGATGCCAATCAATAGATATCAATGTGAGTGAGTAGGGATTGCATGCAATGGATGCACTAGAGCTATAAGTGTATGAAAGCTCAACAAAAGAAACTAAGTGGGTGTGCATCCAACTCGCTTGCTCACGAAGACCTAGGGCATTTTGAGGAAGCCCATCATTGGAATATACAAGCCAAGTTCTATAATGTAAAATTCCCACTAGTATATGAAAATGACAACATAGGAGACTCTCTATCGTGAAGATCATGGTGCTACTTTTGAAGCACAAGTGTGGTAAAAGGATAGTAACATTGTCCCTTCTCTCTTTTTCTCTCATTTTTTATTTATTTGGGCCTTTTCTCTTTTTATGGCCTCTTTTTTATTATTTTTCCTCCGGAGTCTCATCCCGACTTGTGGGGGAATCATAGTCTCCATCATCCTTTCCTCACTTGGGACAATGCTCTAATAATGATGATCATCACACTTTTATTTACTTACAACTCAAGAATTACAACTCAATACTTAGAACAAAAATATGACTCTATGTGAATGCCTCCGGCGGAGTACCGGGATATGCAATGAATCAGGAGTGACATGTATAAAAATTATGAACGGTGGCTTTGCCACAAATACGATGTCAACTACATGATCATGCAAAGCAATATGACAATGATGAAGCGTGTCATAGCAAACGGAACGGTGGTAAGTTGCATGGCAATATATCTCGGAATGGCTATGGAAATGCCATAATAGGTAGGTATGGTGGCTGTTTTGAGGAAGGTATATGGTGGGTGTATGATACCGGCGAAAAGTGCGCGGTATTAGAGAGGCTAGCAATGGTGGAAGGGTGAGAGTGCGTATAATCCATGGACTCAACATTAGTCATAAAGAACTCATATACTTGTTGCAAAAATCTATTAGTTATCGAAACAAAGTATTACTCGCATGCTCCTAGGGGGATTGATTGGTAGTAAAAGACCATCGCTCGTCCCCGACCGCCACTCATAAGGAGGACAATCAATAAATAAATCATGCTCCGACTTCATCACATAACGGTTCACCATACATGCATGCTACGGGAATCACAAACTTTAACACAAGTATTTCTCAAATTCACAACTACTCAACTAGCATGACTCTAATATCACCATCTTCATATCTCGAAACAATTATCAAGCATCAAACTTCTCTTAATATTCAACGCACTTATAAGAAAGTTTTTACTAATCTTGGATGCCTATCATATTAGGCCTACCTTCTCAATTTAAGCAAATTACCATGCTGTTTTGTAGGACTCTCAAAATAATATAAGTGAAGCATGAGAGAACAATAGTTTCTATAAAACAAAACCACCACCATGCTCTAAAAGATATAAGTGAAGCACTAGAGCAAAAACTATATAGCTCAAAAGATATAAGTGAAGCACATAGAGTATTCTAATAAATTCCGAATCATGTGTGTCTCTCTCAAAAAGGTGTGCACAGCAAGGATGATTTTGGTAAACTAAAAAGCAAAGACTCAAATCATACAAGACGCTCCAAGCAAAACACTTATCATGTGGTGAATAAAAATATAGCTCCAAGTAAAGTTACCGATGGACGAGGACAAAAGAGGGGATGCCTTCCGGGGCATCCCCAAGCTTTGTTTTTTTGGTGTCCTTGGATTTAACTTGGGGTGCCTTGGGAATCCCCAAGCTTAGCCTCTTGCCACTCCTTGTTCCATAATCCATCAAATCCTTACCCAAAACTTGAAAACTTCACAACAGAAAACTTAACAGAAAATCTCATGAGCTCCGTTAGCGAAAGAAAACAAAACACCACTTCAAGGTACTGTATTGAACTCATTATTTATTTATATTGGTGTTAAACCTACTGTATTCCAACTTCTCTATGGTTTATAAACTATTTTACTAGCCATATATTCATCAAAATAAGCAAACAACACACGAAAAACAGAATCTGTCAAAAACAGAACAGTCTGTAGTAATCTGTAACTAACGCAAACTTCTGGAACTCAGAAAAATCCAGCAAAATAGTAAGACCTAGATAATTTGTTTATTGATCTACTGCAATTGGAATCAGTATTGCATCACGTTCTGGTGATTTTTAACAATTGTTTTTGTGAACAGAAAGTTTCTGGAATTTTCAGCAAGATCAAGTAACTATCATCCAAGAAGATCCTATATAGGTTTAACTTGGCACAAACACTAATTAAAACATAAAAACAAATCTAACAAGAGGCTAGATGGATTATTTATTCAAAAACATAAAGGAAATATATTGGGTTGTCTCCCAACAAGCGCTTTTCTTTAAAGCCTTTTAGCTAGGCATTAATAATTTTAATGATGCTCGCATAAAAGACAAGAATTGAAGCGCGAAGAGAGCTTCATGAAACACATGAAAAACACATGTAAGTCTAACATACTTCCTATGCATAGGCATCTTATAGAAAAACAAATTATCATAGCAAGAAAAAACTAGCATATGCAAGGAAGCGGAAAGGAACAATAGCAATCTCAACATAATGAGAGGTAATTTAGTAACATGAAAATTTCTATAACCATATTTTCCTCTCTCATAATAATTACATGTAGGATCATAAGAAAATTCAACAATATAGCTATCACATAACATATTCTCAACACGATCCACATGCATGCGAAGTTGACACTCTTCCAAAATAGCGGGATTATCATTAACTAAAGTCATGACCTCTTCAAGCCCACTTTAATCAAAAATACCATAAGATTGAACATTCTCCAAATATGTGGGATCAAAAGTTGACACTCTTCCAAAACCACTTTCAATATTATTGGAATCATTATTATCAATCTCATATTCATCATGGGGCTTAAATAAATTTTCAAGATCATAAGAAGAATCATCCCAATCATGATCATTGCAACAAGTAGTAGACATAGCAAAACTAGCATCCCCAAGCTTAGGGTTTTGCATGTTATTAGCACAATTGACATCAAGAGAATTTATAGTAAAATCATTGCAATCATGCTTTTTATTCAAGGAGCTATCGTGAATCTCTTCGTAAATTTCTTCATCACAATTTTCAGGTTCACGAATTTCAAGCAAAACTTCATAAAGATAATCTAGTGCACAAAACTCACTAGCAATTGGTTCATCATAATTGGATCTCTTAAAAAGATTAGCAAGCGGATGAGGATCCATAGATCTTTTAGCAAGCCAAGATGCAAGCAAAAAGAAGGCACATGGTAACACAAGCGAACAAAAGATCAAACGGAAGAAGGGCGAATAAAACGGCAAAGGTGAAGTGGGGGAGAGGAAAACGAGAGGCAAATGGCAAATAATGTAATGCGAGGGATAAGAGTTTGTGATAGGTACTTGGTATGTCTTGACTTGTGCGTAGAGTCCCCGACAATGGTGCCAGAAATCTTTCTTGCTACCTCTTGAGCACTGCGTTGGTTTTCCCTTGAAGAGGAAAGGGTGATGCAGTAAAGTAGCGTAAGTATTTCCCTCAGTTTTTGAGAACCAAGGTATCAATCCAGTAGGAGACTACGCTCGAGTCCCACACACCTACACAAACAAATAAGAACCTCGCAACCAACGCAATAAAGGGGTTGTCAATCCCTTCACGGTCACTTACGAGAGTGAGATCTGATAGAGATGATAAGATAATATTTTTGGTATTTTTATGATAAAGACTAAAAGTAAAGAAAGCAAAATAAACGGTAATAGAAATAACATGTTGACGGGAGATTAATATGATGGAAAATAGACCCGGGGGCGATAGGTTTCACTAGTGGCTTCTCTCAAGATAGCATAAGTATTACGGTGGGTAAACGAATTACTGTCGAGCAATTGATAGAATTGAGCATAGTTATGAGAATATCTAGGTATGATCATGTATATAGGCATCACGTCCGTGACAAGTAGACCGAAATGATTCTGCATCTACTACTATACTCCACACATCGACCGCTATCCAGCATGCATCTAGAGTATAAAGTTCATAAGAACAGAGTAACGCTTTAAGCAAGATGACATGATGTAGAGGGATAAACTCATGCAATATGATATAAACCCTATCTTTTTATCCTCGATGGCAACAATACAATACATGCCTTGCTGCCCCTGCTGTCACTGGGAAGGGACACCGCAAGATTGAACCCAAAGCTAAGCACTTCTCCCATTGCAAGAAAGATCAATCTAGTAGGCCAAACCAAACTGATAATTCGAAGAGACTTGCAAAAAGATAACCAATCATACATAAAAGAATTCAGAGAAGATTCAAATATTGTTCATAGATAATCTTGATCATAAACCCACAATTCATCGGATCTCGACAAACACACCGCAAAAAGAAGAGTTACATCAAATAGATCTCCAAGAGAATTGAGCAGAACTTTGTATTGAGATCCAAAAGAGAGAAGAAGCCATCTAGCTAATAACTATGGACCCGAAGGTTTGAGGTAAACTACTCACACATCATCGGAGAGACTATGGTGTTGATGTAGAAACCCTGTGTTATCAATGCCCCCTCCGGCAGGACGCCGGAAAAGGCCCCAAGATGGGATCTCATGGGTACAGAAGGTTGCGGTGGTGGAATTAGGTTTTCGTGGTCGCTTCTGATGGTTTGGGGTACGTAGGTATATATAGGAGGAAGAAGTAGGTCGGTGGAGCCACGAGGGGCCCAAGGCGCGCGCCCCTGCCTCGTGGCCTCCTTGGTGATTTCTTGACGTCCACTCCAAGTCCTCTGGATCACGTTTGTTCCGAAAATCACGTTCCCGAAGGTTTCATTCCGTTTGGACTCCGTTTGATATTCTTTTTCTGCGAAACACTGAAATAGGCAAAAAAACAACAATTTGGGCTGGGCCTCCGGTTAATAGGTTAGTCCCAAAAATAATATAAAAGTATATAATAAAGCCCATTAAACATCCACATAATATATAATAGCATGGAGCAATCAAAAATTATAGATACGTTGGAGACGTATCACAGTCCGCCTGGAGACCGAAGATGGTATTCCAGTGAGCAACTCCTGGAACATCGAACATCTTCACAAGTTTTACCCATAAGGCACGTTTGCCGGGCTCCCCGGCAAACCACCTTTTGTGCAAGTCTTGCCGGCAAGGCATGTAACCCTTTGTACAAAGCCAGGCGCAGACCCTGAGCATAAATAAATGAAGCACTGGCGCCCTAAGTTTTAGCATGCATGCTAGGTTGAGTATCTCTCTGTGTTAGGGTTGATAGTGCTTGGCTAACCCTTAGCATAGAGGTCGAGTATGCATCTCTCTGTTCCTTCCCGTCCTTTTTGGTTTGCAGGGTTCGTGGACATTTTCTGCTGAGCTATTTTGGAAGAAAGAGAACAGGCCGACGCCCCGACCCCGACAGGCCAAGGTTGCCGGGGGCTGCGGGTCCAAGGATCCGATCACGACAAGCCAAGGTTGCCGGGGGCTGCGACATCGGATAATTCTTCCCCCCCCCCACTTTGTGCCTCCATATGAAACTTGAACGTACGAGACTTCACTCGCTCTCATACCATCTTGCTCCCTCTGTCCCGTGTCCGAAAACCTCACTTTTGGGCCGGAACTTGGTTGTAGTGCGATGGGAAGGGGACGAGCGAAGGGCCTAATCCTACTCGGCCCCTACCTCCACCAAGGGCGTGAGTGTAGCCGAGCTATAGAGCAGGAAGATGGCAAGGCCTGTTGCCGGGGTATAGTGTTTATCTTAAGATAACGAGGACTCGTTCCTTGGTGTGGCCCTCGCCCACGAGCAAACAAAACCCGGCAAACACCCTTCTCCTCATTAATACGTTGCTAACAAGTACAATTCGTACGGAATGCATACATGAGCAAGGGGGTTACAAGATTTAAATCTTACAAAGGCCCGTAGGCTTAAAAACTAAAAAGAGATAAGATACCCATAATCCCTTTCTTGTCCCTCTCCTCAGGAAACGGAACAAGATGGCGGAAGGGCAAAAGGAGTGCCTAGGCGAGGTACGAGCAGCAGAAGACACCAAAAGAGCATCCCGGCGGCCGTCCAGAAGAGGGCTGGTGATGATGGTGCCAGGAGAAGAGCTGAAAGATGAGGCAGCGGGCCGGCAATACGCGATGAAGGTGTCGGTGCCCGCGTACTCCGACTTGACGGCCCGCCGACCGCCTTCTTCGTCTTCCCCGGCCTTCCCATGCCAACCGCCCAAGGAGGCGACCCCGAGAAGTTCAAGCAGCTGGCGATGTAGATGATGGTGCTGCCGGAGTCTCCCGGGGACGGTGTGTCCGACGCCTTGTCGGACCCGTCATCCTCCCGCCTGCTACCCTCGTCGTCGCTGTCCTCCTCGTCACTCTCGCCCGAAGAGGAGCTTTCGCCATCAGTCGAGCTCTCTGCACAGCACCCTAGCATGTGCCCCGAGCGCCCGAAGACCTTGACGGAGAGCAGGTCGTTCTCTGCTAGCTTGAAGTAGAGGACGTGCCCATCCATCAAGCAATGGGCGCGTGCGAAGGTTTTCGAGCCCCGGCGAAGGAGCATCACTTGAGGGGCGGTGAACCCTGTGTTCACCCACATGTCGCCATGGCAGCACCCCTTCATGTGAAGCCTCAGCCGCGGTGGCTGGTCGATCTCCAGCACCCTCGCGAACGCCCGGGGAAGACGAAGGCGGCGGTGCAGCGGCCCATGCAGCTGCAGGATAAACTCGAGCGCCGGGTCCCCGACGTGACCACTCGGCGAAGCAGGAGGAGTTGGCGGGGGAGATGGCGACGGAGATGGAGACGACGCAGGCATCCCCCTTCCACGGCCACCTCTGCCTCGGCCACCTCTGCCTCGACCGCCTCACCGACCGCGGCCCCGTCCAGCGGCCCCGCCTCGAGCATGGCCTTCACCTTGAGCATCTAGCTCTTCCTTGACCGCCGCAGCTCTCTGGCGGGAGGAGGACCTGGTCGCCTCCACAGAAGAACGGCCACGACCACTCCCTCTCGCCATGACCGTGGGTGGGGATGGAGACAAAGGGGAGACGCAGGGAGATGCTCTTCCTCCTACCCCTGATTTCCCTTTTTTATAGTTGGGAAGGAGAGGCCGAAAGACTAGCCTTACGCCCCTGAAGAGCCCGCTCGAATCCGGCTCATTAAAGTGGCAGCAGGCGAGGCCATCGACCGCCCTCCCCGCCCAATCGAAGACACATGAGTATCGGCCCCCGCGCGCCTTCCCATATTCTATGCGTCTGTCACCTACCCGCGCTGTGCATGCGGCGTACGTGGCGTAAGGAGCAGGCATAGTGGGAAACGTGGAACGACGGTTCCAAGAAGGAAAGAGTAAATGAGCGGCGGCTCCATCGTTTCGAGGGAACACGCAAGCCGCCTCTTTACTATTCGCCATGGATGACGCAAGCATGCTGCGGTCATTCCGCACATGATCCCCACGTCACGCACGACCCCCACGTCGCGCATTCAATGCGGGTCGTGGGGAAGCGTGACGGGCGAGGGAATTACCGCAGTAAAACTCTGCCCCGCGTGCCTGCGCACCATTCTGGGCCCGGCCCAACAACGCATTGCGCTTATGTGTGGCCCAGGCCCGGGGGCTCCTGTCGGTGTACAAAAGTAGGGGCTCTCCTTTTGTACCCCTTTACTTGTGCACAGGCAATCAGAGCCACACCTGCGGCCACACTAAGGAGGGCAGAGGAGGGAAGCAAAACCACAAGACAACCAGAGCAACGCCAAGACCAGAGACACAAAGAGCAAGAGGGCGAGGTGGACTCTCCCGGCAAAATCCTTGCCGGGGCGGCCTCCGCAGCCCTGGCAAGAGCCTTGCCGGGGCAACTTGCCCAACGCCATCAGAGCGCGCCACCCTTGAGCCCAAGGGTTCCAACACCCTCAACCACATTGGAACCAAGGCTCGGGAGGCACCTCCATGGTGACATGCAGATCTTTATGAAGGTCATAAGCACACAAGATCAGATGAGGGCCAAAAGACGATGATCCTCGGCAAGATCCTTGCCGAGGAAATCCACGAGACCCCCGGCAAGATCCTTGCCGGGGACGACCGCAATGCCACGGCAAGACCCTTGCCGAGGACACCTGCGGGGCTACTGCCAGGCCCACATCTGCCAAGACTCCACCACCGTTCCCATACAGCTGCCAGCTCAACCAGCTGGGCAGACACCTGTGTGGCGACGCGCGGCCTCCAGGCCAACTTAGCAAGCACCTGCGTGGTGGCATGCAGATCTTCACGAAGACTCTGCCACTGTGCCAGCCTAGCAGCCAGCCAACGTGGCACTACAACGCCTCATCAGCTTGGACGCGCGTTCGAGCCAGGTGAGGCGGCGACAGCTGGGACGAGCTTCCTTGCCGTCCCCGATAAAGCAAGAAGGGCACGTCGGCAGCGCATTAAATGCGTTTGTCCAACGGTGCCAGAGGATAGACTTAACCACTGTATGCCTTTCCACCTCCTGTGTGCCACTGTGGCGACCCCTTTTGACTATAAAAGGAGGCCTAAGGCATACTGGAGAAGGATTCAGATCTTTTGGACTACACACACACCACAGCTAGTTCGAGAGCTCAAGAACACTCAAATATACACCAAAGCAGGAGTAGGGTATTAAGCATCTTTGCGGCCCGAACCTGGGTAAACGATCTTTGTCCTGACTACTAGACCCGCTCTTTGCACAACTCTGCGCCCGCCAACCGTAGAAGGGATCCCAGCGATTCCATAGGTGTCGTTTCCAGCGACAGTGCCACCGATTAGAACTATTTGGTCTCATCGAGTTGCAGCAACTTCAAGTGGTTTTGCATCTCTGTGCACCGAGCTGTTCCACTTGGCGCCACCGATAGCTACTGGGTATATATATGTCACGACCCGTCGTTTGGAAATTTCTTCAAACTCTCGTGCCCGCGCCCCCCATTGCTGCCGACCTTTGTCTCCGGGTCATCGCCGTCTCCACCTGTGCGCCGTCATCGCAGGTCTCCGCCGCCGTCAATGGGAATCGCCTCCGCCGTTGCCGCCCTAGTGAGGCATCACTGAATTAGGGTATGTTCGAGCCTTTTGTGCAAATTCTTTTATCCGATTCAATGCACAAAGTTATTGCCTGTATTCTTGCCACGATTGAAAACTTCCTATCCACAAAAAATTCCTTTAGATTAGATTTGATGCAAAATCTTAGGGTTAGGTTTCCGCCGAGCTCATCTCGGACCGACGAAATGAAGTTTTCGGTCCCACCGATTAGCCCTGGCCATTGCACTAAGTACAACTCGGTCTGACCGAAATGTAGTGATTGGTGAGACCGAAAGCAATTTCTCAGTGAACCCTAGCATCTCAGAGTCACCGAACTGCAACTCGGTCTGACCAAAACTGCATGTTTAGACCCTGTTAAGTGCTTCGGTGTCACCGAGATTGTCATATCGGTAGCTTCGAAGTGCTTTCTGCAGAAAACTAAAGTTGAGATTTTGACTCAATTTTTGCAAAAAACAGCTGTCTTTTGTGATGCTCATCCTCTCTACCCATATCCATCTATTCACAAGACCAGTTGCAAAGATGTCTGAGGCTTCTGACAGTCAGAACAGATCAGAGGAGCAAGTCAACCTCAGTTAGGGCACTAGTCCCAGCAACAACTATGATGATGGCAGTAGGAGCACTCCTGCCAACTTGCCTAAGGCTTCTACCAGACAGAGGAAGAAGAGGAATTCTGATAGTGAGGATGAAGATTTTGTGATTGAGGAAGAAGTGACTTCCAAGAAGAAAGTGGTCAAGAAAGAGTATGTTGGTGGTGCTGCCACAAAGCTAGGCCTTCAGAAGGAAGC
Organism: Triticum aestivum; assembly: GCF_018294505.1. NCBI lineage: Eukaryota > Viridiplantae > Streptophyta > Magnoliopsida > Poales > Poaceae > Triticum > Triticum aestivum. Next base: position 287,398,115 of record NC_057796.1, read on the forward strand.
TCCTGCTAGAAGAGCTCCCATGTCAAATTTGAGCCAGTCAACTGTGCCTCAAGAAACCATGAAGTTCACCCTTGAACAATCTGATGATGAGGTTGGAGATGGAAATAAAAAGAAGAGGGCCAGGACAACCACTGCTAAGGTTTTTGGCAAACCTTCCATGAGGGAAGAAGAGGAGGAGGAGGAGGAAGCTGTTGCATGATACGTCTCTGACGTATCTATTATTTATGAAGTATTCATGCCATGTTTACAACAATTTTATAAGGTTTTGGTATGATTTGATTAGAACTAACCCGGACTAAGCTGTTTTCAGCAGAACTACCGTGGTGTCGTTTTTTGTGCAGAAATAAAAGTTCTCGGAATGGGCTGAAAATTTACGGTGATTTTTTATGGATAAAAAGAGAACCCCGAAGCACAAGAGGTGGACAAGAAGCTTCACGAGGAAGCGGCAAGGGTGGAGGACGCCCCCTAGGGCGCGCCCCCTGGCTTGCCGCTGCCTCGTGGACCTCCTTGACGTGAGACCGATGCCAAAAGTTCCTATAAATACCAAAACCTCCAGAAAGAAACCTAGATCGGAAGTTCCACCGCCGCAAGCCTCTGTAGCCACGAAAAATCAATCTAGGCCCTCTCTGGCACCCTGCCAGAGGGGGCCATCATTACCGGAGGCCATGGAGGAGGAAGCCGGAGGGGGCCATCATCACCATGGAGGCAAGGACCAGAGGGAGAACCTCTCCCCATCTAGGGGGGAGGCCATGGAGGAGGAAGCACAAGGGGGAGACCCTCTCCCCCTCTCTCTCGGTGGCGCCAGAGTGCCGCCAGGGGAAACATCACCGAGGTGATCGTCTTCATCAACATCACCATCTTCATCACCTTCCTCATCTCTTTTAAGCGGTCCACTCTCCCGCACCCTGCTGTAATCCCCTACTTGAACATGGTGCTTTATGCCACATATTATGATCCAATGATGTGTTGCCATCCTATGATATTCTGAGTAGATTTGTTTTGTCTTTGGGTTGATTGATGATCTAGATTGGTTTGAGTTGTATGTTTTATTTTGGTGCTGTCCTATGGTGCCTTCCGTGCCGCGCACACGTGAAGGATTCCCATTGTAGGGTGTTGCAATATGTTCATGATTCGCTTATAGTGGGTTGCTAGAGTGACATAAGCTTAAACCCGAGTAAGGGGGTTGCTGCGTATGGGATAAAGGGGACTTGATACTTTAATGCTATTGTTGGGTTTTACCTTAATGATCTTTGTAAGTGCATCTAGTGCCCCTTAGTGATTTTGGTGTATTGAAGACTTATTGGTTAAGGGACTAATGCGTTTGTGAGTGTACATAGGTCTATAAGTCTATGAGGAGTTTGATATTTACAGAGAAAGTCGACCCCTAAAAATGAATATCTTCAACTGAAGACTTTGGCTTTCTGAAGACTTTGAAAGTAAAGAAATTGGTGTGACAGTGAAGACTTGATATTCATGCGAGGATTATGAAGCCTGAAGACTTTTGTTTTCGTAGTTTCATTTTCTCTTTCTTGAGTCATAGGAAACACCGTACTGTTATAGGGGGTCGAGGTAAAACTAAGAAAAAGTTTCCAAGTGATGCTCATCTCAAAATCCCATACCTACCAATCCTTTCGAGTGAAGCCATTGGAAATCTCATACAGTTCAGTCAATTTCTTCAGTGATAGAGACGAAGATCTTCTGGTCTCTGAGGAATTTGTTCTGACTGAGGAGTTAGGAATTCGCCACCGCGGATTGCCTACAAGTGAGGAACATGATAGCCCTGAGGAATTTGATACTCAAATATCTGACCGTTGCTGTGCTATGCGCCAGCTGCCCCAAAATATCTACCCACCTAACAGTCATATCATTGAAGGGCATTTATGTCTTATCATGTCGGGCTGCTCCCTAGGCTATAAATAGCCGCCCCTACAACCACTAGTTGGTTGGCTGCTCCAAGAGAAACTGACACTAGTCATTGAGAGCATCCCATCCTCCGAGGACTTTGAGCGAAAATCGTCAAGTGAGGAAAACCCAAACCGAAACACCTCCAAACCCAAAGTGATTGAGCATCACTGAAGAGATTGTTCCTGTGTGGAACCGATGCTGCTTGTTACCTTTGAGGACTGTGCATCCTCCAGACGGTTAGGCGTCATGGTCTAGAGCATCCAAGAGGAAATTGTGGATGGCCGAGTGACCGAGTTTGTGAAGGTTTGGAAGTCACCTGAAGACTTACCACGAGTGATTGGGCGAGGTCTGTGTGACCTTATCTCAAGGAGAATACGGTGAGGACTGTGTGTCCTCAAGTTTAAATACCTAGCCGCTCCAACCAGACGTACGACTGTCACAACAGTTGGAACTGGTCTTCCAAATCACTGTCTTCACCGAGCTACTGGTTCTATTTCCTCAACCCTTCCATTTCCTCATTCATATGCTGAAGTACTTAATCGTTACTGTTTGAAGACTTTGACTGAAGACGTTCTCAATTTCCTCAATCCTATTTCTTCAGTCAGTTTGTCTTCAGCCTGCCTATCCTGTGTTTATGCTACTTGTACTCTGTGCTTGTTTTCATTTCATCATGATGACTATGCTACTGCTCTGTTATGCTTGCATCTGAGTACTTATTCCGCTGCTAGTTGTTCGTGACTTTGGAATTTCCTCACCTTGAAATTCCTCAGTGACGAATTTGTAAAAATCGCCTATTCACCCCCCTCTAGTCGATATAACGCACTTTCAATTGGTATCAGAGCAAGGTACTCCCTTGTTCTGTGTGATTTTGGTTTAACCGCCTGGAGTTTTAGTTATGTTGACCGCAGGAATGAAGACAGTGACATGCCCCATCTTTGACGGTCATGATTATCCCAAGTGGAAGGCCATGATGAAGAAGTGCCTCATGGCGATGAACAGCGAACCGTGGACTATCACTGAGATTGGTCTTATCGATCTATGCAAGATGGCGCAGGCTGAGGATATTCGCACGTACACTCTACTTAACCTCAAGGCAAAGGACATCATCTGCTCCTGTTTGTCCCAAAATCAGTTTAGGAACATTATGCATCTCAGCCATGCGAAGCTTATCTGGGACCGACTTTCTGAGGTCTATGAAGGTCATCGAACTCGTCATGATCCCTGGTTTGAGGATTTCAAGGAATCGCTTATGGCGATGACTTTCGATCCAGAATCATGATCCTCTGCACCATGCCTTATGGAAAAAGGTGCCAAGGTAACTGAATACTACCTATCTGAGTCTAGTGATGATGAATCTGGTGATGAATTTGGACCCAGCTATACCAAACTTGCTTCCCTTGCCACTAAACAACAAAGAACTCTGGAAAAAGTTCAAAACATGCTTGATGAAAGCAATGATATGTTGGGTTTTCAATCTGCTGCTGCTTTCAATCTGCTGCTGCTTCCCTTCAATCATGAGAGCTCTATCTACCAACTCCTGGTAGTTGTTGAAGGTTGCTACCATCAACTGCATGCTCAGCTCATCATTCAGTCCTTCCAGAAACTTCTCCTGCTTGGCTGCATCTGTAGCAACGTCATCTGGGGCATAACGTGCTAGTTTACTAAAGTCCTCCACATACTGGCCTACGGTGCGTCCTCCCTGGCGTAAGTTGCAAAACTCACGCTTCTTCATGGCCATAGCTCCTGCTGAAACATGGGCGGTACGAAAAGCTTGCTGAAACTGGTCCCATGTGACAGTGTCAATAGGGTGTGTGGCTCTGTAATTCTCCCACCATGATGCTGCGGGTCCATCAAGTTGATGTGCGGCAAAACGCACTCTTTCCGCATCTGTGCATCCTGCAGTGGTCAACTCCCTTCCAACTTTGCGGAGCCAATAATCTGCAACAATCGGCTCGGTGCTACTAGAATACACCGGCGGATTCAGTCTAAGGAAACGGGTTAAGTGATCAACAGGTGGTGGAGGTGGTGGGTTGTTGTTGTTGTTGTTCCCCTGATTCTGATTCTGGACTAGTAACTGCATCAACGCATTCTGCTGCTGGATCAACTGGGTGAGCTCTGGCGGGAAAGCAAATCCGGTGTCACGTCTCGGAGGCATCTGAGGGTTTTAGAAAAGATGAGAAGTCATAATAGAATGAGGTCTAGAGAGAAAACACTACCCATATGCACATGAGACAAAAGCAAACAATATCACTCAATCAATTCAAACAAGGGCATACAATCGATCTAACTATCGTTACAAAGTGCTCGGACTATACTATATACATGGGGTATACTACCACTGATATGGTGGTCTACTAGAAATTTTGATCGGTCAAAGACTCCATGATATCTGCTCCAGCTTCATCAGCAAAGTCATCTTCACTGGGGTCTGAGTCGGTGTCGTCGATGATGATGTAGTTATCCGGGCAAGTGCAATCATCGTCTTCTCCTCCTGGTGCTGGGTCTCCCATGAATACTCCGATCTTCTTCACCAGGTCGTCATTCTTCTCCAATAACGTGGCTATCTCCTCCTCATATCCATCGCGTGTAGACTTGAGTTCTTCCTCCAGCTCCGTGATCTTGGTCAATGCCTTCTTCAGATCCGTCATGCCTGCACACATCTGGTTCTCCTGGCGACGAATGTGCTGGTTTAACTCCTGGATGAAAGCTGCAATTGATCTATCCTTCTTGGTGCTGATCATCTCCCATTGCTCATCTCGGCGCCCACAAATCTGGTAGATAGTATCCTTAAGCTCCTTGTGGTAAACTTCTCCATTGCGTCCCATGGTAATGTGGGCTGCCATGCTCCTTCCTAGATTCCAGGTTGGTGCATCAAAGGAAAACTCTATGGGCTCAATGACGGGCATGAACGTCCTTCCTGGTACTTGAACTTGAATCAACCAACGCTCCTCTTCTGGTAGTGTGGCGTTGTAGGTTCTGGTGAAGCTTGGAATTCCGATGTTCAGGTATCTAGTTACTTCCTTCAAGTGGCTTCCAAAGGGTGTATCCTCATCTGGTTGCATGAACTTGTTCCTTGCATCCGCCATCCTAAAAGAGTAGAAAATGGAGAGGAGTCATAAATGAGAAGAGAGTAGTGATCTATGGTTTAAGCTTAGTGGTCGTGTCCTATAGTCAGCGTGTGCTCTGATACCATCTTGTAGCGACCAGACCTCAGATGGTCAAGTCTCTGTGCATCAGTGTCATCCCTGGATCAGTAATGCTGACACGCACAGTACTCGAAGGATTTATAACAGAGTAGCAATCACACACTTATTACATCGAATGTCTCCAAAAGAGAACTTATTACAATAAATATGGCTTAAGGCCATCTAATAACGATAACAGCGGAAGGCTTGGAAGATAAGTGAGTCCATCAACTCCAACGGCATCACTGAGTATAGAACCATGACCTAAGGCACCTTACTCGTCGTCTGAAAAGTCTGCAACATGAAACGTTGCAGCCCAAAAACGGGTCAGCACATGGAATATGCTGGCAATGTAACACATAGAGAGTAATGAACAGAATAATGCTATACTACATGCATATATGGCTGGTAGAAGGCTCTATGGTTACAGTTTTGCGAAAAGCCAATTTTTCCCTACTGCAAAGGAATAAATTTTATTTAACTATCATGGTGGTTGTTAAACATTGAGAATGGTTGACAGCATTCTCAATCCCAATTAAGTATCATCATCAAAACCCAACAAAATTAATGAAAGTAACATGATGAGATTCACATGAAAATCCAGATACTAGATACTCAAGTTGTCCATAACCGGGGACACGGCTAACCATGATTAGATTGTACACTCTGCAGAGGTTTGCGCACTTTTCCCCACAAGACTCGATCTCCTCTGTTGGGATTCTCACACTTCATGGTGTTTGAGAAACGGATGATCGAGACACAGTCTTTCAGAAGCGTTAACTCTCTACTCCGGGTAGACAGTACCACCTACATCCCCTACATCTGCTAGTCTACCTCTTCAAGAGCTCACACAACCTACTCAACTATGCTAGAGCCCATAATAGCTTGTGGCTGCACACGAAGTTTCTAGCATGAATAATCTCATGATCCCTTTGAGCCTGGGTGGCGGTCCAAAAGAAAAACAGGCAATCCTGGAATACCCAGGTACCTCAATCCACCCAGATGTGTGTTTTAGTTTCCACCTTAAGTTTAACCATTAATTAACAATCTCACATCTGTCATGGTAACACTCAAACACAATCCACGTCTACTAGCATAGCATAACAATATAAGCAAACGTAGAAGTAACTCCCAAGGGTTTGATAATAAACAGGGCAATAGGTACTACCTCATCTACTTCCCAGAACCCACAATTTAATTAGATCCTAATCAAGCAATGTTTGAGGGTTGATCTAATGCAATAAAACTGGGTAGTAAAAGTGGTATGATCAAAGTGTTACTTGCCTTGCTGATGATCCGGGAAACCTAGCGATTCGAAGTAGCAAGTGGCGCACTCCGGGTACTATATCGCAAACAAACAAGAATACAATAAGTACTCATCTAATGCATAGGTAAAACTCAAATAAGAGATTTAACCAGAAAGTTCAACTTAAGAACTCTGGTTTGCAAAAAGAATCAAATCAAACGAAGCAACAAAATCAAACGGCGAAAGAAACAAGCTTCATTTACTAATCTGGACCTAAGTCAAATTTTACCGAAGCAAAAACTTGTTTGAGTTTGTTAAACGGAAAGAGGGCTTCGAGACGAAACTCTAGGCGCTTGAATCGCCTAATTCCGATAAACGAGCGAAAAGAAAAACGAAAACGAAAAACAGATCAGAAATCGCGATCTGGAATAATCGCGGAAAATCCGAGAAAAAGAAAACTGACGAACAGTTTAACGAACGGGCGTTCGTTAACTGTAACTAAACGAAGAACGCGTTCGTTAAAACGAATGAACGAGCGAACGCTCGCTAAATAAGAAAACCGAAACAAAACGAATCCGGTCTAAAAAACCTAGGGTTTACAAAAAAACCAAACCGGGTTTAAAAAAAACCGGACCGGGCGGCGGGCGGCGGTGTACCTCCGGCGAGGCGCTCCGGCGGGGCGGGGAGGCTCCGGCGGGGTGGCGAGGGGGTGCGGGGCTCCGGCGGGGTGGCGAGGGGGCGGCGGGGCTGCGGCGGCGGCGGCGGGGCTGCGGCGGCGGCGCGGGTGGCGGGGCGAGTCGAGGTGGCGGGGTGAGGGGGGCGGCGGCGCTATTTAAGAGGGGGGTGGCGGCTTGGAGGAGGGGGCAAGGCGGCGGGGAGGAGTCCCGGCCGGACTCAGCGTGCGGCGGTGGGGCGGCTGCGGTCTCCGCGCGGGAGACGGCGGCGCGGGAGCTGGGCCGGCTCGGCTGGGCTTCGGCCCAGTCGGGCGCACGGTTTTTTAAACAATTCCGCCGAAACTAAAAAAAATAAAAAAAATAAAATTCTAAAAATACCAAAATAAAATTTCACTGTCTAAATAAAATATTTAGAACGAAATGAACATTTTCTTGGCCCTAAATGCAATTTTGAAAAAATGTGCAATTTTTTCTAAATTCAAATAAAATAGCCAAAACACCAAATAAAATAAAATATGATTTTTTTATTAAATCCTCAATATTTCTTATTTTTGGGAAAGTCATTTTATTCCCTCTCTCTTATTTTTATAAATGAAATAATTGAAGATAAAATAAATAAAATCAAATGATCCTATTTTCAAAATTCAAGAAAACTCAAATATGAAAATAACGAAATCCCCAACTCTCTCCGTGGGTCCTTGAGTTGTGTAGAATTTCTAGGATCAGACCAAAATGCAAATAAAATATGATATGCAATGATGCTCTATGTATAACATTCCAAATTGAAAATTTGGGATGTTGCAGTAGTATCCCAAAACCTCATGGGTTGCTGCAAAGGGACATCCCGTAGATCCGTCCACTTTATCTGGCTTTACATGTGAATCTTCATATTCTTCTGGTGAGTCATTTGACTCCAACTATAAACTGTTCAAAAATTAGAATGGTGAAGTATTTGCTAGATATGTTGGCACTAACTGCAGGAATGGTCCCCTATGAAGAAAATCTGGGTTCCCAAAAGGTGCTTGAAAGTCTTCGGGTGAATGTCATCATGACACCACCTGTGAAGAATAGGAACCCCAGATCAAATTCTTCATATGGACCAAAGTCTTCATATGGATCCAAGTCCTCATATGTACCAAATTTCTCACGTGGATCAAATTCCTCATATGGATCAAAATCCTCATATGAACATCATCGTGCTAACACCTCTGTTTCGTAGGGAAAGACTAAGGGCTATGAATATGTGCATTATTCTTCAAATCATTATGTTCATAAATCCTCGAAGAATTTCTGTACTTATTCATATGCTTACTCTAACCCCTCTTCTGTGAAACGAAGTGGACTGGCTTCTATGCCACCTTTCTCATATGGAGCTCGCAGAATGATGAACTCTTTGCCACCCTCTAGATGTGGGTGGTGAAGAACAAGAACTAATCTCTTATGCAGGGTCAGGTCTCCAGACGAACTTGAACGTCTAAAGAATTTGCTGGAAACCTGAATACGCTTGAAAGGACGGAAGCTAATCATGAAGAAATGAATTTTCATTTCTCACGTCCTCATACACTACTGGAATTAGCTAATTTGCCGTCTGCCAAGTGTTTACCGTCCGCTAGCTGATGGCAAAGAAGGTCTTTGCCGTCCTCTTGCAGAAAACGGACGGCAAAGAGTAGGCAGATGGCAAAGAACGGTCTTTGCCGCCAGCTAGCGGACGGCAAAGAATCTTTGACGTCAGCTAGCAGACGGCAAAGAGGGTGGTGGTCCCCACTAACGAGCTGATTAAAAAACTTAACGTCCCCCCTCTTTGCCGTCAGCTAGAGGACGACAAAGAGGAAAAAAGCTGACGGCAAAGGTTTGGCGGACGGCAAAGAACTAACCTACCTAACGGCGAGACCCACCCCGCCCTGGATCCATCTCTCTGTTTCTCTCCTCTCTCCTCCCCGAGCCACCACGCCGCCGCCCCGCCGCCCGCCGCCGCCCCCACCCCGTGCCGCCGCCCCCGCCACCCACCGCCACCCCCACCAGCCGCCCCCACCCTGCTGCCATCCCCGCCACCCACCAGCCGCCCCTGCCACCCGCCGCCACCCCCACCACACGCCGCCCCCGCCACCCGCCGCCGCCCCCTGCCGCCCCCCCGCCACCCGCCGCCGCCCACCCCATGAGTTATTTTTTTTTTCTTTTTTTTGCTGTTTAATTGTTAGTGTTAGGTTTAGTGCTAGACATATATGTGTTAGTGTTAGATTTAGTGCATGGGTTTTAGATAATTAGTCATATAATTAAAAGAAGTAGAAAAAGATGAAAAAAGAAGAAGAAGAAAAGAAGAATATGTAGAAGGGGAAGAAGAAGAAGAAGAAGAGGAGGGGAGAAGAAGAAGAAGAAAGTGTAGGAGAAGAAGAGGAGGGGAGAAGAAGAAGAAGAAAGTGTAGGAGAAGAAGAGGAGGGGAGAAGAAGAAGAAGAAAGTGTAGGTGTAGGAGAAGAAGAGGAGGGGAGAAGAAGAAGAAAAGAACAATATGTAGAAGGTGCTCTTTGGACCGCCACCCGCCGCCGCCCCCGCCACCAGCCACCCGCCGCCACCCCCACCACCCGCCGCCACCACCCGCCCACCCATCGCCTCTCGCCCCGACCACCCGCCGCCCCCTTGCCCCGTCGCCCCACCACCCGCCGCCGCCCCGTCGCCTCGCACCCCTCCCTTGCGGCGCCCCTTCCACGCCGGCCAGCCGCCCCCTCCCCTCCCCTGCGTGGCCGTCCCCGCCCCATCCCGCCGCGGCCTCCCTCTCCACCGGGCCGCCGCCGCGGCCTCCCCCTTCACCGGGCCGCCGCGGGGCGGGGACGGGCGCCGCGGTATTCAATTTTTTAATGTTGTACTTGATGATGATACATAAGTGATATACATATTATTATTCATGTCGGTATTTTTTTTATGTTGTACTAATTTCGTTTACTCTTTGTCATGGCAGGTGTTGAAAGATGGTGGGCGCTGGTCGGGAGCGCTCCGAGGCCCCTTCTTCGTCGGTGCGTGGTGGGAGGTCTTCCATTCCACACGCACCTCTCCGCCGAGCGTTGCTGGACAGTATGGCGACACCGCCGGGCCCTTCTTCGTCGACAGCGGCGCCCAGCAGCGGACGAGGTAAGGGAGGGAAGAAGAGAGGAGTTGGAGCACGTGGTCGCGGGAGAGGAGGTAGGGTGACTGCTAGGGCGCCTTCCTCGCCGCCACCCCCAGCTGTTTCACCCGAGCACGTGACTGCTAGGGTGGACTCGTCCGAGGAGGAGGCTACACAGACTCCAGTCCACAAGCCTTCGGCCCACAAGCCTCGGGTCGACGGGCCTTCGGCCCACGAGCCTTGGGTCAACGCGCCTTCGGCCCACGAGACCCCGGAGGAGCACACGTCTGGATGGGGTACCTGGCCGGATGAGCCTTAGGGGCTGAGTGGCCATGCTGATGATGGCGGGGAGCCGACTGATATTGAGGAGGAGGGGGCACCGTCTACCAGCGTGGTTGTACACGGTTCCCGTCCGGGCCGGCGACCCGCGAGCAGAGGTGGTTGATTTTCCCTGATGGGGAGAGGTAAGTGCATTTAATCCTTTTGTACCTTCTGCATTCATGTTTCTTCAAATATCTAATGTGTTGGCCTTGTCATGCTGTAGGGGTTGGGACCACCATCATAGTGTCCGCCGGCCCAACTCCGTCCTTCGAGTGCTTTGCCGGCAAAACTTCCCGGGGTTTGTCACGTTGCCTGTGAGGGTCGGCTTCCAGAGCTTGGATTGAGCTGGGAGCACTACTTGGCTGCCCCGGCCCCGCCGGGTGAGATTATCGACGGTGTCTTGTGCGACACGAGGGCAGATGTGGTGATCAGAAAGTTCTGGGTAATTTCTCCTTTACACAATTAAAAATCTTCAACTAGCTACTTATTAATTGTACTAATCAATATTGTCTCATTTGATTGCAGACATTCTACAGGTGTGAGGAGGGATACGAGGAGGAGGCGGAAAATGTTATCGAGAACGTCTGCAAGCACCTACTACAGAACTTACGGCACGAGGCTCGGGTGCAGGCTGTTCGAGACTACTACGCCTTGCGTGGTATCAAGAAGCCCAAGCCGGCGTGCCGCGATAAGTTCCTGAGTATGGAGTAGTACATGAAGGTAATTCTTAAGGCCTTGTACTTACTTCCTTCATTTAGTAATTCATAGCCGTAGCGCTCAAGTTTCTATTTGCTAACTTAGGCGCCTCCGAGATGGTGTGCGGCTCGGATGGATTGTTGGGAGGTGTTGGTCAATGAGTGTTGCTCAAAAGAATGGCTAGCCGTCCACAACGCGGCCAAGGACAAACGTGCCCAAATGGAAGGTGTGCCACACCATCAAGGCAGCTCCAACTTATATCAGTTCGGGCGGAACTGGGTATGTGGTTTGCTTCATGATTCATGCAATTCATTCATCATGCTAGCTTGAGCCCTTTAATTACTAATTTACTTTGTTTCTCTCTTTCAGGCACGCTACAATAAGGCGGATAAGGTGCCAGAGGTGTACGACCTGTATGCCATGGCCCACACTGCCTCTTTCAAGAAAGTCAAGGCATTCTCTCCATCTGACCTCGATGATGCAAACAACTTCACCAACATCTCCTCCCACGACAAGCTCGTGAAATATAGAGATGAGGGGAAGGCGAGGAAAGGGGAGGACTTTAACCTGAGCCAGGGTCCCATTGATCCAGAGCTGGTGATGATATCTGGTGGCGGGAGGTCCCATGGCTCCATAGCCATTGGAGATGGACTTATCCGTTGTCCTAGCACTCTCCCGGAGATCAAGGCGCGCCAGTCGAGCTCCGCTCCTGAGATAAGGCCTCGTGAACGGCCAGTCCAACTCGCCATCAAGGTTAGTTATACGTACTCAGTTATCTTTCTCCATTACATTGTCTGTGCTTCCATCAATGATTACAAATGGTAACGAGGAGTGGTGTTGCAGGCTGCTATACAGAGTGAGAGAGATAGAACGAAGAAACTTCTGGCGGAGGCGGCGGAGAGGCAACGGGAGTTGGAGGAGAGGACGACAACGATGTTGGAGGAGGAGAGGGCATGGAATGACATGCATGCAAGGGCCATGTACGAGCTCCTTGTGGTAAGTTTCTTCTGCAGATTAGCCAAACATTCATGTAGTGTTTGTCTCATTACTAACTAGTATGACTGAGTCGTCAAAACCAAATGTGCAGTCTGTGTGCGAGAAGACCGGTCAGCCCGCTCCGCCGATGCCAGTGATTGCTCCTAGGACCACGGTGAGTTTAATTTGAATGGACATTACTTGCTAGTCTTAACATTTGAGTGTCATCATGCTAACGAGACATTGGAAATGATCTTTGTTGCAGCGTAACTCCAGACAAGCATCGCATGATCCTTCTCCAGCTACCGGCACGAGCCTGCCCGCTCCTACACCTCCATGATCATGGTAAGTTTCTCTAGTGTTTGATTAACAAATGCATAAAGACCTAGACTTAGCCTTATTTCCTCCAAAATGCTTACCACAATGACCTAGACTTAGCTTTATTTCCTCCAAAATGACTTAATAAGCTTACTGACCTCCAAAACCATCCATTTTACCTAAGTTAGCTCTAAAACGATCTATACTTAGCTTTGTTTCCTCCAAAATGACCAAAGTTAGATCTAATATGCTTATTTAACTAGGTTTGCTCAATAATGACATGTACTTAGCTTACTTATGTCAAAAATGGCATAATTAGCTTAGTTAGCTCATAAACGATCCATTTTACCTAAGTTAGTTCTAAAATGATCCATTTTACCTTAGTTAGCTCATAAACGATCCATTTTACCCAAGTTAGCTCTAAAATGACCCATTTTACCTTACTTAGCTCATAAATGATCCATTTTACCCAAGTTAGCTCTAAAATGACCCATTTTACCTTACTTAGCTCATAAATGATCCATCTTACCTAGGTTAGCTCTAAAATGATGCATTTTACCTAAGTTAGCTCATAAGCGATCCATTTCACCTAGGTTAGCTCATAAACGATCCATTTCACCTAAGTTAGCTCACAAACGATCAATTTCACCTAAATTAGCTCATAAATGTCATATATTCTTCTTCTTCTTCTTCTTCTTCTTCTAATCTTCTTCTTCTAACTTCCTTATTTCCCATTTTGTAGAATTCATTCGCTTCACGATAGCTAGCATAGATGGAGTGCTTTTTTGGATGAACTATGTTTCTTTTGTATCGATGAACTATGTTTCTTTTGTATCGATGAACTATGCATGTATGGTAGGATGACACTATTATAATATGTATGGTTGGATGCATGTATGTGGAACTTGCTATGTATGGTTGATGGAACTATGCATGTATGATGAAATTATATGTGTTGGATATCTCATATGTTTGCTGTGAACTTGCCATGTGAAAAATATATATGTATCATCTATTTGCTGTGAAAATGGTTGGGTATAAGAAAAAACAGAAAAAAGAGGCAATGCAGGCTCTTTGCCGTCTGCCACCGATGACAACGGGCTCTTTGCCGTCTGCGGCGGACGGCAAACAAGCCACGTGGCGACCACCTGTGCTTCCTGGCAGCTGACCCATTTGGTCAGTTTGCCCACAGTGGCAGACGGCAAGGCTTGAGGCTCTTTGCCGTCAGCCACGGACGGCAAAGATTGCCGTTAGCCACCTAACGGACTAACAGTGAATTTATTGTCGTCGGCTTTCTTTGCCGTCTGCCGCTGATGGCAAAGGCCCCTTTGCCGTCCGCTTCAAAAAGCAGACGACAAAGAAGCTCTTCACCGTAGCCTACTTTGCCGGAGCCTTTTGCCATCCGCGGCAGACGGCAAAGGCCTTTGCCGTCCGCCATCCTTGCCTTTGCCGTCTACCGTGGCAGACGGCAAAGTAGCTGATTCCTATAGTGATACTGTTACATTTGTTCTACTGCCTGATGAAATTGATCTAATGAGTTTGATGTCATATTCTTCACTGATGATGTATATGAGTTCGTAAGATGCACTAATTCATCTGCAGGATGATCAACCCAAAGCTACTGAGTAGGTCCTCGACAGTGGATGTACAAATCACATGACTGGTGACAAGAACTTATTGATGGACACTGCTTTATCTCCATCGTACCTGAAGCATATCACCTATGCTGACAAAGGCAAAAGCAAGGCATTGGGTCTAGGTAGGGTTGCGATCTCAAAGGATCGACACATGGACAAAGTCATGCTTGTCGAGTCCTTAGGATTCAACCTCATGTGTGTCTCAATGCTCTGTGATCTTGATATGGTTTTTGTCTTTGGCAAGTATTGTTGTGTTGTGATCATGGAAGCTGACCATTCCAAAGTCTTTGAAGGCTTTAGGAGAGGAGACTTGTATATTGTTGATTTCTCTACAGGACCACAACCTGCTACATGTCTTCTTGCAAAAGCTTCAGAAGGCTGGCTATGGCATCGACGACTTGGTCATGCTGGCATGAGGAACTTGCACACGCTCGTTAAGAAGAAGCATGTCATTGGCATCAAGGGTGTCAAATTCCTCAAGGATCACCTATGTGGAGCTTGTGAAGCTAGAAAGATGACCAATGCCAAGCATCCCTCAAAGACTATCATGACTACCACTCGTCCATTTGAATTGCTTCACATGGATATCTTTGGCCCTACTCATTATGCCACATTCACTAATGCTGCATCTTTATATGGCTTTGTTATTGTTGATGACTATTCTCGTTACACATGGGTGCATATCATCACTTAGAAAACTGAAGTGCAGGAAGTCTTCAAACGATTTTCCTCGAGGGCTTCAACCAACTTTGGTGTGAAGATCCAGCACATCAGAAGTGACAATGGGACCGAGTTCAAGAATACTGGTCTTGATGACTATCTTGATGAGCTTGTATTACTCACGAGTTATCTGCTCCTTATACTCCTCAGCAGAATGGCGTCGTGGAGCGCAAGAACATGACTCTTGTTGAGATGGCTTGCACTATGCTTGATGAATACAAGACGCCTCGTCACTTTTGGCCTGAGGCAATTGATACTGCGTGCCACATCATCAACAGGGTATATCTTCACGAATTCTTCAAAAAGACCTCATATGAACTCCTCACTGACAAGAAACCCAATGTAAGTTATTTCAAAGTCTTCGGTGCTAAATGTTGGATTAGAGATCCTCATCACAATTCTAAATTTGCACCGAAAGCACATGAAAGTTTTATGCTTGGTTACGGAAAGGACTCGCACACCTACAGATCTTAAACACCATTCATCACAAGGTTGTTGAAACTGTAGATGTGCGGCTCGATGAGACTAATGTCTCGCAAAGAGAGCACCTACCTCCTGGGCTAGATGAAATGTCACCTGAGGAATCCATCAAGTTCAAGGCTACTGAGGATGTCATTCCTACCGAAGAATCTGCTGAAGAAGTCATTCTAGAACGAGAAGAACATTATGCTGGTGCACCTGAGGAAAATGGCTCTGAAGAAAATGCTGAGCCAACTCAACGTCGTCAACCCGCTCATCCTCGCGTTGCAAATGAAGTGCAGATCAAGAAAATCATCAGCGACATCAACGCACCAGGTCCTCTCACACGCTCAAAGGCTTCGCTTTTTTCTAACTTTTGTGGGCACTTTGCTTTTGTCTCTATCACAGAGCCCACC
Organism: Triticum aestivum; assembly: GCF_018294505.1. Classification (NCBI taxonomy): domain Eukaryota; kingdom Viridiplantae; phylum Streptophyta; class Magnoliopsida; order Poales; family Poaceae; genus Triticum; species Triticum aestivum. The sequence goes on from NC_057796.1 coordinate 287,413,766, forward strand.
AAAGTAGATGAGGCATTTCTGGAGCCTGAGTGGATTCAAGCGATACAAGAGGAATTACATCAGTTCGACCTCAACAATGTCTGGGAACTTGTCAAGCGACTAGACCCACGCAAGCATAATATCATCGGCACCAAATGGATCTACCGCAACAAGCAAGATGAAAATGGCCTTGTGGTGAGGAATAAGGCACGGCTTGTAGCTCAAGGCTACACATAGGTTGAAGGAATTGATTTTGACCAAACTTTTGCACCTGTTGCTAGACTTGAGGCTATTCGCATGTTGCTTGCTTATGCTAACCATCATAATATCATCTTATATCAAATGGATGTGAAAAGTGCATTCCTCAATGGTAAGCTTGATGAAGAAGTATATGTTGCTCAACCCCCAGGTTTTGAAGATCCAAAGCATCCTGACAAAGTCTTCACACTCAATAAGGCCCTCTATGGCCTCAAGCAGGCCCCTCAGGTGTGGTATGATACTTTGAAGGAATTCCTCATGAAGAAAGGCTTCAAACCCGGTTCACTTGACCCAACTCTTTTCACCAAAACCTATGATGATGAATTATTCGTGTGCCAAATTTATGTTGATGATATTATCTTTGGCTGTACTGACCAACGTTACAGTGACGAATTTGCCTATATGATGAGTGAGGAATATCAAATGTCTATGATGGGAGAATTGAAATTCTTCTTAGGTGTTCAAATTCGTCAACAGCGCAACGGTATCTTCCTATCTCAGGAGAGATACCTCAAGGATGTGTTGAGGAAATTCGGCATGCAAGATTGCAAATGCGTCAAAATCCCTATGCCCACAAATGGCCATCTATGCATTGATGAAAATGGTATTGACTTCGATCAAAAGGTATACCGCTCCATGATTGGCTCCTTATTGTATCTATATGCATCTAGGCCAGATATTATGCTTAGTGTTTGCATGTATCGGATTTCAGGTTCCGGCAAAACCCTTAAGGTTCAAACTCTGGGGTGCGCGCGAAGATCTCTCCCTCACAGATCACGCCCTCACATGCTTCGCGATCTCTAGGCTAGCTCGACGAACTCACAACACAAGGGACACAAGATTTATACTGGTTCGGGCCACCGTTGTGGTGTAATACCCTACTCCAGTGTGTGGTGGTGGATTGCCTCTTGGGCTGAGGGTGAACAGTACAAGGGGAAGAACAGCCTCCTGCGGAGAGGTGTTCTTGTGCTTGGTGAGCTTGAGGGTGAGGATTGCTCAAGATGAGATTGAGCTGTCTCTGAATGAGTTGCCTCCTACGGTGGTGGCTAGTCCTATTTATAGAGGCCCTGGTCCTCTTCCCAAATATTGAGCGGGAAGGGAGCTAACAACGGCCAATTTGAAAGGGGACAGCTGGTACAGCTTATCCTGACAAAAGTAGTCTTCGCCTGCCAAAAGGCTCTGGTGGTTACGCCGTCTTAGGCTCCACGGTGACCTCCGTCTTGCCGTCCTGCTGGTCTTGGTCTCGTTGCACCGATATGGAAACCTTTGCTTGACGCCTCGGTAATCCTCGCCTGTGCTTGGCCCCTTAGCACCAAAGGGGAAACAAGGACACTATGCGCGCTAGCGCCCGCCTGGCCTTGGTCGTCATGGCTCACGTCACTGGAACCTCACGAGGTTTGCCTTGCCTTGATCTCTCTGCCCCTCGCGAGCCAGCCTGGTGAGGCCGCTCCCGAGGAGGTCTTGTGTCGTCCGCCTTGCGAGGCTTGGCCCCTCGCGAGGGTCTTGAATGCTTGTTGATGAAGATGGGCCATACGGGCCTGCTCGCAGAGCCACGTCGTGGGCCGTAGGCAGGCAAGTCTGGGGACCCCCGTTCCCAGAACACCGACAATAGCCCCCGGGCCCAAGGCGCGCTCGGACTTGGCTTCGAGGCGAAGCCAAAGGGCAAGTGCGGAGCGTCGCGGGCCCCAACACCTGCGGCCTCTGTCGACGCGTGGCTGATGATTGGCCGTGGGCGTCTCCGCTTCCCCATGCTACCTCAGCAACTGCCCGACTGTCAAAAGGTTGGCACAGACAGTGCTTGCCTTCATTGCTCCCTTCCGTCTTGCTCCAGATCCCCTTTCTCGCTCCTTGCTGCCGAAATCTCCAGATCTACTCCCGTCCCCTTCCGCACCGGCGACTAATGGCGCCCCGGAAGGTCAAGCCTGCCTCGTCGCCAGCCTGGTACGAGCCGGCTCTCGACGCTCCCAACATCTCGGAGAAGAGCCTCGCCGCCACTCGCCTGCTGGTGGCGGGGGAGAGCAACGTGAGGGGGAAGACTGAGCTCTGGGCTGGTTCCGCTGTGCCGGAGCCCGAGGGAAGCACCTTCTTTCCCTTCTTCACGAGCAGCATCATGGCGGGGCTGGTTCCCCCCTTCTCTGACTTCTTCTATGAGGTCCTCGGCCACTACGGGCTGCAGGCGCTGCATCTTCATCCCAACTCCATCATTCTCTTGTCGATCTTCGCGTACTACTGCGAGGCGTATCTCGGCGTGATGCCGTTCGTGGCTCTTCTGCGCCACTTCTTCTTCCTCCGCGTCAACGAGGGTCATACCTCCGGGTGTGCCAACTTCATCGCGGCAGGCAAGGCCAACTCGATCTCGAAGACCGGGAAGAAGGCCGACAACTTCAGGGCCAAGTGGGTTATGATGGACGCTAAGTGCGTCCATCCGCGCTTGGTGCTGTCGACGGGGATGCCCCAGTCCGACAAGGGGTGGTGTTGCGTGAAGCTTACTGATGAGCGGGCGACGTTGGTGTTGGAGCAGATGAACGTCGACCTGAAGCCGGGCAACGCGAAGGCGGCAAAAGTGACAGGGGCCACGCTCTTGAGGGAATTCTTGATGCTGCGTGTTGCCCCGCTTCAGGCACGTGCGCGCCCCCTGTGGCGGCTCGGGGATGAAGGGGACAAGGTTCGCCTAAGCCCGGAAGCCTTGCCTGACGATGAGCTGGCTGCAGCTCTGCGCCTCTTGGTCGGGGACGACCAAGAGTACCCACCGAGCGCCTTCGTTCCCTTGTTCCGCCACAAGGACTGGGAGCAGGTCGTGGCCGCCAGGCCTACCTTCGATGGGTGCGGGCTGGTGCCGCCTGCGCCCTCCAGAGCCCCTGCGGCGCCCCCGCCGGTGGAGCTGTCTTCCGATGAGTCCCGCGAGGAGGAAGAAGGGGAGGGCGAGGAGCACGACTCGGAGGTGACCCCCGAGGGGGTGGGGGAGACCTCCCCCTTGAGCAAGGCCGACATCCTCCGCACCCTGCCGGATGACGACGAGGTCGGCACCCGCCAGGAGAAGGGGGAGCTGCCAGTTATCCCAACGAGGGGCAGGTCATCGCTGGTCTCTCGAGATGTTACTCCCGCCTTGACGCCGCCTGAAGCTCCCGGAGTCCGCGCGCCCACTCCTCAGGCTTCGAAGCTCTCAGGCTTCAAGCTTACCAAGCGGAGGGTGGACTACGCTGCGGTGGACCAGTAAGTGCTCGAGCTTCGTCTTGTTCTTGCTTATACTGCTGCTTCCTGATGTCCATCCTTGGTTGACCAGGCCACCGTTTGCGTCGAAGAAGAGGAAGGGGGATGCAGCGGCCACGCCTGGGACTGAACCATCTGCAGTGGCCGCACCCCCCTCCGCGAAGAAAGGAAACGACAACACTCGCACCTCCCCGGCCCGGTCGCCCTCACGAGGCCAGGAGGGGCGTCGTCGGGAGGAGTCAGCCCCCGAGTCCCCGCTGGCTCCGGAAGTGCTGCTGTCCGGCTCGGCTGCTGAGGTCCCAAAGGCTCAGGAGCCCTTAGTTTCTTAGGCCCTGGTGATGACGTCGCCTCCTCCTGTTGCGCCAGTGATTCCAGGTCCCTCTGTTTCTCCTGATGTCTTGGAGCGCGCCCTTTGGGAGATGGCCCAGCTGCGAGAAGATCTCCTGGGCACAGACTCGCGCCTAGTAGCCGGGCGCCTGGAGCTGGTCTCCAGCTGGCTTCATTCCGACGTGTCCGTACGAGCGACACTGAGCCAAGCCGTGGCGGCCCTTGAAAAGGAGAAGCAAGCCACCGCCGAAGCTGCAGCTACTCGTGAAGTCGCGCTGAAGGATGCCGAAGCCGCCCAGGATCACTGCCGGGCGCTGGAGGCCGAACTGAAGAATCTGCGCGATCTGCGCGCGGAAGAAGCTCGTGGCCGCCAGGCGGAGGAGGAGAAGATGAGGGCCCGGGAGGACGCCATCAAGGATCGCGATGCTGAGCTGGGGGAGCTGGCGAAGGCGCAGGCCGCGGAACGCAGCCGGCTGAAGGAGCTGGAGCGGAAGGTGGAGGCGAGGGAGGTCGATCTTGACGCCAAGGCGAAGGTCCTGGCTGAAGACCGCGAGGCCTTCGCGCTTCTCAAGAATAGGTCCCGCACGGCGCTGAAGGCGCTCTACGAGAAGGGCCTGGAAAGGCCGCTGACCACCGACGAGGACGGCCCCGCCAAGCTGCTTCCCTACTTGGTTGACGCGCTCGAGGAGGTCGTGATCGGCATCGGTCCCATGGCAGAGGAAGAGGCCCGCGTTCTTTCCTTAGCCGCGCTGACGCGGGTCTTCAGCCACCTCCATCTTCGCGACCCTTCCACCCGCCTTGACGAGCTGCTGGAGCCTGTGGATGAGGAGCGTTGTGCGGCCGCTGCCATAGCCGTGAAGGGCCAGGTGGAGGCCCTACTGAAGAAGTTCTGTGGCTTCGCTCTCGCGCCTTCGACCGGCGGTGCAGGTGGAGGCGATGCCACCAAGGAAGGAGCACCTCTTGTGGGCGACGGCGGTGTCCAGGGGTGACCTGCGGCTGCTTTCCTGTTTTATTCCTGCAACATGCATCATGCCTCGTGGAGGCATTTAAACTTGTGTTTGGTATTTGGGTGAACAATATGGCTTGTAATATTTGCTTTGAGATTTTGCGATTTTCTTCCTATTTGCTTTACGTTCTGCATCGGCAGAGCCCGGCCCCGCGCATACCTCAGCCACCGTTGGGTCATCCGGAGACCAGGACGAGTCCAAGGAGTGAGGGGCTACGTGACCAGTTAGGCCGCTGAGTCGCGATGCTCAGGAGTCCCCCTTGATGCGCAAACAACTTATAGGAAGGAGACGCGGGGATAGGTTTAGTGTTCTACGTCAGCAGAGCCCGGCCCCGCACATACCTTGACCGCCGTTGGGCCGACCGGAGACCAGGATGGACCCAAGGAGTGAGGGGCTACGTGACCAGTTAGGCTCCTGAGTCACGATGCTCAGGAGTCCCCCTTGACGTGCAAACAACCTTCATACCTTTTCCCTCGCCAAGGCTCGGCTTGGGAGGGGCGCGCGACGACCAGGTCCGGGGGACCTGGTTGGGTGGCGTACGCTTGGGCGTGACCCGAGCGCAGCCCCCGTGCCAGCCCCCTCGCGCGACTCTCCCGAGGGGAGGTGTTGCGGTGAGGCCGGACACTGAGCTCAGGGGCTCCCTGAGGTTGATGTGGCCGTGGGGCCGCCCTCAGTTGTTTATCACCAGCGCGGAGCATAGCGCTTCCGCACTTGCACGGGCATAGCCGCTCCTCGGCGGTGTCGACGGCCATCGCGGAACATGGTGCTTTCACTGGTACGTGGGAGGGAACTCCCTACTACGGAGAGCCCCCGGGGCGTGTACAACCCCGCCCTGACACGTGGCTTGCACGGCAGGGCTAGACGAGGTGTGTCTGGGCACTCGTGAGCTAGCGCGGGACTCACGAGGCCCTACCTCAAGGCGGGTTGCGCCTAGTCTTGGTTCTTGTTCGCTGTGTTGGTCCTGCGAGGTGGTCAGACAACCTGTGCCGAACGAATCTCCTAAGGTTATCGCGTGAGAAGGCCAAGCACCAACGGCCCCAGGAGGTGACGTGAACGGGGCCGGCCTGCCCGACAGAGCTCAGCCATTGGAGTTATCAACGCTGCAGGGATGGGCCCGAGCACATACGCCATGCCTAACCCTCTCACGCGAAGGGTCCTGAAGAAAGACGACCGGCGCGCGGCTCCCGCAGTGGGTGACAATCGAGCAGGTGATAGTCATAGATAGATTAAGCATGGAAAGCAAGCTGGCTCAGGTAAATGTAGGGAAGATACATGCCACTGGGTCAGGCCTGAGCGGCTTGGGGATGATGCAGCCTGAGGGGCGCCCCCAGCAAGGTAAGCTAACGACATAAAAAAGAGGATACATGCCACAGGGACGGACCCACGCGGCCTGGGAATGATGCAGCCCGAGGGGCGCTCCCAGCTAAATGAACTTTGAAAATGTCACCTGGTTCTATTGTTGAAGAAATGTTGAGGCAGCTGAAGATGCGTGGCGAAGGGGTTGCTCCTCATGAGCCACCGGGACCCTGACCCTCAGGAGGCTCTGGGGGTCCAGGCGGTTCCTTGAGGACCGTCTCCATCTCCGTCAGGACGGCGCGGTGCCTGGCCTCCTGAGCCGCCAAGTTGCGCTGCAAGTTGCGCTGAAAGGCGGACGCCACGCTCGGCAGGCCGAACGGCATGCAAACGTAGTTGTGAGGTGGGCCCTCGCAACATCCCACGCGTGAAGGCCAGAAGGGCTCCTGAGACGCGGCCCTGTTGAGTCCTGGGACGTCGATGCAGACGCGTAGCCCGGCATCCTCGCCTGGATGGGGAGCTGCGCCAGGTGAGCGGCGACCGCCACGCATGGCTCTTGCGTCTTGCAGATCCTGAGTGGTCTTGGTGATGAACTCCTGAGCGGTGGGCGTTCCTTGCCCTGTGTCCTCCTGAGGGAAACGTGCCACGAAGCACGCCTCCAAGTGGTGCCCGAGCGACTCCCTCGTGATGTTGGCGAGGTCTGAGGCCCTGCAGAAGAGAGCCCCCGAGCCCTGCCCAAGGAGGGCGCAGGGCGCGCCTTCCTATGCGAGGGAGGGAGGCGCCCCAGGTGCGGGCAGTGATCCTGACGAGGTACCACTCGCGACGCCACCCTCCTGAGGTCCTGCACGGAGTAGCTTCTTCTTCTTCTTGGGGAGAACCTCATGAGGGTATCGAGCTGCGCTGTTGTCGGGTCTTTGATTGATGCTGCTTGGAAGGCGCGCTCGAGGGAGCACACCGCATCTCTTTCTTCGCAGGGGACTGTGATGATCCCGCTGCTCCCTGGCATCTTGAGGACGTTGTAGCCGTGGTGCGTCACCGCCATGAACTTTGCCAGGGCTGGATACCCGAGGCTGGCATTGTACGGCAGACGGATGTGTGCGACGTCGAAGTCGATGAGTTCGGTGCGGTAGTTGTTGCGTTCTCCGAAGGTGACAGGGAGGCGGACCTGCCCTATCAGTGTGGTGGAACCGTCGATCACTCTTGAGAAAGGCTTGGTAGGCTGAAGCTGGTCGTAGGGCACTTGAAGGTTGTCAAACGTGTCGACGGATAAGACGTTGAGTCCTGCGCCACCGTCGATGAGGGTCTTGGTGACTTGTACGTTGTTGATGATGGGTGAACAAAGCATTGGGATAGCGCCAGCAGTAGCCACGCACTTGAGCTGATCTGCCGAACTGAAAGTGATGGCGCACTTGGACCACCTGAGCGGGCGAGTGGCCTCGATCTTGGGGAGGACTACGTTCACCTCGCGAGCAAACTGCATGAAGATGCGCTGTGAGGCTGGGGCTTGAGCTCCGCCCAAGATGCAGGCGATAGCACGCGGCTCCTGGAAGCCCCCAGCCCCCTCGTCTTGATGGTGGTCATCGTTCCTTCTTGGTGGGGGTGGCAGCGGAGGAAGCCCAACATTGCCCTGAGGACGGTCCTCGCGAGGCTAATCCCTCCAGGCACCCTCGCGAGGCTGATCCTGCCAGTAGTCCTCACGAGGCCGGTCGCGCCACTCCTGGCGTGGGCCACGGTCGTCCCAGCGTCCTCCGCCACGTCCTCCTCCTCGGCCATAGCCCCGGTCGTTGCGCTCGGGGCGTCGACCGAAGCGTCCATCGCGAATGGCCCTGAGCTCCTGACAATCGTTGGTGTTGTGGCTATGCACGTTGTGGAAGGCGGAGAACAGTCGACTGCTCTTGGATGACTTGGGCTGGTCCGGGCCGCGCTTCGTGTCTGGCTCTGCCGTGAGTACGGCTAATCCCTTGCGCTTCACGTCCTTGGCCTTGGCTTTTTTCTCCTCCAGGTCGGCAACTGTGAGCTCGAGAAGGGAAAGGTGCCCTTCCTCAGCCCTTGCATACTTGGTCGCCAGGTTGAACAGCTCCAGGGACGTGCACAGCTCCTCATGGATGGCGAGCTCCTCCTTCATCTTGACGTCGCGGACGCCATCGGAGAACGCCGAGATGATGGCCTCGTCCGTCACCTTGGGGATCTTGAGACGAACGTTGTTGAAGTGCTGGATGTACTTCTGGAGGGTCTCTCCTGGTTGTTGCTTGACGCGGCGTAGATCACCTGCGGCCGGGGGGCGGTCGCGAGTGCCCTGGAAGTTGGCGACGAAGCGGTCGCGCATCTCGTCCCAAGAGGAGATCGAGCCTGGAGGCAGGTTCAGGAGCCACGAACGAGCGCCGTCTTTGAGCGCCATGGGGAACCAGTTCGCCATGACTTTATCATCGCCATTGGCTGCCTCGATGCTCAGCTCGTAGAGCTGCAAGAACTCCGCGGGGTCGGGGGTGCCATCGTAACGAGGAGGCAGATCCGGCTTGAACTTGCCCGGCCAGGCGATGCTACGCAGCTCGGGGGCGAAGGCGCGGCAACCGGCCGTGGTCACCGGGGCCCGTCTTGGAGGTGGAGCTTGGTCTTGGTGCCCGCGCGCCGCCACGGCGAACGGCGCAGGGCCCTGCCGCAGCAAGCGATCCTGATGTGGCGGTGCGGGGAGCGGTGGAGCGTTCTCTTGCGGGAGAGGGACATCTTGGCAGCTTCCTTCTTCGCGCACGGGCGCCGGACGCGGTGGGTCGCTCCGCGGAGCCGTGCACCTTGGCGCCAGGGCGTCGTCTTGGTGCAGAGGTGGTGGAGGTGCTCTGTGAGCTACGTCGCCTATAGCTGGTGGTGGATGAGGCAGCGAGAGGGACGGCACAGGGGAGCCCCCTGCGGCGCTGACAAGCTCGGCGATGCGTTCCAGCCAGTCCTCGTAGAGGTCGTCGATGGGGCGGTAGCGTAGGAGTTCGCGCGCCATGCAAAGCGCGGCCTGCGCGTCCGTGGGAGCGCGACGGGCATGGGACGATGAGCCGGTCGGGGTCAGCGATGGAGTGGCGGTGCGGCCGTCACGCCGCATGATAACCCACAAGTATAGGGGATCGCAACAGTTTTCGAGGGTAGAGTATTCAACCCAAATTTGTTGATTCGACACAAGGGGAGCCAAAGAATATTCTCAAGTATTAGCAGTTGAGTTGTCAATTCAACCACACCTAGATAACTTAATATCTGCAGCAAAGTTTTTAGTAGCAAAATAGTATGATAGTAGTGATAACGGTAGCAAAAGTAATATTTTTGGGTTTTGTAGTAATTGTAATAGTAGCAACGGAAAAGTAAATAAGCGAAGAACAATATGTGAAAAGCTCGTAGGCATTGGATCGGTGATGGAGAATTATGTCGGATGCGGTTCATCATGTAACAGTTATAACATCGGGTGACACAGAACTAGCTCCAATTCATCAATGTAATGTAGGCATGTATTCCAAATATAGTCATAGGTGCTTATGGAAAAGAACTTGCATGACATCTTTTGTCCTACCCTCCCGTGGCAGAGGGGTCCTATTGGAAACTAAGGGATATTAAGGCCTCCTTTTAATATAGTACCAGACCAAAGCATTAACACATAGTGAATACATGAACTCCTCAAACTATGGTCATCACCGGGAGTGGTCCCGATTATTGTCACTTTGGGGTTGCCGGATCATAACACATAGTAGGTGACTATAGACTTGCAAGATAGGATCAAGAACTCACATATATTCATGAACACATAACAGGTTCAGATCTGAAATCATGGCACTCGGGCCGTAGTGACAAGCATTAAGCATAGCAACATGAATCTCAGAACATAGTGGATACTAGGGATCAAACTCTAACAAAACTAACTCGATTACATGATAAATCTCATCCAACCCATCACCGTCCAGCAAGCCTACGATGAAATTACTCACGCACGGCGGTGAGCATCATGAAATTGGTGATGGAGGATGGTTGATGTTGACGATGGCGATGGATTCCCCTCTCCGGAGCCCCGAACGGACTCCAGATCAGCCCTCCCGAGAGAGATTAGGGCTTGGCGGCGGCTCCGTATCGTAAAACGCGATGAATCCTTCTCTCTGATTTTTTCTCCCCGAACGTGAATATATAGAGTTGGAGTTGAGGTCGGTGGAGTCCAGGGGGCCCACGAGGCAGGGGCGCGCCTCCCACCCTCGTGGACAGGGTGTGGGCCCCTGGCCTTGATTCTTTCGCCAATATTTTTTATTATTTCCAAAAATAATCTCCATGAAGTTTCAGGTCATTCCGAGAACTTTTGTTTCTGCACAAAAATAACACCATGGCAATTCTGCTGAAAACAGCGTCAGTCCGGGTTAGTTCCATTCAAATCATGCAAGTTAGAGTCCAAAACAAGGGCAAAAGTGTTTGGAAAAGTAGATACGACGGAGACATATCAACTCCCCAAGCTTAAACCTTTGCTTGTCCTCAAGCAATTCAGTTGATAAACTGAAAGTGATAAAGAAAAACTTTTACAAACTCTGTTTGCTCTTGTTGTTGTAAATATGTAAAGCCAACATTCAAGTTTTCAGCAAAGATTATGAACTAACCATATTCACAATAACACTTAGGTCTCATGTTTACTCATATCAATGGCATAATCAACTAGCGAGCAATAATAATAAATCTCGGATGACAACACTTTCTCAAAATAATCATAATATGATATAACAAGATGGTATCTCGCTAGCCCTTTCTGAGACCGCAAAACATAAATGCAGAGCACCTTTAAAGATCAAGGATTGACTAAACATTGTAATTCATGGTAAAAGAGATCCAGTCATAGTCATACCCAATATAAATTAATAGTAATGGATGCAAATGACAGCGGTGCTCTCCAGCTGGTGATTTTTAATAAGAAGGTGATGACTCATCATAAAAGTAAATGGATAGGCCCTTCGCAGAGGGAAGCAGGGATTTGTAGAGGTGCCAGAGCTCGATTTTTGAAATAAAGATAAATAATATTTTGAGTGGCATACTTTCATTGTCAACATAACAACCGAGAGATGGCGATATCTTCCATGCTACACACATTATAGGCGGTTCCCAAGCAGAATGGTAAAGTTTATACTCCCCCACCACCAACAAGCATCAATCCATGGCTTGCTCGAAACAACGAGTGCCTCCAACTAACAACAGCCCTGGGGGAGTTTTGTTTGCAATTATTTTGATTTGGTTTGCTTAAAGCATGGGACTGGGCATCCCCGTGAGCATCCATTTTCTCGTGAATGAGGAGCGGAGTCCACTCCTCTTGAGAATAACCCGCCTAGCATGGAAGATACAGACAACCCTAGTTGATACATGAGCTATTCGAGCATACAAAACAGAATTTCATTTGAAGGTTTGGAGTTTGGCACATACAAATTTACTTGGAACGGCATGTAGATACCGCATATAGGAAGGTATGGTGGACTCATATGGAATAACTTTGGGGTTTAAGGGATTGGATGCACAAGCAGTATTCCCGCTTAGTACAAGTGAAGGCTAGAAAAAGACTGGGAAGCGACCAGCTAGAGAGCGACAACAGTCATGAAAATGCATTAAAATTAATAAACATTGAGTGCAATTATGAGTAGGATATAATCCACCATGAACATAAATATCGTGAAGGCTATGTTGATTTTGTTTCAACTACATGTGTGAACATGTGCCAAGTCAAGTCACTTGAATCATTCAAAGGAGGATACACCCCACTATACCACATGACAACCATTTTAATAGCATGTTGGCACGCAAGATAAACCATTATAAACTCCTAGCTAATTAAGCATGGCATAAGCAACTATAATCTCTAATTGTCATTGCAAACATGTTTATTCATAATAGGCTGAATCAGGAACGATGAACTAATCATATTTACAAAAACAAGAGAGGTCGAGTTCATACCAGCTTCTCTCATCTCAATCAGCTCATCATATATCGTCATAATTGCCTTTCACTTGCACGACCGAATGATGTGTATAATAATAATAGTGCACGTGCATTGGACTAAGCTGGAATCTGCAAGCATGTGATAAACGGGAGAAGACAAGGCAATATGGGCTCTTGGTTAAATCAACAATAATGCATATAAGAGCCACTTTAACAATTTCATTATGGTCTTCTCCTATCGACCCCCAAAGAAAAGAAATGAAACTATTTACACGGGAAAGCTCCCAACAAACAAAAGAAGAATGGGAAATCTTTTTGGGTTTTCTTTTAATTATTACTACCACAGCAAGAAAGTAAACTAGCTAAAAGCTACAACTAATTTTATTTTATTTTTTCTTAAGGTTTATCAAACACACAAGAAGAAAGCATAAAAAGGAAAATAAACTAGCATGGATATTACAGTGAAAAATCATGAGCACCGACAACTAGCAGTGAGTGTGTGAACATAAATGTAATGTCGGTGGGAAATACGTACTCCCCCAAGCTTAGGCTTTTGGCCTAAGTTGGTCTATGCCCACGGCCGGCCTGGCGGATATCCAAAGTTGTAGTTGGGTTCGTACTGAGATGCAGCGGCTATTGCATCGTGGGCTGCTGCTTGGAGGCGAGCTGTCTCAGTCCTCCTCTCGTACTCGTTTGCCTCCTCCCTGGTTATAACATGTCTCCCTTTTGCCTGAAAGTCAAAGAAAGTAGGAGCAGGGAGAGCGGCGTGATAGGTGCGTCGTCTGTCAATGATTAGTCGGTACTGGAGGAACTGATCATTCCTCTCAACAAACTGATGACGAACCATATCCTCATAATCTAAATAAACAGGAGGCAACTCAATATCATACTCACGTATGGGTATATCAAGAAAATTAGCTAGACGGGTTGCATAAATTCCACCAAAGAAATCTCCATTAATTCTATTATTATGCAGCCTACGTGCAACAATCGCTCCCAAATTATAATGTTTATCTCCTAATACAGCACTCCTAAGAACACTGAGGTCAGGGACACACATGTAACATGCTTCATCCTTACCATTTATGCACCTACCTATGAAGAGAGCAAAATAATGTATAGCAGGAAAATGAATGCTCCCTATGGTAGCTTGTGTTATATCTCTAGACTCCCCCACAGTTATACTAGCAAGAAAATCTCTGAACCCAGATTTGCGAGGCTCACTAGTGCTACCCCATTGTGGAAGTTTGCAAGCAGTATTAAAATCCTCTAAGTCCATAGTATAAGAATTTTCATAAAGATCAAACAAGACAGTTTGAGAATTGCGTGAAGATGAAAATTCAAACCTTCTCACAAAGGAATCAGTGAGATAGTGGTACTGACGACACCTATCTGCCTTGAAGCTCACAAGATTAGCGTTACGCACATAAGCGTTAAATTCTTCCTTGATTCCTGCTCGATCCATAAAGTCCTCTGACGGCCATTCACAAGCCCGCACTTGAGCTTCCCTCGGTGGTTCATCGTCCACATCGCGTATTGCGAGCCTGGGCCCTTGCTTCCTTGAAGGACCACCTTGGTACATTTTCCTAAACATATTTCTTCCTCTGAAAAATTTCTGAAAAGTTTAGTAACTCAAAATAAAAGTGAACCAAACTCAACAAAATTGATAGCAACTACTCCCATAAGTGCCTAGAGACTATATTATGCATTATAACTACTTGGGACCAAATAAATTTGACATGCAAGCTCAAGAGCAGGGTCACATAAGCAGCAAAAATTTGCAATGAATAAAGCACTAGAACAAAAACTAATTGGACCATTGGAGGAGTCACATACCAAAGAACAATCTCCCAAAGCAGTTTTGTGAGTGGAGCTTTGAGCAAGGAGATCGAAAATCACAACAAAATGAGCTAGAACTCGTGCTTGAGCTGGGTGATGATTTTTTGGGGAGGAAGAAGGAGTGTGTGGGTGCAGGAATAAGTGGAAGGGAGCCACCATGGGCCCACAAGGCAGGGGGGCGTGCCCGGGGGGGTGGGCGCGCCCTGGACCCTCGTGGCCAGGTGCTTGCTCCCCCTGCTGTGTTCTCAGTGCCAGATATTCTAAAATATTCCAGAAAAAATCATATTTCAATTTCGGGGCATTTGGAGAACTTTTATTTTTGGGGTATTTTTTCATTGCACGGATAATTCAGAAAACAGACAGAATATACTATTTTTGCTTTATTTCAACTAAATAACAGAAAGTAAAAGGAGGGTACAAAAGGTTGTGCTTTCTAACTTCATCCATCTCATGCTCATCAAAAGGAATCCACTAACAAGGTTGATCATGTCTTGTTAATAAACTCATTCCGAATAACATGGAACTGGAGAAATTTCGAATAACACTATGTTACCTCAACGGGGATATGCACATCCCCAACATTAAGAATATCATATCTCTTTTTGACAGTAGGAAGAGGAAATTCAAAACCTCCTATGGTAATCGATGAGAATTTTCCAATAGAATTGATACTGTGGACTTGAGGTTGTTTCCTCGGAAAGTGTACCGTATGCTCATTACCATTAACATGAAAAGTGACATTGCCTTTGTTGCAATCAATAACAGCCCCTACAGTATTCAAAAATGGTCTTCCAAGAATAATAGACATACTATCGTCCTCGGGAATATCAAGAATAACAAAGTCCGTTAAAATAGTGACATTTGCAACCACAACAGGCACATCCTCACAAATACCGACAGGTATAGCAGTTGATTTATCGGCCATTTGCAAAGATATTTCAGCAGGTGTCAACTTATTCAAATCAAGTCTACGATATAAAGAGAGAGGCATAACACTAACACCAGCTCCAAGATCACATAAAGCAGTTCCAACATAGTTTCTTTTAAGGGAGCATGATATAGTTGGTACTCCTGGATCTCCTAGTTTCTCTGGTATTCCACCCTTAAAAGTATAATTAGCAAGCATGGTGGAAATTTCAGCTTCCGGTATCTTCCTCTTATTAGCAACAATATCTTTCATATACTTGGCATAAGGATTCATTTTAATCATATCAGTCAAACGCATACGCAAGAAGATAGGTCTAATCATTTCAGCAAAGCGCTCAAAATCTTCATCATCCTTTTTCTTGGATGGTTTGGGAGGAAAAGGCATGGGTTTCTGAACCCAAGGTTCTCGTTCTTTACTGTGTTTCCTAGCAACAAAGTCTCTTTTATCATAACGTTGATTCTTTGATTGTGGGTTATCAAGATCAACAGCAGGTTCAATCTCTACATCATTGTTATTGCTAGGTTGAGCATCAACATGAACATCATTATTGACATTATCACTAGGTTCATGTTCATTACCAGATTGTGTTTCAGCATCAGAGATAGAAATATCATTGGGATTCTCAGGTGTGTCAACAACAGGTTCACTAGAAGCATGCAAAGTCCTATCATTTTTCTTTTTCTTTCTCTTAGAAGGACTAGGTGCATCAACATTATTTCTCTAAGAATCCTGCTCAATTCTCTTAGGGTGGCCCTCAGGATACAAAGGTTCCTGAGTCACTTTACCCCCTCTAGTTGCAACTCTAACAGCAAAATCATTATTCTTACTATTCAATTCATTGAGCAAATCATTCTGAGCTTTAAGTACTTGTTCAACTTGAGTGGTAACCATAGAAGCATGTTTACTAATGAGTTTAAGTTCACCTTTAACTCTAGACATATAATCACTCAAGTGTTCAATCATATAAGCATTGCGTTTTAATTCTCTACCAAAATAAGCATTGGAGTTTTCTTGCTTAACCATAAAATTATCAAACTCATCCAAACATTGGCTAGCAAACTTAGTAGGAGGGATTTCAGCTTTATCATATCTATAGAGAGAATTTACCTTTACTACCTGTGTCGGGTTATCAAGACCATGTGTTTCTACAACAGGCGGTAAATTAAGACCACGTATTTCTTCAACAGGAGGTAAATTCTTAACATCTTCAGCTTTTATACCTTTTTCTTTCATAGATTTCTTTGCCTCTTGCATATCTTCAGGACTAAGAAATAGAATACCCCTTTTCTTCGGAGTTGGCTTAGGAGTTGGTTCAGGAAGTGTCCAATTGTTTTCATTTGTCAACATATTATTCAATAGAATTTCAGCTTCATCAATAGTTCTTTCCCTGAAAACACAACCAGCACAACTATCCAGGTGGTCTTTGGAAGCATCGGTTAGTCCATTATAGAAGATATCAAGTATTTCATTTTTCTTGAGAGGATGATCAGGCAAAGCATTAAGTAATTGGAGAAGCCTCCCCCAAGCTTGTGGGAGACTCTCTTCTTCAATTTGCACAAAATTATATATATCCCTTAAAGCAGCTTGTTTCTTATGAGCTGGGAAATATTTAGGAGAGAAGTAATAAATCATATTCTGGGGACTACACACACAACCAGGATCAAGAGAATTAAACCATATTTTAGCATCACCCTTTAATGAGAACAGAAATATTTTAAGGATATAATAGTAGCGAGTTTTCTCATCATTAGTGAACAGGGTGGCTATATCATTTAATTTAGTAAGATGTGCCACAACAGTTTCAGATTCATAGTCATAAAAGGATCAGATTCAACCAAAGTAATTATATCAGGGTCGACAGAGAATTCATAATCCTTATCAGTAACAAAGATAGGTGAAGTAGCATAAGCAGGATCATATTTCATTCTAGCATTCAGAGATTTTTGTTTCAGCTTAGCCAATAATTTCTTAAGATCACTTCTATCATTGCAAGCAAGAAAGTCTCTAGGAGTTTCTTCATCCATAACATAACCCTCAGGCACAACAGGCAATTCATATCTAGGGGGAGAATCTTCATCATCACTTTCATCAATATTATCAGTTTCAATAATTTCATTCTCTCTAGCCCTAGCAAGTTCTTCATCCAGAAATTCACCTAGTGGCACAGTAGTATCAAGCATAGAAGTAGTTTCATCATAAGTATCATGCATAGTGGAAGTGGCATCATCAATAACATGCGACATATCAGAATTAATAGCAGAAGCAGGTTTAGGTGTCGCAAGCTTACTCAACACAGAAGGTGAATCAAGTGCAGAGCTAGATGGGAGTTCCTTACCTCCCCTCGTAGTAGAGGGATAAATTTTAGTTTTCTCGTCTTTCAAGTTCTTCATAGTGACCGGCAGATATAAATCCCAAGTGACTCAAAGAATAGAGCTATGCTCCCCGGCAACGGCGCGAGAAAATAGTCTTGATAACCCACAAGTATAGGGGATCACAACAGTTCTCAAGGGTAGAGTATTCAACCCAAATTTATTGATTCGACACAAGGGGAGCCAAAGAATATTCTCAAGTATTAGCAGTTGAGTTATCAATTCAACCACACCTGGATAACTTAATATCTGCAGCAAAGTTTTTAGTAGCAAAGTAGTATGATAGTAGTGATAACGGTAGCAAAAGTAATATTTTTGGGTTTTGTAGTAATTGTAACAGTAGCAACGGAAAAGTAAATAAGCGAAGAACAATATGTGAAAAGCTCGTAGGCATTGGATCGGTGATGGAGAATTATGTCGGATGCGGTTCATCATGTAACAGTTATAACATAGGGTGACACAGAACTAGCTCCAATTCATCAATGTAATGTAGGCATGTATTCCAAATATAGTCATACATGCTTATGGAAAAGAATTTGCATGACATCTTTTGTCCTACCCTCCCGTTGCAATGGGGTCCTATTGGAAACTAAGGGATATTAAGGCCTCCTTTTAATAGAGTACCGGACCAAAGCATTAACACATAGTGAATACATGAACTCCTCAAACTATGGTCATCACCGGGAGTGATCCCGATTATTGTCACTTCGGGGTTGCCGGATCATAACAGATAGTAGGTGACTATAGACTTGCAAGATAGGATCAAGAACTCACATATATTCATGAAAACATAAAGGTTCAGATCTGAAATCATGGCACTCGGGCCCTAGTGACAAGCATTAAGCATAGCAAAGTCATAGCAACATCAATCTCAGAACATAGTGGATACTAGGGATCAAACCCTAACAAAACTAACTGGATTACAAGATAAATCTCATCCAACCCATCACCGTCCAGCAATCCTACGATGAAATTACTCATGCACGACAGTGAGCATCATGAAATTGGTGATGGAGGATGGTTGATGATGACGATGGCGACGGATTCCCCTCTCCGGAGACCCGAGCGGACTCTAGATCAGCCCTCCCGAGAGAGATTAGGGCTTGGCGGCTGCTCCGTATCGTAAAACGCGATGAATCCTTCTCTCTGATTTTTTTCTCCCCGAACGTGAATATATAGAGTTGGAGTTGAGGTCGGTGGAGCTCCAGGGGGCCCATGAAGCAGGAGGGCGCGCCCAGGGGGGCAAGCTCGCCTCCCGCCCTCGTGGACAGGGTGTGGGCCCCGTGGCCTTGATTCTTTTGCCAGTATTTTTTATTATTTCCAAAAATAATCTCCGTGAAGTTTCAGGTCATTCTGAGAACTTTTGTTTCTGCACAAAAATAACACCATGGCAATTCTGCTGAAAACATCGTCAGTCCGGGTTAGTTCCATTCAAATCATGCAAGTTAGAGTCCAAAACAAGGGAAAAAGTGTTTGGAAAAGTAGATACGATGGAGACGTATCACCGCACCGGGGGGTGCAGCGAGGAGGCTTGCTGCTCGTTCCCCGCCGGGCCGGTGGCGGCGTTGGCGGCGGGTGATGGAGAACGGCGAGGTGGCCCACCGACGGGAGCCGTCTGGGCGACGCGGGTGGCAAGGGCAGCCCTGTGCTCAGCGCGGGCTCGGAGGGCGTCCGCCATGGAGATGACGAAGCAACGGGGCGTGGAGCGATGGATGGAAAGCTTCGGCGCACCCCTACCTAGCACGCCAAATGTCGGATTTCGGGTTCCGGCAAAACCCTTAAGGTTCGAACTCTGGGGTGCGCGCGAAGATCTGTCCCTCAAAGATCACGCCCTCACACGCTTCGCGATCTCTAGGCTAGCTCGACGAACTTGCAACACAAGGGACACAAGATTTATACTGGTTCGGGCCACCGTTGTGGTGTAATACCCTACTCCACTGTGTGGTGGTGGATTGCCTCTTGGGCTGAGGGTGAACAGTACAAGAGGAAGAACAGCCTCCTGAGGAGAGGTGTTCTTGTGCTTGGTGAGCTTGAGGGTGAGGATTGCTCAAGATGAGATCGAGCTGTCTCTGAATGAGTTGCCTCTTACGGTGGTGGCTAGTCCTATTTATAGAGGCCCCAGTCCTCTTCCCAAATATTGAGCGGGAAGGGAGCTAACAACGGCCAATTTGAAAGGGGACAGCTAGTACAGCTTATCCTGACAAAAGTAGTCTTCGCCTGCCAAAAGGCTCTAGTGGTGACGCCGTCTTGGGCTCCACGGTGTCCTCCGTCTTGCCGTCCTACTAGTCTTGGTCTCGTTGCACCAATATGGAAACCTTTGCTTGACGCCTCGGTACTCCTCGCCTGTGCTTGCCCCCTTAGCACCAAAGGGGAAACAAGGACACTGTGCGCACCGGCGCCCACCTGGCCTTGGTCGTCATGGCTCACGTCACGGGAACCTCGCGAGGTTTACCTTGCCTTGATATCTCCGCCCCTCGCGAGCCGGCCTGGTGAGGCCACTCCCGAGGAGGTCTTGTGTCGTCTGCCTCGCGAGGCTTGGCCCCTTGCGAGGGTCTTGAATGCTTGTTGATGAAGATGGGCCGTACGGGCCTGCTCGCAGAGCCACACTGTGGGCCGCAGGCAGGCAAGTCTGGGGACCCCCGTTCCCAGAACGCCGACAGCATGTATGCCCGTTTTCAAGCTACACCAAAGGAATCACACCATAAGGCTGTGAAGCATATTCTTCGATATCTAGCTCACACTCCAACACTTGGATTATGGTATCCCAAGGGATCGGCTTTTGATCTCATTGGATATTCTGACTCTGACTATGCTAGTGATCGTGTCGACCGCAAGTCAACATCAGGCACATGCCATTTCCTCGGACGATCCTTGGTATGTTGGTCCTCAAAGAAACAGAACTGCGTATCACTATCTACTGCTGAAGCTGAGTACATTGATGCTGGTTCGTGCTGTGCTCAATTCCTATGGATGAAGCAAACCCTCAAAGACTACAGCATCAATGTGAAGAATGTGCCTCTCTACTGTGACAATGAGAGTGCCATCAAGATTGCTCATCACCCAGTTCAGCACTCGAAGACAAAGCACATCCAGATTCGTCATCATTTTCTTCGAGATCATATGTTGAAGGGCGATATCTCTATTGAGCACGTGAAGACTGAAGAACAGCTAGCCGATATCTTCACAAAGCACTTGGATGAGAAGTGATTTAGCAAGTTGCGGTGTGAGCTAAATATCTTAGAATCTTCGAATGTTCTTTGAAAAGGACGCACATCCTAACACTTATGCAAAATTGATGACTTAGAAGTGCAACACACGAAGTAATGTTTTTCTTCAATCAATGAAGGCTAACCCTCTAAGTGTGAAGAAATTAACAAAGAATTTGATTCTCAGAGCCCTACGACAATTGTATGCGGCATTTGAAATCATCATTCTTATACGGTGGGTCACGCCACCAACAAAACTTGAAAATCTTCAATTTGATTTTTTCTTCAGTTTTTGAAATTCCTTTGTTGTTCAAATTCTTCAACTTTGCAGAGTCTTCATTTTTTCTGTCGTTGTTCTTCATTGACTATATGTATATTTGAGTTTTCCATCCTCTACAACATTCACTTATTGTTATTTCGTCAAGTTGATTTTTCTGCTAAGTGAATGTGATCGGACCCTTCCCCCTCTATGCTAAACTCAACCCAATCTGTTCACAAATTCTTCATGTGCGTTCTATTTGAAACCCGTTCAAAATCTTCACTGTGTCCTTGTCAGCTGAAGAATTTGCGAACGAAAAATATTCTTATCTAAATTCTCAGCTTCTGCCGCTCAAACCGTTCCACATCCCATGATGAGACTATTCTATGCACCCACGATCTCACACGATCTCCACCTCACAGTACGTGGGTGGCACATGTCGCTAGTATGAGAAGGGTCAGGGGCACGTTCGTCAATTTTCTTCGGACGAGCATTTTTTCACCTCGGCTATAAATTCCCCTCACCCTCCTCAGTCCGCATTTACCCCGCTCGACCTCACTCCCCTCGCTCGAGCTCTCTGACCTAGCGCCGCCGCTACTTCCATTGTCGCCGGTGAGGAAGAGCTTCACTGCCTCGACCTCGTCACCGTCGTACTCGCGCCGACCGTGGAAATGTTCACGCCGCCGCTGCCGTAGCTGTCTTCCGCCGCCAAGTTAGGGCGTGGAAGATCTGAACGGACGAACTTCTCCACTTCCACTCTCAGTTCGTTGTGTTCTTCGTCAAGGGTAAATAAAAGTTATTTTCACTGCCCTTGTTGATTCTAATGATTTCCACAAAATCTTCAAAAGGTGTTTATTCTTCAACTTCCACACTCATAAACACCACACATGCATCTGTTCTTGATTTGTTTCTCTAAGCAATGTTTTTCCTTAAGATTGCTCAATTGTGTGGATTTTCAATATATACAACTCTAGAACCTAAGTCAAAGACCGCTTAGTGAAATTCCTCAAGACACTCCTGGTCAAATTCCTCAAACTTGATTCTTTTGAAAAACTTCTGAGAACGCATATGACCTCTCCAAATTCCTCACACCTATACTTTGTTCACAGGTACACATGTCCGCTGCTGAATTAGGTTCTCATCAACTTAACTCATTTGCAGCGTTCCTCAAAGACAAATTTCATACCTCGTTAGAAAATTCCATTGTGCAAAATCCTCAGCTGAAGAAAATGGCTGATGGCAAGAAACCTCAGAAGGGAGGCAAGAGACCAGAAGTGAATACTGCTTTTGAGATACCTGATGATATCTATGAAGAATACTGTACGCCGGATGAAGCCAAACATGGCAAAGAGAACAAAAATCAGTGCAAGGTGCGCATTCAGAGGATAGAGAGGAGATGGGCACGGGAATGGAGGGAGTACAGATATGTAACTCCAAAATACATGAAGAAATTCGCTTTACACCCTCCTTGTCCAAGACCTCCATTGGCACTTGGCCAAATTGCTGATCCCACTAGCCTCAAGCGCAGTGAGGACTATCTAGATGAATGGGCCAAGCGGCAAGCCAAGTTGACCAAAATGGCCAAAGAAGCAGTGAGGAAATTCAACGAAGATTCTGCTGCTGCCGCAGCTGAGGCCTCTGCTAGCAAGCCCAAGAAGGGTATGCCCAAGAAGCCTGCCCACAAGCCTAGTTCCTCAGCAATGCCCTCACGGCCAAGCTCATCAAAGCCCTCACGGCATATTCCTCAAGCAGCATCAGTTCCCACTGTTGCAAAACCTTCAGCTGCTGCTGCAAAGTCTTCGGCACGTGCGCATCTCGCCTCTTGCCAAAGGACCACCGGTATCTCCATTGCTTCTGGAGCGTCAGCAAGTTCTTCAGCTCCTCCTCAGTCCTCAAAAGGCCCAACTTTGCTGAAGGCAAAGGCTACTGCTGGATGAGGCACAAGGCCAAGTCCTCACAAGAAGCAGGTTGCCTTCCATGTGCCATCCAGTGAAGATGAAGCTGATGACGAGGAATTAGCAGAAATCATCAGAGGCAGACAACAAAGGGCCGCTAGAGCCAAAGGCAGCAATGTGCCACTGCTGCTAGATCCCATGTTGATCCTTGATTTCATTGATGTCTGGCACAAGGACCCCAACACTCCTATGCCCGACTTCAATCTCACACCTGGCCAAAGTCACATGTTGACTGCCTTCATAGGCAAAGAAAAATGGAAGTTTGAAAAGGCCAGGCAACTGAAGAAAGCTCAGTACAAGAAAGAGCGATTTATGAAGAAAAATGTTGTCAAGATGACCCCTGATGAACTTGTGACCATGCAGACTGAGATCAAAGCACTCAGTGATGAATTTGACGCATACCGTGTAGATTGGCTAGGAGCCAAAGTCAGATTCGTCAGAATGGCGACGGGATTCACTTCAAATGTTGCAACCCCAACGCAACATGAAATTCCTCAGGCTGAAGCATCTGCACAGCCTACTGAAGAACATGCAAGCACAGCTGATGAAAATCAGGCTGTTTATGATTCTGAAAGCACCAGGGCTGATGAAGAAATTCCAGTCACTGAAGAAACTGCTAGGGCAACCTCTAGTGTTGCGCTTGAAGAACAAGTTAGGCCAGTTGAAGCATCTGCTACTGTGCGTGAAGAAACTGAATAAGCCAGGGCAACTGCATCAGTTGTGCCTGAAGAAACTGCACTTATTTCCTTTGCTCCTCCTGCTCAGACGACAAGCATCAACCTTCCTTCTGCATCAGAAGCAAAGAAAACCAAGGCTGCGGAGCGAGCAACTGTGAAGAAAAGGAAAGCATCTGCCTCCTTAGAGTCTTCAGCTCCAAAAAAGTGAAGACTTTGATGAGCTCCTATGCAAATCCCATAGATGTTGTTCCTATATCAAGCATGCCATCAAAGGAGATTGTTCCCTTTGGTGAGGAATATGTGATTCCAAGTGAATCAGATGAAGAAGATCCTTCTGCTGCCACGTCAGACAGATTGATGAAGAAATTGAAGTGGACCATATCACTTCAACTCCACTGGTGTCCTCGCCCATGCCTCAGTTCACTACTAAAGAGGCCGGCGTTGAAGAAATAGATGAGGAAGATGAAGATGTGGATATTAGGTCTACAACTCCGATTCCGAATGATGACTACTGGGAAAGTCATCACCCAAATTCACCACTCTACACCCCTCTGCAACAGATTCCTCAGTCCCCTGTTCACACAGAAGAAATTCACACGGGCTCTGAAGAACATCAAGCTTCTCTTCTCACTATTCCTGAAGAAGTTCCAGGCACTAGAGCTGATGATAATGCTGCCGAAGAAATGGAGACCCAGGCTACTGATAATGACATAGCACCTGAAATTCCTCAGCCTGCAGCTCCAGAGTCTGTGATTCAAGAGGCTGTGATGACTTCAACTGCTAATCCTCATCCCAAGCCACAGAATCCTCATTCCAAGAAGCAGAAGTTCAAGGCCGAAAACTTCTTCAAAGAGCACATTTTCTTCACTGACTACAATCCTTATGACCCTGCTCGTCTTCGACGCAAGTGTTTCTGGACTGCTAGCCAGATGAACTTCTATTCCTCGCTGCTGTTTGATAAGGACAAGATCTTTGACCATGAGCAAATTCCTCATGTGGACATGGAGTCTCTACCTTGCTTCACCCCACTCCTCAGTGTTATTCATGACGCTGGGCTGCTCAATTTCTGCACCGACATCTGCGACTGGAATGAAGAAGTCATTCTTCAATTCTATGCTATGTTGCACATCACAGGCCATGTTGAAGATGTGAATTCATGGGTATTGGACCGGATGACAGAAAATACTCACTACAAAGCACCGGCCTCTGAATTACTTCATGTCGTCCCAGTCAGTCCTCCCGTTGAAGGTGCAAGGCTCATCTATGCTGACCCTAAACTCTCAGATCATGTGATGCAAGTGCGGATGAAGCCTGGCCAAGCTCCAAGGACCAAATTCCTCGCCAAGGAATTGCTCTATGTGCTAAGGACTGTGTACAGGATATTGACCAAAACCCTTAGTCCTATCAAGGGCCACAACTCTGATGAAGAAGAGGTTGTTGGCATCATGAAGAATCTGCTTTTCAACATCATACATGGTACTCCTATCAACTACCATGATTTCTTCATGAGGACTTTGGCAAATGTCGCTCTGTCACCGTTTGAATTGAAGCCTTACGCTCCCTGAATTATGAGATTCATCAAATCAAGGTCTTCAATCAACTACAAGGCTGACGTTCTAAATCATCACAGCTACTTGCCCCCAATCGAGGTCCTCGAACGACCTATTTCCTCAGCTGATGAGAAGGGCAAGGCTGCTGTTATTGATGAAGGCACTCGTCCATTGGATGGACAGTTTCGCAAAGCTGCATCCTACTCCACCAATGATGACTCTGCCACACATGACACTGCCGCAAATGCTTGAAAGCAATTTCCTCAAGCCACTGCTCCGCGTGTGATGACTGATCGTGAGCTTCTCCTTAGTCTTCATCAGAAGGTCGATCGCAACCACGGGTCAAGCGACAGTTTGGTTCAATTCTTCAGAATATGACAATCACGCAAAACACTTTGAAGAAGAACCATTACTATCTGCATGAAGTGTTTGATCGCACCTGGCTTGTATTGTCTCACATCTACGGTGATGAAGATCTCAAGCAAATGGGCTTCAAGCAGGACTTTGACTGGTCTCAGCCACCTTCGAAGAAATTGGAGAAGGTCAAAGTTCCTCATATGGTGGCCAGCTCATATTCTTCATCGCGCGAGACTGATGAACATGAAGACTTGAATGACACTGCGGCAGGCCCTACATCAACTGACGACCGCAACAACGCTGGCGCTCCTCCATCGACATCATGATGATATTCTTCAGGGGCGTTATTCCTCATTTTCGTCCCTTTTGGTCATTCGATGACAAAGGGTGAGAAATTTGAGTTAGTCTTCAAGCGGGTCTATGTATATGGGCATTTTTTTGCTAAGTTACAACTCTCGTTCTTCTGAAGATTTTTGTTGGATCGAGTTGTAAACTTAAGTCTATGGTGGTCTGATACTTTTGCAGTGTTTTCTGCATGCTATTTCCTCAGACATGTTAATGCATGCATGCTGAATTACATCAGTCACCATATTTCATCATGCATTTCAAATTCGTCATATCATATGTTACATGCATGTATGAATTACAAGATATAGGGGGAGATCTCCATGATATTACTCTACAATGTGCATTTGCTCTTCAAAGCAAATTCCTCACATATGCACATCTTTAGGGGGAGTTCTTCTATATCTTGCAATCAATTTCCTAAATATCAGTATCTACACTTCATATGTTTATCCCCGTTGAAAACTTAACCTATATTGTCATCAATCACCAAAAGTGGGGAGATTGTAAGTGCATCTAGTGCCCCTTAGAGATTTTGGTGTATTGAAGACTTATAGGTTAAGGGACTAATGCGTTTGTGAGTGTACACAGGTCTATAAGTCTATGAGGAGTTTGATATTTACAGAGAAAGTTGACCCCTAAAAATGAATATCTTCAACTGAAGACTTTGGCTTTCTGAGGACTTTGAAATTAAAGAAATTGGCGTGACCGTGAAGACTTGATATTCATGCGAGGATTATGAAGCGTGAAGACTTTTGTTTTCGTAGTTTCATTTTCTCTTTCTTGAGTCATAGGAAACACCGTACTGTTAAAGGGGGTCGAGGTAAAACTAAGGAAAAGTTTCCAAGTGATGCTCATCTCAAAATCCCACACCTACCAATCCTTTCGAGTGAAGCCATTGGAAATCTCATATGTTCAGTCAATTTCTTCAGTGACAGAGACGAAGATCTCTGGTCTCTGAGGAATTTGTTCTGACTGAGGAGTTAGGAATTTGCCAGTGTGGGTTGCCTACAAGTGAGGAACATGATAGCCCCGAGGAATTTGATACTCAAATATCCGACCGTTGCTGTGCTATGCGCCAGCTGTCCCAAAATATCTACCCACCTAACGGTCATATCATTGAAGGGCATTTATGTCTTATCATGTCGTGCCGCTCCCTAGGCTATAAATAGCCCCCCCTACAACCACTAGCTGGTTGGCTGCTCCGAGAGAAACTGACACTAGTCATTGAGAGCATCCCATTCTCCGAGGACTTTTAGCGAAAATCATCAAGTGAGGAAAACCCGAACCCAAACATCTACAAACCCAAAGTGATTGAGCATCACTGAAGAGATTGTTCCTGTGTGGAATCGACGCTTGTTACCTTTGAGGACTGTGCATCCTCCAGACGGTTAGGCGTCATGGTCTAGAGCATCCAAGAGGAAATTGTGGATCGCTGAGTGACCGAGTTTGTGAAGGTTTGGAAGTCACCTGAAGACTTACCACAAGTGATTGGGCGAGGTCTGTGCGACCTTAGCTCAAGGAGAATACAATGAGGACTGTGTGTCCGGGACTGTGTGTCCTCAGTTTTAAATACCTAGCCGCTTCAACTAGATGTACGACTGTCACAACAGTTGGAACTGGTCTACCAAATCACTGTCTTCACCGAGCTACTGGTTCTATTTCCTCAACCCTTCCATTTCCTCATTCATATGCTGAAGTACTTGATCGTTACTGTTTGAAGACTTTGACTGAAGACCTTCTCAATTTCCTCAATCTTGTTTCTTCAGTCAGTTTGTCTTCAGCCTGCTTATCCTATGTTTACGCTACTTGTACTCTGTGCTTGTTTTCATTTCATCATGATGACTATGCTACTGCTCTGTTATGCTTGCATCTGAGTACTTATTCCGCTGCTAGTTGTTCGTGACTTACGAATTTCCTCACCTTGAAATTCCTCAGTGACGAATTTGTAAAAATCGCCTATTCACCTACCCTCTAGTCGATATAATGCACTTTCAATCTTTAGTAGTTGCGGATGCTTGCTATAGTTCAATCATAAGTGCATATGATCCAAGTAGAGAAAGTATGTTAGCTTATGCCTCTCCGTCATATAAAATTGCAATAATGACTATCGATCTTGTTAACAATTGCCTAGGATAATTCTGCACACCGATCCATCATTATTCCACACTCGCTACTTATAACATATAGTAATATATTCTAACTTTATGCTAACAACACCTATTTTTATATTTTAGTTCTCTGTTATCATGAAAAGCTATCCTCTTCATACCCACAACGTAGTTTTATTTCTCTTTTCTAGATGGAAGCAAACGTTCGGTGTACGTAGAGTTGTATCAGTGGCAGATAGGAGTTGAGAGAGTATTGATCTTACCTTTAGCTCCTTGTGGGTTCGACACTCCATACTTATCACTTCCACCTTTGGAAATTTCTATGATGATTCCTTGCACTTGGGGATTATCAAGCTCTTTTCTGGCACCGTTGCCGGGGAGCAATAGCGTGGGGTTCATATTCTCGTGTGTGCTTGTTTGCTTTCTTCACTAAGTAGTTTTCCTTTCCTTTTTCTTGTTTTCTTTAGTTCTGGGTGAAACATACACAAAAATTTTTAATTATGAAAATACAAAAAAATTACATGCCTCTTATGCGTAAAAACTTTTTCAAAAAGAGAAGTGATTGGAAGGTTATGCATTGAAGAACTGAGGTTCGACCTTGAACACTTGTGTTCATGCTCATGGAAACAATGTAGAATTTTTCATGGAAGTTTCTCAGAAATAAGTATCCCCTTGTATATACTCATTGTATTATAAAAATAATGTGGCAAGGTTTGGCTTTAGAATTTTTAAATTGCTTGTTTGGTGTGTGCAGCAGAAAAAATAGAAACTTTTGTTGTAGTAATTGAATTTACATTTTTTACTAGAGCATGATAAAATCTTGAAATTTTTACACAACACTGCTATGCAAATTGTTTATTTTTTCCTAAATTTTTTATAATTTTTGGAGTTACATAAGTATATGAAGGTTCCAGATTACTACGGACTATCATGTTTTTGACAGATTCTGTTTTCTATGTGTTATTCGCTTATTTTGATGAACCTATGAGTTGTATCGGGGGGTATGAACCATGGTGAAGTTGGAATATCAATACAGTAGATGTAATGCTAATATGAAATTGGAATGAGCTTACAACAGCACCTAAAAGTAGTGATTTGCTTTGTTATACTAAAGGATCTCACAAGGTTTTTTGTTAAGTTTTGTGTGGATGAAGTGTTCGAAGATCGAAGAGTTATCGATATGAGAAGAATAAGGAGACGCAAGAGTTCAAGCTTGGGGATGCCCAAGGCACCCCAAGTAAATATTTCAAGGATACTCAAGCATCTAAGCTTGGGGACGCCCCAGTTGGCATTCCATCTTTCTTCTTCAACAATTATCGGTATACCTCGGTTTTTGTTTTGTTCACTTGATATGTGTCTTTTGTGGTTTTTTTCTTTTCCTTTATGCACCATGCTAGTATGAGATAGTCCTTCAATGATTTATAGAATGCTTCATGTGCTTCACTTAAATCTTTTGGGTATGGCTTTATATAGTTTTGGTATGATTTGATTAGAACTAACCCGGACTGATGTTGTTTTCAGCAGAACTACCGTGGTGCCGTTTTTTGTGCAGAAATAAAAGTTCTCGGAATGGGCTGAAAATTTAAGGTGATTTTTTATGGATCAAAAGAGAACCCCGAAGCACAAGAGTTGGACCAGAAGCTTCACAAAGAAGCGGTAAGGGTGGAAGGCGCCCCCCAGGGCGCGCCCCCTGGCTTGTCGCTGCCTCGTGGACCCCCTTGACATGAGGCCGACGCAAAAAATTCCTATAAATACCAAAACCCCCAGAAAGAAACCTAGATCGGAAGTTCCGCCACTGTAGGCCTCTGTAAATCAATCTAGGCCCTCTCTGGCACCCTGACGGAGGGGGCCATCGTCACCGGAGGCCATGGAGGAGGAAGCCGGAGGGGGCCATCATCACCATGGAGGCCAAGGACCAGAGGGAGAACCTCTCCCCATCTAGGGGGGAGGCCATGGAGGAGGAAGCACAAGGGGGAGACCCTCTCCCCCTCTCTCTCGGTGGCGCCGGAGTGCCGCTGGGGGAACCATCACTGCGGTAATCGTCTTCATCAACATCACCATCTTCATCACCTTCCTCATCTCTGATACGTCTCCAACGTATCTATAATTTTTGATTGTTCCATGTTGTTATATTATCATTCTTGGATGTTTTACAATCATTTTATAGCAACTTTATATCATTTTTTGGGACTAACCTATTGACATAGTGCCCAGTGCCAGTTGTTGTTTTTTGCTTGTTTTTTACTTCGTAGAAAATCAATACCAAATGGAGTCCAAACACACCGAAACTTTTTGGAGAATTTCTCTGGGCCAGAAGACACAGGATGGGCCAAAGAAGTACCAGAAGGGTGCCCCGAGGGGGGCACAACCCACCTGGGCGCGCCCGGTGGCCCATGCGCGCCCTAGTGGGTTGTGCCCACCTCGGTGGCCTCCCGCACCGCCTCTATTCTCTATAAATACACTACAGGAAACAGCTACTTTGCCGTCTGCCATGGCGGACGGCAAAGGCTCGAAAGGCGGACGGCAAAGACCTTTGCCGTCAGCCGCGGACGGCAAAAGGCTCCGGCAAAGAAGGCTACGGTAAACAGCTGCTTTGCCGTCTGCTTCCTGGCGGCGGACGGCAAAGGCTCTTTGCCGTCCGCGGCGGACGGCAAAGAGGGCGGACGGCAATAATTGCGCTGTCAGTCCGTTAAGTGGCTAACGGCAGACCTTTGCCGTCCGCCGCAGACGGCAAAGAGCCTTTGGTCTTTGCCGTCCGCCTTATGATGTCATGTACACGTCACTAGATGGCAGGTTCTTTGCCGTCTGCCACTGATGGCAAAGTGCAGGTTCTTTGCCGTCTGCCACGGACGGCAAAGTCTTTGCCGTCTGCCACTGTAGGCAAACTGACCAAATGGGTCAGCTCCCAGGAAGCACAGTTGGCTGCCACGTGGCTTCTTTGCCGTCCGCGGCAGACGGCAAAGGCTCTTTGCCGTCGGTGGCACACGGCAAAGAGCCTGCATATTGTCTGTTTTTTCTGTTTTTTATTAAATCCCACAATTTGCAGCACATATCACATATATAAGTTTCATATCCAGCACATATCCAACACATATCTAGCACATATCACATATCACATATCCAGCACATATCACATATCACATATCCAGCACATATCACATATCACATCAGTTTCATCCATACACATTGTTCATACATAAGGAAGTTCCATCCATACACATTGTTCCATCCATATATATATTACAATGCAAAGTGTCATGAAGATAGCAAGCTAGATACAATGCAAAGTTTCATCAAAGGCACTCCATCATAGCAAGCTAGCTTCCATCAAGTGAATGAAATCTGCAAAATGGTAAATAAGAAAGTTAGAAATAGGTGACTAGAACAAGAAGAAGACTAGAACAAGAAGTATATGTCATTTATGAGCTAACTTAGGTGAAATGGATCATATATGAGCTAACTAAGTTGAAATGGGTTGTTTATGAGCTAACTTAGTTGAAATGGATCATATATGAGCTAACTAAGTTGAAATGGGTTGTTTATGAGCTAACTTAGTTGAAATGGATCATTTATGAGCTAACTTAGTTGAAATGGGTCGTTTATGAGCTAACTAAGGTGAAGGGCATCGTTTTTGAGCTAAGTAAGGTGAAATGGGTCATTTTGGAGCTAACCTAGTTGAAATGGATCGTTTTTGAGCTAACTTAGTTGAAATGGATCGTTTTTGAGGTAACTAAGGTGAAATGGATCTTTTTTAGCTCACTTAGGTCAAATGGATCGTTTTTGAGCTAACTTAGTTGAAATGGATCGTTTTTGAGCTAACTTTGTTGAAATGGATCATTTTTGAGCTAATTTAGTTGAAATGGATCATTTTTGAGCTAACTTAGGTGAAATGGATCATTTATGAGCTAATTTAGTTGAAATGGATCTTTTTGAGCTAACTTAGGTGAAATGGGTCATTTATGAGCTAACCTAGGTGAAATGGGTCGTTTATGAGCTAACCTAGGTGAAATGGGTCGTTTATGAGCTAACCTAGGTGAAATGGGTCGTTTATGAGTTAACCTAGGTGAAATGGGTCGTTTATGAGCTAATTATGCAATTTTTGACATAAGTAAGCTAAGTACATATCGTTTTAGAGCTAACTTAGGTAAAATGGATGGTTTATGAGGTCAGTAAGCTTATTAAGTCATTTTGGAGGAAAAGAAGCTAACTCTAGGTCATTATGGTAAGCATATTGGAGGAAATAAAGCTAAGTCTAGGTCTTTATGCATTTGTTAAGCAAAACACTAGAGAAACTTACCGTGATCAGGGAGGTGTAGGAGCGGGCTGGCTAGTGCCTGTAGCTGGAGAAGGATCATGCGATGCGTTTCTGGAGTTAAGCTGCACCAAAGATCATTTCCAATGTCTCGTTAGCATTATGACACTCAAATGTTAAGACTAGCAAGTAATGTCCATTCAAATTAAACTCACCGTGGTCCCAGGAGCAATCACTGGCATCGGCGGAGCGGTCTGACCGGTCTTCTCGCACACAGACTGCACATTTGGTTTTGACGACTCAGTCATACTAGTTAGTAATGAGACAAACACTACATGAATGTTTTGGCTAATCTGCAGAAGAAACTTACCACAAGGAGCTCGTACATGGCCCTTGCCTGCATGTCATTCCGTGCCCTCTCCTCCTCCATCATCTTTGTCGTCCTCTCCTCCAACTCCCGCTGCCTCTCCGCCGCCTCCGCCAGAAGTTTCTCCGTTCTATCTCTCTCACTCTGTATAGCAGCCTGCAACACCACTCACATGACCATTTGTAATCATTGATGGAAGCGCACACAATGTAATGGAGAAAGATAGCTGAGTACGTATCACTAACCTTGATGGCGAGTTGCACTGGCCGTTCACGAGGCCTTATCTTAGGAGCGGAGCTCGACTGGCGCGCCTTGATCTCTGTGAGAGTGCTAGGACAACGGATAAGTCCATCTCCAATGGCTATGGAGCCATGGGACCTCCCGCCACCAGATATCATCACCAGCTCTGGATCAATGGGACCCTGGCTCGGGTTAAAGTCCTCCCCTTTCCTCGCCTTCCCCTCATCTCTATATCTCATGAGCTTGTTGTGGGAGGAGATGTTGGTGAAGTTGTTTGCATCATCGAGGTCAGACTGAGAGAAAGCCTTGACTTTCTTGTAAGAGCCAGTGTGGGCCATGGCATACAGGTCGTACACCTCTGGCACCTTATCCGCCTTATTGTGGCGTGCCTGAAAGAGAGAAACAATGAAAATTAGTAACTAAAGGGCTCAAGCTAGCATGATGAATGAATTGCATGAATCATGAAGCAAACCACATACCCAGTTGCGCCCGAACTGATATAAGTTGGAGCTGCCTTGATGGTGTGGCACACCTTCCATTTGGGCACGTTTGTCCTTGGCCTGGTTGTGGAGGGCTAGCCATTCTTGTGAGCACCACTCATCGACCAACACCTCCCAACAATCCATCCGATCCGCACACCATCTCGGAGGCGCCTAAGTTAGCAAATAGAAACTTGAGCGCTACGGCTAAGAATTACTAAATGAAGGAACTTAAGTAGAAGGCCTTAAGAATTACCTTCATGTACTGCTCCTTACTCAGGAACTTATCGCGGCACGCCGGCTTGGTCTTCTTGATACCACGCAAGGCGTAGTAGTCTCGAACAGCCTGCACCCGAGCCTCGTGCCGTAAGTTCTGGAGTAGGCGCTTGCAGACGTTCTGGATAACATTTGCGCAGTCCTCCTTGTATCCCTCCTCACACCTGTAGAATGTCTGCAATCAAACGAGACAATATTGATTAGTACAATTAATAACTAGCTAGTTGAAGATTTTGAAATGTGTAAAGGAGAAATTACCCAGAACGTCCTGATCACCATGTCTGCCCTCGTGTCGCACACGACACCGTCGATAATGACATCCGGCGGGGCCGGGGCAGCCACGTAGTGCTCCCAGCTCAACCCAAGCTCTGGAAGCCGACCCTCACCAGACAACGTGACAAACCCCGGGAAGTTTTGCCGGCAAAGAACTCCAAGGACGGAGTTGGGCCGGCGGACACTATGATGGTGGTCCCAACCCCTGCAGCATGACAAGGCCAACGCATTAGTTATTTGAAGAAACGTGAATGCAGAAGGTACAAAAATATTAAATGCACTTACGTACCTCTCCCCATCAGGGAAGATCAACCACCTCTGCTCGCGGGTCGCCGGCACGGACGGGAGCCGTGTAGCACCACGCTGGTAGACGGTGCCACCCTCCTCCTCAAGATCAGTCGGCTCCCCGCCATCATCAGCATGGCCACTCGGCTCCTCGGGCTGATCCGGCCAGGTACCCCATCCGGACGTGTGCTCCTCCGGGGTCTCGTGGGCCGAACTCTCGTGGGCCGAAGGCCAGTCGACCCGAGGCTCGTGGGCCCAAGACCCGTGGACCGGAGGCTCGTGGACCGGAGTCCGTTTAGCCTCCTCCTCGGACGAGTCCACCCTAGCAGTCACGTGCTCGGGTGAAACAGCTGGGGGTGGCGGCGAGGAAGGCTCCCTAGCAGTCACCCTACCTCCTCTCCCGCGACCACGTGCCCCACCTCCTCTCTTCCTACCTCGTCCCCTGCTGGGCACCGCGGTGGACGAAGAAGGGCCCGGCGGTGTGGACATACTGTCCAGCAACGCTCGGCGAAGAGGTACGTCTGGAATCGAAGACCTCAGACCACGCGCCGAGGAAGAAGGGGCCTTGGCGCGCTCCCGACCAGCGCCCACCATCTTTCAACACCTGCCATGACAAACAGTAAACGAAATTAGTACAACATAAAAAAAAGACCGACATGAATAATAATATGTGTATCACTTAAGTGTATCATCATCAAGTACAACATTAAAAAATTTAATACCTCACACTACTAATAATCTCGATCAGTATCATCAATAAATGCATAATCATCATCATCACTATAATCAATGACGGGCTCATAGGGTTCAGTGGCATCAACATATGCAAGGCCACCTTGACGTAATCGGTCAAGCAATGACAGGTCATCCACAGCAGTAACCTCTTCTTGTTCCGGCTCTTCTTGTTCCTCCTCTGGGGTGATGTCGGATTCACTGTCACTGTCTACTTCAATGTTTTGGGGTGAAGTATAGCGGTTCTTGAAACGCTTTTTGGAAAGACGTGTCTCTTGGAAGAATTCTCCTTCATATGTGTCTAGGTTAATGTGAGGTTCATAATCCTCTTCCTTTGGGGGAGATAGTCTAGCACGTGGCGGCACTTCATAAACGACATCCCAACCTTTCAGATTTGGATTAGTTTGGCAGGCCCACGGTAGATAGAATACTTGGGTCGCCTGTTGAGCCGTAATATAGACATCAGGAACATCTAAATGGGTGCTTTGGTTGATTTCAACTAGCCCTATATGTTCATGAGTTCTTCTAGTCTCCTTCGGCTGAAACCAATAACATTTGAAGACTACGACATTCGGTGGGTTTTCACCATAGAATAGAAGTTCATAAATTGCTT